>NW_027422612.1:179550-194550 GCF_048934315.1 Petromyzon marinus | reverse complement strand
ATATATTATATATAATATATTTATCTGTGTGTGAGTGTCTTCACCAGCGTGGTGAATCCTAGCCGGGTAGTTAAGCTAGTGGTATATTATATAATATATTTATCTGTGTCACCCACCACACGTGGTGAATCTTAGCCAGGTAGTTATGCTAGTGGTATATTATATAATATATATTTTATAATATATTTATCTGTGAGTGTCTTCACCAGCGTGGTGAATCCTAGCTGGGTAGTTAAGCTAGTGGTATATAATATAATATATATTATATATAATATATTATAATATATAATATATTTATCTGTGTGTGAGTGTCTTCACCAGCGTGGTGAATCCTAGCTAGGTAGTTAAGCTAGTGGTATATTATATAATATATTTATCTGTGTCACCCACCACACGTGGTGAATCTTAGCCAGGTAGTTAAGCTAGTGGTATATTATATAATATATATTTTATAATATATTTATCTGTGAGTGTCTTCACCAGCATGGTGAATCCTAGCTAGGTAGTTAAGCTAGTGGTATATTATATAATATATATTATATAATATATATTATAATATATAATATATTTATCTGTGTGTGAGTGTCTTCACCAGCGTGGTGAATCCTAGCTAGGTAGTTATGCTAGTGGTATATTATATAATATATATTATAATATATTTATCTGTGAGTGTCTTCACCAGCATGGTGAATCCTAGCTAGGTAGTTAAGCTAGTGGTATATTATATAATATATATTATATAATATATATTATAATATATAATATATTTATCTGTGTGTGAGTGTCTTCACCAGCGTGGTGAATCCTAGCTAGGTAGTTAAGCTAGTGGTATATTATATAATATATATTATATTTTATAATATATTTATCTGTGAGTGTCTTCACCTGCGTGGAAGTTCCCTTTTGCAGCTGCTGTCGCTCCCAGCGACTGACGTCGCCATCTCGGTCGTCAGCGGTGCTGAGACGGTCATCATCACTACCGTCCATGCCTACAGAGACACTCACCTCGTTACTCACCTCGTCACTCACCTCGTCGCTCACCACGTCACTCACCACGTCGCTCACCACGTTACTCACCACGTCACTCACCACGTCACTCACCAGCTCACCACGTCACTCACCACATCACTACCGTCCATGCCTACAGAGACACTCACCTCGTCACTCACCAGCTCACCACGTCACTCACCAGCTCACCACGTCACTCACCACGTCACTCACCAGCTCACCACGTCACTCACCACGTCACTCACCAGCTCACCACGTCACTCACCACGTTACTCACCAGCTCACCACGTCACTCACCACGTCACTCACCACATCACTACCGTGCATGCCTACAGAGACACTCACCTCGTTACTCACCTCGTCGCTCACCACGTTACTCACCTCGTCACTCACCACGTCACTCACCATGTCACCACGTTACTCACCTCGTCGCTCACCACGTCACTCACCACGTCACTCACCAGCTCACCACGTCACTCACCACGTCACTACCGTGCATGCCTACAGAGACACTCACCACGTCACTCACCACGTCACTCACCACGTCACTCACCAGCTCACCACATCACTCACCACATCACTACCGTGCATGCCTACAGAGACACTCACCACGTTACTCACCACGTCACTCACCAGCTCACCACGTCACTCACCACGTCACTCACCACGTCACTCACCAGCTCACCACATCACTCACCACGTCACTACCGTGCATGCCTACAGAGACACTCACCACGTCACTCACCAGCTCACCACGTCACTCACCACATCACTACCGTGCATGCCTACAGAGACACTCACCACGTTACTCACCACATCACTCACCACATCACTACCGTCCATGCCTACAGAGACACTCACCTCGTTACTCACCTCGTTACTCACCACGTTACTCACCAGCTCACCACGTCACTCACCTCGTCACTCACTACGTCACTCACCACGTTACTCACCACGTCACTCACCACGTCACTCACCACGTCACTCACCACGTCACTCACCACGTCACTCACCACGTCACTCACCAGCTCACCACGTCACTCACCACATCACTACCATGCATGCCTACAGAGACACTCACCACGTTACTCACCATGTCACCACGTCACTCACCACGTCACTCACCATGTCACCACGTCACTCACCACGTCACTCACCATGTCACCACGTCACTCACCACGTCACTCACCATGTCACCACGTCACTCACCACGTCACTCACCATGTCACCACGTCACTCACCACGTCACTCACCAGCTCACCACGTCGCTCACCTCGTCACTCACCTCGTTACTCACCACGTTACTCACCAGCTCACCACGTCACTCACCACGTCACTCACCACATCACTACCGTGCATGCCTACAGAGACACTCACCACGTTACTCACCACGTTACTCACCACGTCACTCACCAGCTCACCACGTCACTCACCACGTCACTCACCAGCTCACCACGTCACTCACCACGTTACTCACCACGTCACTCACCAGCTCACCACGTCACTCACCACGTTACTCACCTCGTCACTCACCACGTCACTCACCACGTCACTCACCTCGTCACTCACCACGTCACTCACCACGTCACTCACCAGCTCACCACGTCACTCACCAGCTCACCACGACACTCACCACGTCACTCACCTCGTTAATCACCACGTCACTCACCTCGTTACTCACCACGTCACTCACCACGTCACTCACCACGTCACTCACCACGTCACCACATCACTCACCACGTCACTCACCATGTCACCACGTCACTCACCACGTCACCACGTCACTCACCACGTCACTCACCATGTCACCACGTCACTCACCACGTCACTACCGTGCATGCCTACAGAGACACTCACCTCGTCACTCACCTCGTCACTCACCAGCTCACCACGTCACTCACCACGTCACTCACCACGTCACTCACCACGTCACTACCGTGCATGCCTACAGAGACACTCACCTCGTCACTCACCACGTCACTCACCACGTCACTCACCACGTCACTCACCACGTCACTCACCACGTCACTCACCAGCTCACCACGACACTCACCTCGTTACTCACCACGTCACTCACCAGCTCACCACGTCACTCACCACGTCACTCACCACGTCACTACCGTGCATGCCTACAGAGACACTCACCTCGTCACTCACCACGTTACTCACCACGTCACTCACCACATCACTACCGTGCATGCCTACAGAGACACTCACCACGTCACTCACCTCGTCACTCACCACGTTACTCACCACGTCACTCACCTCGTCACTCACCACGTCACTCACCTCGTCACTCACCACGTTACTCACCACGTCACTCACCACATCACTACCGTACATGCCTACAGAGACACTCACCTCGTTACTCACCTCGTTACTCACCTCGTTACTCACCAGCTCACCACGTCACTCACCACGTCACTCACCAGCTCACCACGTCACTCACCAGCTCACTACATCACTCACCAGCTCACTACATCACTACCGTCCATGCCTAGAGACACTCACCACGTCACTCACCACGTCACTCACCAGCTCACCACGTCACTCACCACGTCACTCACCAGCTCACCACGTCACTCACCACGTCACTCACCAGCTCACCACGTCACTCACCTCGTCACTCACCACGTCACTCACCACGTCACTCACCACGTCACTCACCAGCTCACCACGTCACTCACCACGTCACTCACCAGCTCACCACGTCACTCACCACGTCACTCACCTCGTCACTCACCACGTCGCTCACCACGACACTCACCACGTCACTCACCACGTCACTCACCACGTCACTCACCAGCTCACCACGTCACTCACCACATCACTACCGTGCATGCCTACAGAGACACTCACCACGTCACTCACCTCGTTACTCACCAGCTCACCACGTCGCTCACCACGTCGCTCACCAGCTCACCACGTCACTCACCACGTCACTCACCACGTCACTCACCAGCTCACCACATCACTCACCACGTCACTCACCAGCTCACCACGTCACTCACCACGTCACTCACCAGCTCACCACGTCACTCACCACGTCACTCACCACATCACTACCGTGCATGCCTACAGAGACACTCACCACGTCACTCACCTCGTTACTCACCAGCTCACCACGTCGCTCACCACGTCGCTCACCAGCTCACCACGTCACTCACCACGTCACTCACCACGTCACTCACCACGTCACTCACCAGCTCACCACACCACTCACCACGTCACTCACCAGCTCACCACGTCACTCACCACGTCACTCACCAGCTCACCACGTCACTCACCACGTCACTACCGTGCATGCCTACAGAGACACTCACCTCGTTACTCACCACGTCACTCACCTCGTTACTCACCACGTCACTCACCTCGTCACTCACCACGTCACTCACCACGTCACTCACCACGTCACTCACCAGCTCACCACGTCACTCACCAGCTCACCACGTCACTCACCACGTCACTACCGTCCATGCCTACAGAGACACTCACCACGTCACTCACCTCGTCACTCACCACGTGACTCACCAGCTCACCACGTCACTCACCTCGTCACTCACCACGTCACTCACCACGTCACTCACCAGCTCACCACGTCACTCACCACGTCACTCACCAGCTCACCACGTCACTCACCAGCTCACCACGTCACTCACCAGCTCACCACGTCACTCACCAGCTCACCACGTCACTCACCAGCTCACCACGTCACTCACCAGCTCACCACGTCACTCACCAGCTCACCACGTCACTCACCAGCTCACCACGTCACTCACCAGCTCACCACGTCACTCACCAGCTCACCACGTCACTCACCACGTCACTCACCACGTCACTCACCTCATCACTCACCACGTCACTCACCAGCTCACCACGTCACTCACCACGTCACTCACCAGCTCACCACGTCACTCACCAGCTCACCACGTCACTCACCACGTCACTCACCAGCTCACCACGTCACTCACCACGTCACTCACCACGTCACTCACCTCGTCACTCACCACGTCACTCACCACGTCACTCACCTCGTCACTCACCACGTCACTACCGTCCATGCCTACAGAGACACTCACCTCGTCACTCACCTCGTCACTCACCACGTCACTCACCACGTCACTCACCACGTCACTCACCACGTCACTCACCACGTCACTCACCAGCTCACCACGTCGCTCACCACGTCGCTCACCTCGTCACTCACCACGTCACTCACCACGTCACTCACCAGCTCACCACGTCACTCACCACGTCACTCACCACGTCGCTCACCACGTCACTCACCACGTCACTCACCACGTCACTCACCACGTCACTCACCACGTCACTCACCAGCTCACTACATCACTCACCACGTCACTCACCAGCTCAACACGTCACTCACCAGCTCACTACATCAATCACCAGCTCACCACGTCACTCACCACGTCACTCACCAGCTCACCACGTCACTCACCACGTCACTCACCACGTCACTCACCACGTCGCTCACCACGTCGCTCACCACGTCACTCACCACGTCACTCACCACGTCACTCACCACGTCACTCACCACGTCACTCACCACGTCACTCACCACGTCGCTCACCAGCTCACCACGTCACTCACCACGTCACTCACCAGCTCACTACATCACTCACCACGTCACTCACCAGCTCAACACGTCACTCACCAGCTCACTACATCACTCACCAGCTCACCACGTCACTCACCACGTCACTCACCAGCTCACTACATCACTCACCAGCTCACCACGTCACTCACCACGTCACTCACCAGCTCACTACATCACTCACCAGCTCAACACGTCACTCACCAGCTCACTACATCACTCACCAGCTCACCACGACACTCACCTCGTCACTCACCACGTCACTCACCAGCTCACCACGTCACTCACCACGTCGCTCACCACGTCGCTCACCTCGTCACTCACCACGTCACTCACCACGTCACTCACCAGCTCACCACGTCACTCACCAGCTCACTACATCACTCACCACGTCACTCACCAGCTCAACACGTCACTCACCAGCTCACCACGTCACTCACCACGTCACTCACCAGCTCACTACATCACTCACCAGCTCACCACGTCACTCACCACGTCACTCACCAGCTCACTACATCACTCACCACGTCACTCACCAGCTCAACACGTCACTCACCAGCTCACTACATCACTCACCAGCTCACCACGACACTCACCTCGTCACTCACCAGCTCACTACATCACTCACCAGCTCACTACATCACTCACCAACTCACCACATCACTCACCACGTCACTCACCACGTCACTCACCAGCTAACCACGTCACTTACCACACCACTCACCACATCACTCACCACGTCACTCACCACGTCACTCACCACATCACTCACCACGTCACTCACCAGCTCACCACGTCACTCACCAGCTCACTACATCACTCACCAGCTCACCACGTCACTCACCACGTCACTCACCAGCTCACTACATCACTCACCACGTCACTCACCAGCTCAACACGTCACTCACCAGCTCACTACATCACTCACCAGCTCACCACGACACTCACCTCGTCACTCACCACGTCACTCACCAGCTCACTACATCACTCACCAGCTCACTACATCACTCACCAACTCACCACATCACTCACCACGTCACTCACCAGCTCACCACGTCACTTACCACACCACTCACCACGTCACTCACCACGTCACTCACCACGTCACTCACCTCGTCACTCACCACGTCACTCACCACGTCACTCACCAGCTCACCACGTCACTCACCACGTCACTCACCACGTCGCTCACCACACCACTCACCACATCACTCACCAGCTCACCACGTCACTCACCTCGTCACTCACCACGTCACTCACCACGTCACTCACCACGCCACTCACCACGTCACTCACCACGTCACTCACCACATCACTCACCACGTCACTCACCACGTCACTCACCACGTCACTCACCAGCTCACCACGTCACTCACCAGCTCACCACGTCGCTCACCACGTCACTCACCAGCTCACCACGTCACTCACCACGTCACTCACCAGCTCACCACGTCACTCACCACGTCACTCACCACGTCGCTCACCACGTCGCTCACCACGTCGCTCACCACGTCGCTCACCACGTCGCTCACCACGTCACTCACCACGTCACTCACCACGTCACTCACCACGTCACTACATCACTCACCAGCTCACCACATCACTCACCACATCACTCACCACGTCACTCACCAGCTCACCACGTCACTCACCACGTCACTCACCACGTCACTCACGTCACTCACCACGTCACTCACCACGTCACTCACCAGCTCACCACGTCACTCACCAGCTCACCACGTCACTCACCACGTCACTCACGTCACTCACCACGTCACTCACCACGTCACTCACCACGTCACTCACCACGTCACTCACCAGCTCACCACGTCACTCACCAGCTCACCACGTCACTCACCACATCACTCACCAGCTCACCACGTCACTCACCAGCTCACCACGTCACTCACCAGCTCACCACGTCACTCACCAGCTCACCACGTCACTCACCAGCTCACCACATCACTCACCACGTCACTCACCACGTCACTCACCACGTCACTCACCAGCTCACCACGTCACTCACCAGCTCACCACATCACTCACCACGTCACTCACCACGTCACTCACCAGCTCACCACGTCACTCACCACGTCACTCACCACATCTCTCACGAGCTCACCACATCACTCACCTCGTCACTCACCACATCTCTCACCACATCTCTCACGAGCTCACCACATCACTCACCTCATCACTCACCAGCTCACCACATCACTCACCAGCTCACCACATCACTCACCAGCTCACCACATCACTCACCAGCACACCAGATCACTCACCAGCTCACTAGATCACTCACCAGCTCACCAGCTCACTCACCAGCTCACCAGATCACTCACCAGATCACTCACCAGCTCACCAGCTCACTCACCAGCACACCAGATCACTCACCAGCTCACTCACCAGCACACCAGATCACTCACCAGATCACTCACCAGCTCACCAGATCACTCACCAGCTCACTCACCAGCACACCAGATCACTCACCAGCTCACTCACCAGCTCACCAGATCACTCACCAGCTCACCAGCTCACTCACCAGCACACCAGATCACTCACCAGCTCACTCACCAGCACACCAGATCACTCACCAGATCACTCACCAGCTCACCAGATCACTCACCAGCACACCAGATCACTCACCAGCTCACTCACCAGCACACCAGATCACTCACCAGCCCACCAGATCACTCACCAGATCACTCACCAGCTCACCAGATCACTCACCAGCTCACCAGATCACTCACCAGCTCACCAGATCACTCACCAGCTCACCAGCTCACTCACCAGCTCACTCACCAGCTCACTCACCAGATCACTCACCAGCTCACCAGCTCACTCACCAGATCACTCACCAGCTCACCACATCACTCTCCAGCTCACCAGCTCACTCACCAGCACACCAAATCACTCACGAGGTAACCAGATCATTCACCAGCTTACCAGCCAGATCACTCACCAGCACACCAGATCACTCACCAGCACACTCACCAGCTCACCAGATCACTCACCAGCTCACCAGATCACTCACCAGCACACTCACCAGATCACTCACCAGCTCACCAGCTCACTCACCAGCACACCAGATCACTCACCAGATCACCAGATTACCAACCAGCTCACTCACTAGCCAGCTAACTCACCAGCTCACTCACCAGCACACCAGATCACTCACCAGCACACCAGATCACTCACCAGCACACCAGATCACTCACCAGCTTACCAGATCACTCACCAGCTCACCACATCACTCACCAGCTAACCAGATCATTCATCAGCCTACCAACCAGCTCACCAGCTCACTCACCAGCTTACCAGCCAGCTCACTCACCAGATCACTCACCAGCTCACTCACCAGCACACCAGATCACTCACCAGCTCACCAGGTCACTCACCAGCTCACCAGCCAGCTCACTCACCAGCACACCAGATCACTCACCAGCTAACCAGATCATTCATCAGCTTGCCAACCAGCTCACCAGATCACTCACCAGCTTACCAGCCAGCTCACTCACCAGCTCACCAGCTAGCTCACTCATCAGCTCATTCACCAGTTCACTCACCAGCACACCAGATCACTCACCAGCTAACCAGATCATTCATCAGCCTACCAACCAGCTCACCAGATCACTCACCAGCTCACCAGCCAGCTCACTCACCAGCTCACTCACCAGCACACCAGATTACTCACCAGCTAACCAGATCATTCATCAGCACACCAGATCACTCACCAGCTCACTCACCAGCTCACCAGCCAGCTCACTCACCAGCTCACCAGCCAGCTCACTCACCAGATCACCAACCAGCTCACTCACCAGCTCACTCACCAGCACACTCACCAGCTCACTCACCAGCTCACTCACCAGCTCACCAGCACACCAGATCACTCACGAGGTAACCAGATCATTCACCAGCTCACCAGCCAGCTCACTCACCAGCCAGCTCACTCACCAGCTCACTCACCAGCCAGCTCACTCACCAGCTCACTCACCAGCTCACTCACCAGCTCACCAGCCAGCTCACTCACCAGCCAGCTCACTCACCAGCTCACTCACCAGCCAGCTCACTCACCAGCTCACTCACCAGCTCACTCACCAGCCAGCTCACTCACCAGCTCACTCACCAGCTCACTCACCAGCTCACCAGCCAGCTCACTCACCAGCCAGCTCACTCACCAGCTCACTCACCAGCCAGCTCACTCACCAGCTCACTCACCAGCTCACTCACCAGCCAGCTCACTCACCAGCTCACTCACCAGCTCACTCACCAGCTCACCAGCCAGCTCACTCACCAGCTCACTCACCCACCCACCAACCAGCTCACCCATCTGCTCACTCACCCACCCACCAACTCACCCACCCCACCAACTCACGCACCCACCCCACCCACCAACTCACCCACCCACCCACCCACCAACTCACCCACCCACCCACCCCACCCACCAACTCACCCACCCACCCACCCCACCCACCAACTCACGCACCCACCCCACCCCACCCACCAACTCACCCACCCACCCCACCCACCCACCCCACCCCACCAAACTCACCGATCTCATCCGCAATCTTCTGCCTCTGTGTCCGCACTTTCCTCACTCCGCCCATCGTGATTCGCCGCTCACCGCCACCACCACCACCACCACCGCCACCACCACCACCACCGCCATCGTCACCATCATCGTCATCATCGTCATCATCATCGTCGTCATCATCATCATCATCATCGTCGCCGCCATGGTGGTCTCTGATTCGCCGGGCGGACGCCGACGAAGAGGTGAGCGGTAGAAAGTCTCCCGTGACTCCACCACCACCACCGCCTCCACCTCCTCCACCTCCTCCACCGCCTCCACCTCCTTTTTCCCGGGCGAGCTGTCGACGCTTACGTGCTGCGTGGATGAAGGCTGCGTCGGGGATCTCACCTGTGGCAGGGAGGGAGGGAGGAGAGGGAGAGAGGAGAGGGAGGAGAGGGAGAGAGGAGAGGGAGGAGAGGGAGGAGAGGGAGAGAGGAGAGGGAGGAGAGAGAGGAGAGGGAGAGAGGAGAGGGAGAGAGGAGAGGGAGGAGAGGGAGGAGAGGGAGAGAGGGAGGAGAGGGAGGGAGGAGAGGGAGGAGAGGGAGGAGAGGGAGGAGAGGGAGGAGAGGGAGGAGAGGGAGGAGAGGGAGAGAGGAGAGGGAGGAGAGGGAGGAGAGGGAGGGAGGAGAGGGAGGAGAGGGAGGAGAGGGAGGAGAGGGAGGAGAGGGAGGAGAGGGAGAGAGGGAGGAGAGGGAGGGAGGAGAGGGAGAGAGGAGAGGGAGGAGAGGGAGGAGAGGGAGGAGAGGGAGGAGAGGGAGGGAGGAGAGGGAGGAGAGGGAGGAGAGGGAGGAGAGGGAGGAGAGGGAGGGAGGAGAGGGAGGGAGGAGAGGGAGAGAGGAGAGGGAGGAGAGGGAGGAGAGGGAGGAGAGGGAGGAGAGGGAGGGAGGAGAGAGAGGAGAGGGAGAGAGGAGAGGGAGGAGAGGGAGAGAGGAGAGGGAGGAGAGGGAGAGAGGAGAGGGAGGGAGGAGAGGGAGGGAGGAGAGGGAGGGAGGAGAGGGAGGGAGGAGAGGGGTAAGAGTGGCGTGGCAAAGATTCCACCACTCACCACCACACACACTAGACACTCACCACACACACACTAGACACTCACCACACACACACTAGACACTCATACACCACTCACCACCACACACACTAGACACTCATACACCACTCACCACCACACACACTAGACACTCATACACCACTCACCACCACACACACTAGACACTCATACACCACTCACCACACATACACACTAGACACTCATACACCACTCACCACACACACACACACTAGACACTCATACACCACTCACCACCACACACACTAGACACTCATACACCACTCACCACCACACACACTAGACACTCATACACCACTCACCACACATACACACTAGACACTCATACACCACTCACCACACACACACACACTAGACACTCATACACCACTCACCACACATACACCACACACCACACATACACCACTCACCATACACACACTAGACACTCACACACCTCACACACCACACACACCACTCACCACACACACACCACTCACCGCCACACACACTAGACACTCATACACCACACACCACACACACACTAGACACTCACACACCACTCACCACCACATACACTAGACACTCATACACCACTCACCACACACACACCACTAACACACCACTCACCACACATACACCACTCACCACACACACTAGACACTCATACACCACACACACACTAGACACTCACCACACACACCACTCACCACACACACACTAGACACTCACACACCACTCACCACACACACTAGACACACATACACCACTCACCACACACACACACCACTCACCACACACACACCACTCACCACCACACACACTAGACACTCATACACCACTCACCACACACAATAGACACTCACCACACACACACTAGACACTCACACACCACTCACCACACACACACTAGACACTCACCACACACACACCACTCACCACCACACACACTAGACACTCATACACCACTCACCACACACAATAGACACTCACCACACACACACTAGACACTCACACACCACTCACCACACACACACTAGACACTCACCACACACACACTAGACACTCATACATCACTCACCACACACACACTAGACACTCACACACCACTCACCACACTCACACTAGACACTCACCACACACACACTAGACACTCACCACACACACACTAGACACTCACCACACACACACTAGACACTCACCACACACACACTAGACACTCACCACACACACACTAGACACTCACACACCACTCACCACACACACACTAGACACTCACCACACACACACTAGACACTCATACATCACTCACCACACACACACTAGACACTCACACACCACTCACCACACTCACACTAGACACTCACCACACACACACTAGACACTCACCACACACACACTAGACACTCACCACACACACACTAGACACTCACCACACACACACTAGACACTCACCACACACACCACACACACACACTAGACACTCACCACACACACCACTCACACATACTAGACACTCACCACACACCACTCACACATACTAGACACTCACCACACACCACTCACACACACTAGACACTCACCACACACACACTAGACACTCACCACACACACACCACTCACATTACTCACCACCACACACACACCTCACATACACACTCATACACACTCACTCACCACCACACACCTCCACTCACATCACACTCACCACAAACAACCACACACACACACAACCACACACCAAACCACTCGCACACCAGACACTAACCACCACACACACCTCACATACACACTCACTCACCACCACTCACCACCACACACCACACTAGACACTCACCACCACACACCACTCACCACCACCACACACACTAGACACTCACCACACACTAGACACTCACCACCACACACACCATCACTCACATCACACTCACCACACACACACAACCACACACCACACCAGACACTCACCACCACACACCACTCACCACCACACACACACCACTCACCACACACACACACACACCACTCACCACCACACACACTAGACACACACCACACACACACACACTCACCACCCACACTCACCACCCACACACACTCACCACACACACCACACACACGACACTCACCACACACACACACCACACTCACCACACACACTAGACACTCACCACACACACCACACACACGACACTCACCACACACACACACCACACTCACCACACACACTAGACACTCACCACACACACACACACACTCACCACACACACAACCACACACCACTCACCACTCACACACACTCACCACACACTCACCACACACACACACTAGACACACACCACACACACACACCCACACACCACACACTCACCACACACACTAGACACTCACCACACACTCACCACACACACTAGACACTCACCACACACTCACCACACACACTAGACACTCACCACACACACACACTCACCACTCACCACACACTCACCACCACACCACTCACCACACACACTCACCACTCACCACACACACACACCACTCACCACACACACTCACCACTCACCACACACACTCACCACTCACCACCACACACACCACTCACCACACACACTCACCACTCACCACCACACACCACTCACCACACACACACTCACCACTCACCACACACACACCACACACACACACACCACTCACCACACACACACACACCACTCACCACCACACTCACCAGACACCACCACACACACACACACCACCACACACACACACACCACTCACCACCACACACACCAGACACTCACCACCACACTCACCACCACACTCACCAGACACTCACCACCCCCACACTCACCACCACCACACACCAGACACTCACCACCACCACCCTCACCACCACACACACACCACTCACCACACACACACACCACTCACCACCACACTCACCAGACACCACCACACACACACACACCACCACACACACACACACCACTCACCACCACACACACCAGACACTCACCACCACACTCACCACCACACTCACCAGACACTCACCACCCCCACACTCACCACCACCACACACCAGACACTCACCACCACCACCCTCACCACCACACACACACACCACTCACCACACACACACACCACTCACCACACACACACACACCACTCACCACCACATACACACCACTCACCACACACACACACCACTCACCACACACACACACACCACTCACCACACACACACACCACTCACCACCACACTCACCAGACACCACCACACACACACACACCACCACACACACACCACTCACCACACACACACACCACTCACCACACACTCACCAGACACTCACCACCCCCACACTCACCAGGCTTGAGTGATGTCAGCGGGATGAGTGAGGTGGTGAGGATTCTCCCGCTCACCACCAGACACTCACCACTCACCACACACACACACACCACTCACCACACACACACACACCACTCACCACCACACACACACACACACTCACCACCACACACACACCACTCACCACACACACACACACACTCACCACCACACACACACCACTCACCACCACACACTCACCACTCACCACACACACCCACACACCACTCACCACCACACACACACACACCACTCACCACCACACACACACCACTCACCACACACACACACACACCACTCACCACACTCACACACCACTCACCACACACACACACCACTCACCACCACACACACACCACTCACCACCACACACT
>NW_027422612.1:124550-172050 GCF_048934315.1 Petromyzon marinus | reverse complement strand
ACTGGTGATGATGACACTGATACTGATGATGCTACTGATGATGACACTGATGATGATGATGCTACTGATGATGATGACACTGATGATGATGATACTGATGCTACTGATGATGACACTGATGATGATACTGATGATGATGATACTACTGATGATGATACTACTGATGATGATGACACTGATGATGATGATACTACTGATGATGATGACACTGATGATGATGATACTACTGATGATGATGATATTACTGATGATGATGACACTGATGATGATGACACTGATGATGATACTACTGATGATGACACTGATGATGATGATACTACTGATGATGATGCCACTGATGATGATACTACTGATGATGACACTGATGATGATGATGATACTACTGATGAGGATGACACTGATGATGATGACACTAATGATGATGATACTGATGATACTACTGATGATGACACTGATGATGATAATACTACTGATGATGACACTGATGATGATACTACTGATGATGACACTGATGATGATGACACTAATGATGATGATACTGATGATACTACTGATGATGACACTGATGATGATGATACTACTGATGATGACACTGATGATGATGATGCTATTGATGATGACACTGATGATGATGATGACACTGATGCTACTGATGATGATGACACTGATGATGACACTGATAATACTACTGATGATGATGACACTGATGATGATGACACTGATACTGATGATGCTACTGATGATGACACTGATGATGATGATGCTACTGATGATGATGACACTGATGATGATGATACTGATGCTACTGATGATGATGACACTGATGATGATACTGATGATGATGATACTACTGATGATGATACTACTGATGATGATGATACTACCGATGATGATGATACTACTGATGATGATGATACTACTGATGATGATACTACTACTGATGATGATGATATTACTGATGATGATGACACTGATGATGATGACACTGATGATGATACTACTGATGATGACACTGATGATGATGATACTACTGATGATGATGCCACTGATGATGATACTACTGATGATGACACTGATGATGATGATGATACTACTGATGAGGATGACACTGATGATGATGACACTAATGATGATGATACTGATGATACTACTGATGATGACACTGATGATGATAATACTACTGATGATGACACTGATGATGATACTACTGATGATGACACTGATGATGATGACACTAATGATGATGATACTGATGATACTACTGATGATGACACTGATGATGATGATACTACTGATGATGACACTGATGATGATGATGCTATTGATGATGACACTGATGATGATGATGACACTGATGCTACTGATGATGATGACACTGATGATGACACTGATAATACTACTGATGATGATGACACTGATGATGACACTGATAATACTACTGATGATGATGACACTGATGATGATGACACTGATACTGATGATGCTACTGATGATGACACTGATGATGATGATGCTACTGATGATGATGACACTGATGATGATGATACTGATGCTACTGATGATGATGACACTGATGATGATACTGATGATGATGATACTACTGATGATGATACTACTGATGATGATGATACTACCGATGATGATGATACTACCGATGATGATAATACTACCGATGATGATGATACTACCGATGATGATGATACTACTGATGATGATGATACTACTGATGATGATACTACTGATGATGATACTACTACTGATGATACTACTGATGATGATGATGCTACTGATGATGACACTGATGATGATGATACTACTGATGATGATGACACTGATGATGATACTACTGATGATGCTACTGATGATGATGCTACTACTGATGATGATGATACTACTGATGATGATACTACTGATGATGATACTACTGATGATGATACTACTGATGATGATACTACTGATGATGATACTACTGATGATGACACTGATGATGATGATACTACTGATGATGATGACACTGATGATGATGACACTGATGCTACTGATGATGATGACACTGATGATGATGATGACAGTGATGCTACTGATGGCGATGATGACACTGATGATGATACTACTGATGACACTGATGATGATGATGACACTGATGATGATGATACTGATGATGATGATGACACTGATGATGATACTACTGATGACACTGATGATGATGATGATGACGATGATGACACTGATGATGATGACACTGATGATGATGATACTGATGACAATGACACTGATGATGATGATACTGATGACGATGACACTGATGATGATGATGACACTGATGATGATACTACTGATGACGATGATGATGACAATGATGACACTGATGATGATGACACTGATGACGATGATGATACTGATACTGATGATGATACTGATGATGATACTGATGATGATGATGACACTGATGACGATGATGACACTGATGATGACGATGATGATGATACTGATGATGACACTGATGATGACACTGACGATGATGACACTGATGACGATGATGACGATGATGACACTGATGATGACACTGATGATGATGACGCCCTCACCCGGCTCTCCACGCTCGTCTTCATACTCCTTCTTGAGCTGCCGTGCCACTTTGCGGCTGTAGCTGGGACGCTTCAACTGGAACACCTCCTGGTCCACGTCTGGGGGGGGCACGGGGGGGGGCAGGGGGGGGCACGGGGGGGGGGGTAGGGGGGGGAGAGAGCGGGGGGTGAGAGTCTGCTCAAACCCACTCACCTCAACTCACCAACCTCACCTCACCTCACCCCACCTCAACTCACCAACCTCACCTCACCTCACCCCACCTCAACTCACCAACCTCACCTCACCTCACCAACCTCACCTCACCCCACCTCACCCACTCACCTATCCACCTCACCCACTCACCTATCCACCTCACCCACTCACCTATCCACCTCACCCCACTCACCCCACCTCACCCACTCACCCATCCACCTCACCCACTCAGCTATCCACCTCACCTCACCCACCCCACCTCACCCCACCTCACCCACCCCATCCACCTCACCCACTCACCTATCCACCTCACCCACTCACCCCATCCACCTCACCCACTCAGCTATCCACCTCACCTCACCCACCCCACCTCACCCCACTCACCCCACCTCACCCACTCACCCATCCACCTCACCCACTCACCTATCCACCTCACCCACTCACCCACTCACCCATCCACCTCACCCACTCACCTATCCACCTCACCCACTCACCCATCCACCTCACCCACTCACCTATCCACCTCACCCACTCACCTATCCACCTCACCCACTCACCTATCCACCTCACCCACTCACCCATCCACCTCACCCACTCACCCCATCCACCTCACCCACTCACCCATCCACCTCACCCACTCACCCATCCACCTCACCCACTCACCTATCCACCTCACCCACTCACCCATCCACCTCACCCACTCACCTATCCACCTCACCCACTCACCCTACCCCACCTCACCCACTCAGCTATCCACCTCACCTCACTCACCCCACCATCTCACCCACTCACCCCACCTCACCCATCCACCTCACCCACTCACCCCATCCACCTCGCCCACTCACCCATCCACCTCACCCACTCACCTATCCACCTCACCCACTCACCCATCCACCTCACCCACTCACCTATCCACCTCACCCACTCACCTATCCACCTCACCCACTCACCCTACCCCACCTCACCCACTCAGCTATCCACCTCACCTCACTCACCCCACCATCTCACCCACTCACCCCACCTCACCCATCCACCTCACCCACTCACCCCATCCACCTCACCCACTCACCTATCCACCTCACCTCACCCACCCCACCTCACCCACTCACCCCATCCACCTCACCCACTCACCCCACTCACCACCCACCCCATCCACCTCACCGACTCACCCACCCCACCTCACCCACTCACCTCACCCACCCCACCTACATATCCACCTCACCTCACCCCACTCACCCCATCCACCTCACCCACTCACACCACCTCACCCACCCCACTCACCACTCACCTCACTCACCACCCACCCCATCCACCTCACCCGCTCACCCCACCTCACCTCACCCGCTCACCCCACCCCGCTCACCTTCCACCTCGTCCTGGAAGCTCAGCAGATTGGCGGCCTTCGTCACCACCGCCACAGCGGACACCGCGGGCGCCTTCTCCTCCCGCCGTTTCCTCCTCCCCGCCACCCCGAGGCCACCGCCACCCTCGGCGTCAACGATGAACGCCTGCGGCCTACTCACCGCGGCGGGGCCCGCCTTGCCTGGCGCCGCCGCCGGGTTCGTTGCGCCGTTCTCGGCGGGGGCGGCTCGGCTCGCCGCCTGGGGGGGTGCCACCTCGGGGTCGGATTTGTCGCCGTCTCCTCCGACCCCGCCGCCGCCGCCGCTGCCATCCTCGTCGGACGAGGAGGAGGAGGCGTTGCGGCGTCTGAAGTTCCTCTTCTTGCTGCGCTTAAACATCGCCCGCTGAGCGTCGCCAAAATCTCCTCAGGTGCGCTAACGTTAAATGGCGGGAAGACGTCCACGGCGGTGGAGTCGGATTGTCGATTACGAGGAGGTTCGATTAACGCAACGTCGATTACCGCATCGGTTTGCGTTGTGGGGAGAGGGGGGAGGGGAAAAGCTGAGGTATGGAATCGAGTGCAGCGATTCGCTTTTATTGTTTCCAATGAGAATCGATTTAAATGGGTTATTAATAATTGGAATCGATTCGGCGTGATAAACGACGTTTGGGGGTTAATGGCTGGAGGCATCCACGGGGAGTCGATAGCAGTGGAGTCGGGTGTCGATTAAGAAAAATATCGATGACCACACGTCGATTCCCGCATTGTTTTGCAATATTGAGGAGGGGGGGGCGATGTAGGGAGAGGAATCGATGGCAGCGATTGCATCCTATTGTTTCCAATGGGAATCTATTTAAATGTGTTAGTCATTTGGAATCGATTCGGGGTGAAGGGCGGGAGGCATCCACGGGGAGTCGATATGAATTGCGTTAGGTGTCGATTCCCGCATTTTTATCAACGGCGAGAGGAATCGATTCGATTTATGGGGGCGTTGTCGGTTAGGGAATCGATTGGTTTGAATGGGGGAAAAGTGAATCGACTTACTTGCGGAATCGATTGTCAAGCTCATCCCCCTGCTGCTCCTCTGCCTCCCCCAGCTCCTCCCTCCCCTCTCTAGCCCCTCCCCCTCTCTGTCCAGCCCCTCCCCCTCTCTCTTTCATGCTCTCCCCTCCCCCTCTCTCTAGCCCCTCCCCCTCTCTCTCGCCCTTTCCCCCCCTCCCACCTCTCTAGCCCCTCCCCCTCTCTAGCCCCTCCCCCCTCTGTCCAGCCCCTCCCCCTCTCGCCTCCCTCTCCCCTCTATCTATAGCCCCTCCCCCTCTCTCTTCCACGCTCTCCCCTCCCCCTATCTCTAGCCCCTCCCCCTATCTCTAGCCCCTATCTCTAGCCCCTCCCCCTCTCTCTAGCCCTTTTTTCCCCTCCCACCTCTATAGCCCCTCCTCCTCTCTGTAGCCCCTCCCCCTCTCTAGCCCCTCCCCCCTCTGTCCAGCCCCTCCCCCTCTCGCCTCCCTCTCCCCACTCTCTAACCCCTCCCCCTCTCTCGAGTCCCTCGCACTATCCTCTAGCCCCTCCCCCTCTGTCTAGCCCCTCCCACTCACTCTAGCCCCTTCCACTCTCTCTAGCCCCTCCCCCGCTCTCTCTAGCCACTCTCCCTCTCTCGAGCCCCTGCCCCTATCTCTCCCACTCACTCTAGCCCCTCCCACTCTCTCTAGCCCCTCCCACTCTCTCTTGCCCCTCCACTCTCTCTAGCCCCTCCCCCTCTCTCTAGCCACTCCCCCTCTCTCTAGCCACTCCCCCTCTCTCAAACCCCTGCCCCTATCTCTCCCACTCACTCTAGCCCCTCCCACTCTCTCTTGCCCCTCCACTCTCTCTAGCCACTCCCCCTCTCTCTAGCCACTCCCCCTCTCTCAAACCCCTGCCCCTATCTCTCCCACTCACTCTAGCCCCTCCCACTCACTCTTGCCCCTCCACTCTCTCTAGCCCCTCCCCCTCTCTCTAGCCACTCCCCCTCTCTCTAGCCACTCCCCCTCTCTCGAGCCCCTGCTCCTATCTCTCCCACTTACTCTAGCCCCTCCCACTCTCTCTAGCCCCTCCCACTCTCTCTTGCCCCTCCACTCTCTCTAGCCACTCCCCCTCTCTCTAGCCACTCCCCCTCTCTCGAGCCCCTGCCCCTATCTCTCCCACTCACTCTAGCCCCTCCCACTCTCTCTAGCCCCTCCCACTCTCTCTTGCCCCTCCACTCTCTCTAGCCCCTCCCCCTCTCTAGCTCCTCCCCCCTCTCCAGCACATCGCACTATCTCTAGCTCCTCCCACTCTCTCTAGCCCATCCCACTCTCTAACCCCTCCCCCTCTCTCTCGCCCCTCGCACTCTCTCTAGCGGCCTAGCCCCTCCACCTCTCTCTAGCCCCTCCCCCTCTCTCTAGCCCCTCCCCCTCTCTCTAGCCCCTCCCACTCTCTAGCCCCTCCCCTCCCACTCTCTCTCGCCCCTGCCCCTCTCTCTCCCACTCTCTCTAGCCCCTCCCCTTTCTCTAGCCCCTCCCACTCTCTAACCCCTTCCCCTCTCTCTCGACCCTCGCACTCTCTTGCGGCCTAGCCCCTCCCCTTCTCTCTAGCGCCTCCCCCTCTCTCTAGCCCCTCCCACTCTCTAGCCCCTCCCCTCCTACTCTCTCTCGCCCCTGCCCCTCTCTCTCCCACTTTCTCTAGCCCCTCCCACTCTCTAGCCCCTCTCGCTCGCCCCTCGCACTCTCTCTAGCGGCCTAGCCCCTGCCCCTCTCTAGCCCCTCCCACTCTCTAGCCCCTCCCACTCTCTAACCCCTGCCCCTATCTAGCCCCTCCCCTTCTCTCTAGGCCCTCCCACTCTCTAGCGCCTCCCCCTCTCTCTAGCCCCTCCCACTCTCTAGCCCCTCCCCCCTCTCCAGCACATCGCACTATCCCTAGCCCCTCCCCTTCTCTCTAGCCCCTCCCACTCTCTAGCGCCTCCCCCTCTCTCTAGCCCCTCCCACTCTCTAGCCCCTCCCACTCTCTCTCTCTCTCCCCTCACTCCACCACCACCACCACGCTCGCCTTTCCGCTCGAGTCGACCGCCGAAACAAAGTTCCATGAACAATAACAACACCACCACAATAACCACCAGACAACAACACCACCACCACCACCAGACAACAACACCACCACCACCAGACAACACCACCACCACCAGACAACAACCACCACCACCAGACAACACCACCACCACGAGACAACACCAACAACGAGGACATCATCATCATCACCACCGCTCGTGGAGTTTTTACTCCCTGGAGGTAGGCGACAGATCGAGAGAGGGAGAATGGAGAGAGACTAGAGAGATATAAGAGAGGGAGAGTTAAGGGAGAGTTAAGGGAGAGCTAAGAGAGAGAGCTAAGGGAGAGTTAAGAGAGAGCTAAGGGAGAGTTAAGAGAGAGCTAAGGGAGAGTTAAGAGAGAGCTAAGGGAGAGTTAAGGGAGCGTTAAGAGAGAGCTAAGAGAGTTAAGGGAGAGCTAAGAGAGAATTAAGAGAGAGCTAAGGGAGAGTTAAGAGAGAGCTAAGGGAGAGCTAAGGGAGAGTTAAGGGAGAGTTAAGAGAGCTAAGAGAGAGTTAAGGGAGAGAGCTAAGAGAGAGTTAAAGGAGCGTTAAGGAAGAGATAAGGGAGAGTTAAGGGAGAGATAAGAGAGCTAAGAGAGAATTAAGAGAGAATTAAGAGAGAGTTAAGGGAGAGTTAAGAGAGAGCTAAGGGAGAGCTAAGGGAGAGTTAAGGGAGAGATAAGAGAGAGATAAGAGAGAGTTAATGGAGAGTTAATGGAGAGTTAAGGGAGAGAGAGATAAGAGAGTTAAGGGAGAGTTGAGGGAGAGTTGAGGGGGAGAGTTAAGAGAGAGTTAAGGGAGAGTTAAGGGAGAGTTAAGAGAGAGTTAAGAGAGAGTATGGAGAGTTGAGGGAGAGTTGAGGGACAGTTAAGTGAGAGCTAAGGGAGAGTTAAGGGAGAGAGAGATAAGAGAGAGATAAGGGAGAGTTAAGGGAGAGTCAAGGGAGAGCCAAGGGAGAGATAAGAGAGAGTTAAGAGAGAGTTAAGTGGAGAGATAAGAGAGAGTTAAGAGAGAGTTAAGTGGAGAGATAAGAGAGAGTTAAGAGAGAGTTAAGGGAGAGTTAAGGGAGAGATAAGAGAGAGATAAGGGAGAGATAAGGGAGAGTTAAGAGAGAGTTAAGGGAGAGTTAAGGGAGAATTCTCGCCATGAGCGTGCGAGTGAGGCCTACTCCGCCGGCGACCCCCCCGCCTGGCCTAGTCGGCCCTGCCGCCCGCGGTCACTCGCGGTCGGTAGGGGCTTCTAGTCGAGGCGCGGTGCCACCTCGGACCTTCGGTCAACAACATCACCACCATCACCATCACCACCATCACCACCGTCACCATCACCACCACCATCAACAACATCGCGGTGATGATGATGAGGAGGAGGAGGAGGCCGTGGCGATGGCGGCGCGATGGCTGCCGGGCCTAGCGGCCGACTCGAAGGCGGTGAGGGAGGCGACAATGGCGGCCATGGAGGAGGAGGCCGCGGGAATAATGGGGGGGGTGAGGGGGGGAGGGGCCATGGGGGGGGTGAGGGGGGGAGGGGCCATGGGGGGATGAGTGGGGGAGGGGTGAGTGGGGAGAGTGGGGGGGTGAGTGGGGGGGTGAGTGGGAGGGTGAGTGGGGGGGTGGTGAGTGGGGGGGTGGTGAGTGGGGGGGTGGTGAGTGGGGGGGTGGTGAGTGGGGGGGTGGTGAGTGGGGGGGTGGTGAGTGGTGGGGTGGTGAGTGGGGTGAGTGGTGGGGTGGTGAGTGGGGAGAGTGGTGGGGTGGTGAGTGGGGAGAGTGGTGGGGTGGTGAGTGGGGAGAGTGGTGGGGTGGTGAGTGGGGAGAGTGGAGGGGTGAGTGGGGAGAGTGGAGGGGTGAGTGGGGAGGTGGTGAGTGTGGTGAGTGGGGTGAGTGTGGTGGTGAGTGGAGAGGCGGTGAGTGCAGTGGTAGATGGGGAAGTGATGGATGGGGTGGTGAGTGGGGTGGTGAGTGGAGGGGTGAGTGGGGGGGTGGTGAGTGGGATGGTGAGTGGGGGGGTGAGTGGGGGGTGGTGAGTGGGGAGAGTGGGGGGGTGGTGAGTGGGATGGTGAGTGGGGGGGTGGTGAGTGAGGTGGTGAGCAATCCGTTGAGTGGAGACACGGAGGAGGCGGAGGTGGTGGTGAGGAGTGGTGGTGGTGGTGAGGAGCTGGTGAGGAGCGGCGGTGGTGGTGGTGAGGAGCAGCAGGAGACGCTTGATCTAGTGCGCTGGAGGGCGCTGAGCAAGCTGCTCCTGCGGCTGAGTGAGCAATGTCCACACCCAGACGTGCGGGAACACTGCCAGCACCTGCAGACACGTGCCCTGGTGAGTACTGCACTCACCACTCACTCACCTACTCACTCACCTACTCACCTACACACTCACTCACCTACACACTCACCTACTCACTCACTCACCCACTCACCTACACACTGCCAGCACCTGCAGACACGTGCCCTGGTGAGCACCGAACTCACCACTCACTCACCTACTCACTCACCTACTCACCTACACACTCACTCACCTACACACTCACCTACACACTCACTCACCCACTCATCCACTCACCACACACTCACTCACCCACTCACTCACTCACCTACTCACCTACACACTCACCTACACACTCACTCACTCACTCACCTACACACTCATTCACCTACTCACTCACCTACTCACTCACTCACCTACACACTCACCAATCACTCACCTACTCACTCACCAATCACACACTCACCCACTCACCTACACACTGCCAGCACCTGCAGACACGTGCCCTGGTGAGCACCGCACTCACCACTCACTCACCTACACACTCACCACTCACTCACCTACACACTCACCACTCACTCACCCACACACTCACCTACACACTCACTCACCCACTCATCCACTCACCACACACTCACTCACTCACCCACTCACTCACTCACCTACTCACCTACACACTCACCTACACACTCACTCACTCACTCACCTACACACTCATTCACCTACTCACTCACCTACTCACTCACTCACCTACACACTCACTCACCCACTCACTCACTCATTCACCTACTCACTCACCTACTCACTCACTCACCTACACACTCACCAATCACTCACCTACTCACTCACCAATCACACACTCACCCACTCACCTACACACTGCCAGCACCTGCAGACACGTGCCCTGGTGAGTACTGCACTCACCACTCACTCACCACTCACCACACACTCACTCACCTACACACTCACCTACACACTCACCTACTCACTCACCTACACACTCACCACTCACTCACCCCACACACTCATTCACTCACCTACACACTCACTCACCTACTCACTCACCTACTCACCTACACACTCATTCACCTACACACTCACCCACTCATTCACTCACCACACACTCACTCACTCACCTACACACTCACCATTCACTCACCTACACACTCACCTACACACTCACCACCCACTCACCACTCACTCACCACACACTCACTCACCTACACACTCACCTACACACTCACCTACTCACTCACCCACTCACCTACACACTCACCAATCATTCACCTACACACTCACCAATCACTCACCTACACACTCACCAATCACTCACCTACACACTCACCAATCACTCACTCACCCGCTCACCAATCACTCACCCACACACTCACTCACTCACCACACACTCACTCACCTACACACTCACCTACACACTCACCTACTCACTCACCCACTCACCTACACACTCACCAATCACTCACCTACACACTCACCAATCACTCACCTACACACTCACCAATCACTTACCTACACACTCACCAATCACTTACCTACACACTCACCTACACACTCATTCACCCACACACTCACCAATCACTCACCCACACACTCACCAATCACTCACCAATCACTCACCACACACTCACCAATCACTCGCCACACACTCACCAATCACTCACCCACACACTCACCAATCACTCACCCACACACTCACCAATCACTCACCTACACACTCACCCACTCACCTACACACTCGCTCACCTACTCACTCACCTACACACTCGCTCACCTACTCACTCACCTACACACTCGCTCACCTACACACTCACCTACTCACTCACCTACTCACTCACCTACACACTCGCTCACCTACACACTCACCTACTCACCTACACACTCACCTACACACTCACCCACTCACCTACTCACTCACCTACACACTCACCTACACACTCACCTACACACTCACCCACTCACCTACACACTCACCCACTCACCTACACACTCACTCACGTACTCACTCACCCACTCACCTACACACTCATTCACCTACACACTCACCAATCACTCACCTACACACTCACTCACCTACTCACTCACCCACTCACCTACACACTCATTCACCTACACACTCACCAATCACTCACCACACACTCGCTCACCTACACACTCACTCACCTACTCACCACACTCACCAATCACTCACCACACACTCGCTCACCTATACACTCACCTACTCACCTACACACTCACCTACACACCCACCCACTCACCTGCACACTCACCTACACACTCACCCACTCACCTACACACTCACCTACCCACTCATCCACTCACCTACACACTCACCCACTCACCTACACACTCACCCACTCACCTACACACTCACCCACTCACCTACTCACTCACCTACACACTCACCCACTCACCTACACACTCACCTACACACCCACTCACCTACACACTCACCCACTCACTCACCTACATACTCACCAACCTGCATACTCACCAATCACTCACCACCCACTCGCTCACCTGTACACTCACCTACTCACCTACACACTCACCTACACACTCACCCACTCACCTACTCACTCACCTACACTCACCTACACACTCACCTACACACTCACCCACTCACCCATTCACCTACACACTCATCCACTCACCAACTCACCCACTCACCTACTCACTCACCTGCACACTCACCTACATACTCACCCACTCACCTACACACTCACCTACACACTCACCCATTCACCTACACACTCACCTACACACTCACCCACTCACTGATCTACTCACTCACTACCCATTCACCTACTCACCCGTGTCTCCCCCGTGTCTCCCCCGTGTCTCCCCCGTGTCTCCCCGTGTCTCCCCCGTGTCTCCCCGTGTCTCCCCGTGTCTCCATGGTGTCTCCCCCGTGTCTCCCCCGTGTCTCCCTGTGTCTCCCCGTGTCTCCCCCGTGTCTCCCCCCTGTCTCCCCCCTGTCTCCCCGTGTCTCACCCCGTGTCTCCCCGTGTCTCCCCCGTGTCTCCCCGTGTCTCCCCCGTGTCTCTCCGTGTCTCCCCCGTGTCTCCCCGTGTCTCCCCCCTGTCTCCCCCCTGTCTCCCCGCGTCTCCCCGTGTCTCCCCCGTGTCTCACCCCTGTCTCCCCCCTGTCTCCCCGTGTCTCACCGTGTCTCCCCCGTGTCCCCCCGTGTCTCCCCCCATGTCTCCCCGTGTCTCCCCCCTGTCTCCCCGTGTCTCCCCACTGTCTCCCCGTGTCTCCCCCCTGTCTCCCCGTGTCTCCCCGTGTCTCCCCCGTGTCTCCCCCGTGTCTCCCCCGTGTCTCCCCGTGTCTCCCCCCTGTCTCCCCCCTGTCTCCCCCGTGTCTCCCCGTGTCTCCCCCCTGTCTCCCCCCTGTCTCCCCCTGTCTCCCCCTGTCTCCCCCCGTGTCTCCCCCCCGTGTCTCCCCCCCGTGTCTCCCCCTGTCTCCCCATGTCTCCCCGTGTCTCCCCCCTGTCTCCCCCCTGTCTCCCCCCTGTCTCCCCCTGTCTCCCCCTGTCTCCCCCTGTCTCCCCCCGTGTCTCCCCCCCGTGTCTCCCCCCCGTGTCTCCCCCTGTCTCCCCATGTCTCCCCGTGTCTCCCCGTGTCTCCCCCCTGTCTCCCCCGTGTCTCCCCGTGTCTCCCCCCGTGTCTCCCCCCTGTCTCCCCCGTGTCCCCCCGTGTCTCCCCGTGTCTCCCCGTGTCTCCCCCCTGTCTCCCCCTGTCTCCCCCCTGTCTCCCCCCCTGTCTCCCCCTGTCTCCCCCTGTCTCCCCGTGTCTCCCCCCTGTCTCCCCCGTGTCCCCCCGTGTCTCCCCCCTGTCTCCCCCCATGTCTCCCCGTGTCTCCCCCCTGTCTCCCCGTGTCTCCCCATGTCTCCCCCCTGTCTCCCCCCTGTCTCCCCCGTGTCTCCCCGTGTCTCCCCGTGTCTCCCCGTGTCTCCCCCGTGTCTCCCCCCGTGTCTCCCCCGTGTCTCCCCCGTGTCTCCCCTGTCTCCCCCGTGTCTCCCCCCGTGTCTCCCCCGTGTCTCCCCGTGTCTCCCCGCGTCTCCCCCTGTCTCCCCATGTCTCCCCGTGTCTCCCCGTGTCTCCCCCCTGTCTCCCCCGTGTCTCCCCGTGTCTCCCCCCGTGTCTCCCCCCTGTCTCCCCCGTGTCCCCCCGTGTCTCCCCGTGTCTCCCCGTGTCTCCCCCCTGTCTCCCCCTGTCTCCCCCCTGTCTCCCCCCCTGTCTCCCCCTGTCTCCCCCTGTCTCCCCGTGTCTCCCCCCTGTCTCCCCCGTGTCCCCCCGTGTCTCCCCCCTGTCTCCCCCCATGTCTCCCCGTGTCTCCCCCCTGTCTCCCCGTGTCTCCCCATGTCTCCCCCCTGTCTCCCCCCTGTCTCCCCCGTGTCTCCCCGTGTCTCCCCGTGTCTCCCCGTGTCTCCCCCGTGTCTCCCCCCGTGTCTCCCCCGTGTCTCCCCCGTGTCTCCCCCTGTCTCCCCCGTGTCTCCCCCCGTGTCTCCCCCGTGTCTCCCCGTGTCTCCCCGCGTCTCCCCCTGTCTCCCCCCTGTCTCCCCCGTGTCTCCCCCGTGTCTCCCTGTGTCTCCCCGTGTCTCCCCGTGTCTCCCCCGTGTCTCCCCGTGTCTCCCTGTGTCTCCCCGTGTCTCCACGTGTCTCCCCCGTGTCTCCCCGTGTCTCCCCGTGTCTCCAGGAAAGAGGGCTGCCATTCCCAAAGTCCCAAGGCTGTGGGCCCAGCACCTTCATGCCTGAGACGGAGGTGAGAGGGAATCCTCTCTGTGTGTCTCTGTGTCTCTGTCTGTGCGTGTGTGTGTCTCTGTGTGTGTCTCTGTGTGTCTCTGTGTTTCTCTGTGTGTGTATCTGTGTGTCTCTGTCTCTCTGTGTGTCTCTGTGTGTCTCTGTGTGTGTCTCTGTGTTTCTCTGTGTGTGTATCTGTGTGTCTCTGTCTCTCTGTGTGTCTCTGTGTGTCTCTGTGTGTGTCTCTGTGTGTGTCTCTGTGTGTGTGTGTCTGTGTGTGTCTCTGTGTGTGTCTGTGTGTGTCTCTGTGTGTGTCTGTGTGTGTGTCTCTGTGTGTCTCTGTGTGTGTCTCTCTGTGTCTCTGTCTCTCTGTGTGTCTGTGTGTGTCTCTGTGTGTGTATGTCTCTGTGTGTGTCTCTGTGTGTCTCTGTGTGTGTCTCTGTGTGTCTCTCTGTGTCTCTCTGTGTCTCTGTGTGTGTCTCTGTGTCTCTGTGTGTGTCTCTGTGTGTCTCTCTGTGTGTCTCTGTGTCTCTGTGTGTGTCTCTGTGTCTCTGTGTGTGTCTCTGTGTGTGTCTCTCTGTGTGTCTCTGTGTCTCTGTGTGTGTCTCTGTGTGTGTCTCTCTGTGTGTCTCTGTGTGTCTCTGTGTGTCTCTGTCTCTGTGTGTGTCTGTGTGTCTCTGTGTGTCTCTGTGTCTCTGTGTGTGTCTCTGTGTGTCTCTGTGTGTCTCTGTGTGTGTCTCTGTCTCTCTGTGTGTCTCTGTGTGTCTCTCTGTGTATGTCTCTCTGTGTGTCTCTGTCTCTGTGTGTCTCTCTGTGTGTCTCTGTGTGTGTCTCTGTGTGTGTCTCTGTGTGTGTCTCTGTGGCTCCGTGTGTGTCTCTGTGTTTGTCTGTGTGTGTCTCTGTGTGTGTCTCTGTCTCTGTGTGTGTCTCTGTATGTGTCTCTGTGTCTCTGTGTGTGTCTCTGTGTGTCTCTCTGTGTGTCTCTGTGTGTCTCTGTGTGTGTCTCTGTGTCTCTGTGTGTGTCTCTGTCTCTCTGTGTGTCTCTCTGTGTGTGTCTCTGTGTGTCTCTGTGTGTCTCTGTGTGTGTCTTTGTGTGTGTCTCTGTGTGTGTCTCTGTGTGTGTGTGTCTCTGTGTGTGTCTCTGTGTCTCTGTGTGTGTCTCTGTGTGTGTCTCTGTGTGTCTCTGTGTGTCTCTCTGTGTGTCTCTGTGTGTGTCTGTGTGTCTCTGTGTGTCTCTGTGTCTCTGTGTGTGTCTCTGTGTGTCTCTGTGTCTCTGTGTGTGTCTGTGTGTCTCTGTGTATCTCTGTGTGTGTCTCTGTGTTTGTCTGTGTGTGTCTCTGTGTGTGTCTCTGTCTCTGTGTGTGTCTCTGTATGTGTCTCTGTGTCTCTGTGTGTGTCTCTGTGTCTCTGTGTGTGACTCTGTGTGTCTCTGTCTCTCTGTGTGTCTCTGTGTGTGTGTGTCTCTGTGTGTGTCTCTGTGTCTCTGTGTGTGTCTCTGTGTGTGTCTCTGTGTGTCTCTGTGTGTCTCTCTGTGTGTCTCTGTGTGTGTCTGTGTGTCTCTGTGTGTCTCTGTGTCTCTGTGTGTGTCTCTGTGTGTGTCTCTGTGTGTCTCTGTGTGTGTCTCTGTGTGTGTCTCTGTGTCTCTGTGTGTGTCTCTGTGTGTCTCTGTCTCTGTGTGTGTCTCTGTGTGTGTCTCTGTCTCTGTGTGTGTCTCTGTCTCTGTGTCTCTCTCTGTCTCTCTGTCTCTCTGTCTCTCTGTGTGTCTGTGTCTCTCTGTGTGTCTCTGTGTGTCTCTGTCTCTCTGTGTGTCTCTGTGTGTCTCTGTGTGTGTCTCTCTGCATCAATCTGCGCGTGTCTCTCTGTGTGTGTGTCTCTGCGTGTGTCTCTGCGTGTCTCTGCGTGTGTCTCTCTGCATCAATCTGCGCGTGTCTCTCTGTGTGTGTCTCTGTGTGTCTGTGTCTCTCTGTGTGCGTATCTCTGTCTCTCTGCGCGTGTCTCTCTGTGTGTCTCTCTGCGCGTGTCTCTCTGCGCGTGTCTCTCTCTCTCTCTGTCTCTCTCTGCGCGTGTGTCTCTCTGTGTAGATGGTGAGCGTCGGGGCGAGTCAGGGCCTGGTGAGCACAGCCTACGCGTCTGCGTGTGTCTGTGTGTGTCTCTCTCTGTGTCTCTGTGTGTGTCTGTGTCTCTGTGTGTGTCTCTGTGTGTGTCTCTGTGTCTCTGTGTGTGTCTCTGTGTGTGTCTCTGTGTGTCTCTGCATCAATCTGTGTGTGTCTCTGTGTGTCTCTCTGTGTGTCTCTCTGTGTGTCTCTCTGCGCGTGTCTCTCTGCGCGTGTCTCTCTGCGCGTGTGTCTCTCTGTGTGTCTCTCTGGCTCTCTGCGCGTGTGTCTCTCTGTGTGTCTCTCTCTCTGTCTCTCTCTCTGTGTCTCTCTGCGCGTGTCTCTCTGCGCGTGTCTCTCTGTCTCTCTGCACGTGTGTCTCTCTGTGTAGATGGTGAGCGTCGGGGCGAGTCAGGGCCTGGTGAGCACAGCCTACGCGTCTGCGTTTGCTGACAGCGGCCGAGTGAACCATGCCCTGCGAGTCATGAGCTGTCACCCTCTCTTCCTGCACCACTTCACTGTCGCTCACCACCTGATTATCTACTCGGACGGCCCGTTGCCTCCCGCTCACCGCCACTACATCGCCGTGATGGTGAGGAGCGTCGCTCACCCGCTCGCTCAGCCGCTTAGTCGCTCGCTCAGCCGCTCACCACTCACTCAGCCACTCGCTCAGTCGCTCACTCACTCAGCCACTCACCCACTCGCTCAGCCACTCGCTCAGTCGCTCACTCACTCAGCCACTCAGCCACTCGCTCACTCAGCCACTCACTCAGCCACTCACTCACTCAGCCACTCACCCACTCACTCAGCCACTCGCTCACTCAGCCACTCACTCAGCCACTCACCCACTCAGCCACTCACTCACTCAGCCACTCACTCACTCAGCCACTCACTCACTCAGCCACTCACTCACTCAGCCACTCACTCACTCAGCCACTCACTCACTCAGCCACTCGCTCACTCAGCCACTCGCTCACTCAGCCACTCACCCACTCAGCCACTCACTCACTCAGCCACTCACTCACACAGCCACTCACTCAGCCACTCACTCACTCAGCCACTCACTCACTCAGCCACTCACTCACACAGCCACTTACTCAGCCTCTCACTCACTCACACAGCCACTCACCCACTCACCCACTCACTACATCGCCGTGATGGTGAGGAGCGTCGCTCACCTGCTCGCTCAGCCGCTCAGTCGCTCGCTCAGTCAGCCACTCACTCAACCACTCACTCAGCCACTCACTCACTCAGCCACTCACTCACTCACTCACCCATTCACTCACTCAGTCTCTCACCCACCCACGCACTCACTCAGCCACTCACTCACTCAGCCACTCACTCACTCAGCCACTCACTCACTCACCCACTCACCCACTCAGCCACTCACTCAGCCACTCACTCAGCCACTCGCTCAGCCACTCACTCACTCACTCACCCATTCACTCACTCAGTCACTCACCCACCCACGCACTCACTCAGCCACTCACTCAGCCACTCACCCACTCACCCACCCACCCACTCACTCACCCACTCACTCACTCACTCACCCACTCACTCACTCACTCAGCCACTCACCCACCCACTCACTCACCCACTCACCCACTCACTCACTCACTCAGCCACTCACCCACCCACTCACTCACCCACTCACTCACTCACTCACCCATTCACTCACTCAGCCACTCACCCACCCACGCACTCACTCAGCCACTCACTACATCGCCGTGATGGTGAGGAGCGTAGCTCACCGCTCGCTCAGCCGCTCACTCAGTCGCTCAGTCGCTCACTCAGCCGCTCACTCAGCCACTCACTCAGCCACTCACTCACTCAGCCACTCACCCACTCAGCCACTCGCTCAGTCGCTCAGTCAGCCACTCGCTCACTCAGCCACTCACCCACTCAGCTATTCACTCACTCAGCCACTCACTCAGCCACTCACTCACTCACCCATTCACTCACTCACTCAACCACTCACTCACTCAGCCACTCACCCACTCACTCAACCACTCACTCACTCAGCCACTCACCCACCCACTCACCCATTCACTCACCCAATCACTCACTCAGCCACTCACCCACTCACTCACTCACACAGCCACTCACCCACTCACTCACTCACACAGCCACTCACTCACTCAGCCACTCACTCACTCAGCCACCCACCCACTCACCCACTCACTGTGTGTGTCCGCGTGTGTGTGTCCGCGTGTGTGTGTCTGTGTGTGTGTGACTGTGTGTGTTGTCACTGTGTGTGTAACTGTGTGTGTGTCACTGTGTGTGTAACTGTGTGTGTCACTGTGTGTCACTGTGTGTGTGTCACTGTGTGTAGGTGTGTCACTGTGTGTGTAACTGTGTGTGTGTCACTGTGTGTGTCACTGTGTGTCTCACTGTGTGTGTGTGTGTCACTGTGTGTGTGTGTCACTGTGTGTGTGTCACTGTGTGTGTGTGTCACTGTGTCACTGTGTGTGTCTCACTGTGTGTATGACTGTGTCATTGTGTGTGTATCACTGTGTGTGTCACTGTGTGTGTGTGTCACTGTGTGTGTCACTGTGTGTGTGTGTCACTGTGTGTGTGTCACTGTGTGTGTGTGTCACTGTGTCACTGTGTGTCTCACTGTGTGTATGACTGTGTCATTGTGTGTGTGTCACTGTGTGTGTCACTGTGTGTGTGTCACTGTGTGTGTGTCACTGTGTGTGTGTGTCACTGTGTCACTGTGTGTGTCTCACTGTGTGTATGACTGTGTCATTGTGTGTGTATCACTGTGTGTGTCACTGTGTCTGTGTGTGTCACTGTGTGTGTCTCACTGTGTGTATGACTGTGTCATTGTGTGTGTGTCACTGTGTGTGTCACTGTGTGTGTGTCACTGTGTGTGTGTCACTGTGTGTGTGTGTCACTGTGTCACTGTGTGTGTCTCACTGTGTGTATGACTGTGTCATTGTGTGTGTATCACTGTGTGTGTCACTGTGTGTGTGTGTGTCACTGTGTGTGTCACTGTGTGTGTGTGTCACTGTGTGTGTGTCACTGTGTGTGTGTGTCACTGTCACTGTGTGTGTCTCACTGTGTGTATGACTGTGTCATTGTGTGTGTATCACTGTGTGTGTCACTGTGTCTGTGTGTGTCACTGTGTGTGTCTCACTGTGTGTATGACTGTGTCATTGTGTGTGTGTCACTGTGTGTCACTGTGTGTGTGTCACTGTGTGTGTGTCACTGTGTGTGTGTGTCACTGTGTCACTGTGTGTGTCTCACTGTGTGTATGACTGTGTCATTGTGTGTGTATCACTGTGTGTGTCACTGTGTGTGTGTGTCACTGTGTGTGTCACTGTGTGTGTCACTGTGTGTGTGTGTCACTGTGTGTGTGTCACTGTGTGTGTGTGTCACTGTGTCACTGTGTGTGTCTCACTGTGTGTATGACTGTGTCATTGTGTGTGTATCACTGTGTGTGTCACTGTGTGTGTCTCACTGTGTGTATGACTGTGTCATTGTGTGTGTGTCACTGTGTGTGTCACTGTGTGTGTGTCACTGTGTGTGTGTCACTGTGTGTGTGTCACTGTCTCACTGTGTGTGTGTCACTGTGTGTGTGTCACTGTGTGTGTGTCACTGTGTGTGTGTCACTGTGTGTGTGTCACTGTGTGTGTCACTGTGTGTATGACTGTCTCACTGTGTGTGTGTCACTGTGTGTGTCACTGTGTGTGTGTCACTGTGTGTGTGTCTCACTGTGTCACTGTGTGTGTGTGTGTCACTGTGTGTGTCTCACTGTGTGTATGACTGTGTCACTGTCACTGTGTGTGTGTCACTGTGTGTGACTGTGTCTCACTGTGTGTGTGTCACTGTGTGTGTCACTGTGTGTGTGTCACTGTGTGTGTGTCTCACTGTGTCACTGTGTGTGTGTGTGTCACTGTGTGTGTCTCACTGTGTGTATGACTGTGTCACTGTCACTGTGTGTGTGTCACTGTGTGTGACTGTGTCTCACTGTGTGTGTGTCACTGTGTGTGACTGTGTCTCACTGTGTGTGTGTGTGTGTGTAGGCAGCTGCGCGTCACCGCTGTGTGTGTGTCTGTGTCACTGTGTGTGTGTGTGTCACTGTGTGTGTCTCTGTGTGTGTGTGTGTGTCACTGTGTGTGTGTCACTGTGTGTGTCACTGTGTGTGTGTGTCACTGTGTGTGTCTCTGTGTGTGTGTGTGTGTCACTGTGTGTGTGTCACTGTGTGTGTCACTGTGTGTGTCTCTGTGTGTGTGTGTGTGTGTGACTGTCTCACTGTGTGTCTGTGTGAGTGTAGGCAGCTGCGCGTCACCGCTGTGTGTGTCTCACTGTGTGTGTCACTGTGTGTGTGTAACTGTGTGTGTGTCACTGTGTGTGTGTCACTGTGTGTGTGTCACTGTGTGTGTGTCACTGTGTGTGTGTGTCACTGTGTGTGTGTCACTGTGTGTGTGTCACTGTGTGTATGACTGTGTCACTGTGTGTGTGTCTCACTGTCTCACTGTGTGTATGACTGTGTGTGTGTCACTGTGTGTGTCACTGTGTGTGTGTGTGTCACTGTGTGTGTATGACTGTCACTGTGTCACCGCTGTGTGTCTCACTGTGTGTGTGTGTCACTGTGTGTCTCACTGTGTGTGTGTGTGTGTCACTGTGTGTGTCACTGTGTGTGTGTCACTGTGTGTGTCACTGTGTGTGTGTCACTGTGTGTGTGTCACTGTGTGTGTCACTGTGTGTGTCACTGTCTCACTGTGTATGACTGTGTGTCACTGTGTGTGTGTCACTGTGTGTATGTCTCTGTGTGTGTGTGTGTCACTGTGTGTGTGTGTCACTGTGTGTGTCACTATGTGTGTGTGTCACTGTGTGTGTGTGTCACTGTGTGTGTCACTGTGTGTGTGTCACTGTGTGTGTGTCACTGTGTGTGTGTGTGTCACTGTGTGTGTCACTGTGTGTGTCACTGTCTCACTGTGTATGACTGTGTGTCACTGTGTGTGTGTCACTGTGTGTATGTCTCTGTGTGTGTGTGTAGGCAGCTGCGCGTCACCGCTGTGTGTGTGTCACTGTGTGTGTGTGTCACTGTGTCTGTGTGTGTGTCACTGTGTGTGTCTCACTGTGTGTGACTGTGTCTCACTGTGTGTGTATGACTGTATGTGTGTGAGTGTAGGCAGCTGCGCGTCACCGCTGTGTGTGTCACTGTGTGTGTATGACTGTGTCACTGTGTCACTGTGTGTGTCTCACTGTGTCTCACTGTGTGTGTGTATGACTGTGTGTGTGAGTGTAGGCAGCTGCGCGTCACCGCTGTGTGTGTCACTGTGTGTGTATGACTGTGTCACTGTGTCACTGTGTGTGTCTCACTGTGTCTCACTGTGTGTGTGTATGACTGTGTGTGTGAGTGTAGGCAGCTGCGCGTCACCGCTGTGTGTGTCACTGTGTGTGTCACTGTGTGTGTCTCACTGTGTGTCTGTGTGTGTCACTGTGTGTCACTGTGTGTGTATGACTGTGTGTGTGTCACTGTGTGTGTGTGTCACTGTGTGTGTGTGTTACTGTGTGTGTTACTGTGTGTGTGTTACTGTGTGTGTGTGTCACTGTGTGTGTCACTGTGTGTGTGTGTCACTGTGTGTGTCTCACTGTGTATGACTGTGTGTCACTGTGTGTGTGTGTGTCACTGTGTGTGTGTCACTGTGTGTGTGTGTCTGTGTGTGTCACTGTGTGTGTGTGTCACTGTGTGTGTGTGTCACTGTGTGTGTTACTGTGTGTGTGTCACTGTGTGTGTGTCAGTGTGTGTGTCACTGTGTGTGTCACTGTGTGTGTCACTGTGTGTGTGTGTGTGTCTCACTGTGTGTGTGTCACTGTGTGTGTCACTGTGTGTGTGTCACTGTGTGTATGACTGTGTGTGTGTGTAGGCAGCTGCACGTCACCGCTGTGTGTATTTGGTTCGTCTGCACTCTGAGGAGCTGCTGGCCGCAGTTCATGCACGTGGCACAACAACAACAACAACCACAACAACAACAACCACAACAACCACCACACAGCGTGGTGGTGGTGGTGGTGGCTGTGGTTGTGATGACTGTGGTTGTGGTGGTGGCTGTGGTGGTTGTGGTGGTGGTGATGGCTGTGGTGGTGATTGTGGTGGTGGCTGTGGTGGTGGTGGTGGTGGTGATGACTGTGATGGCTGTGGTGGTGGCTGTGGTGGTGATGGCTGTGGTGGTGGTTGTGGTGGTGGTAGTGGTTGTGATGGCTGTGGTGGTGGTGGCGGTGGTTGTGATGACTGTGATGGCTGTGGTGGTGGCTGTGGTGGTGGCTGTGGTGGTGGTGACTGTGGTGGTGGTGGCTGTGGTGGCTGTGGTAGTGGCTGTGGTGGTGGCTGTGGCTGTGGTGGTGGCTGTGGTAGTGGCTGTGGTGGTGGTGGTGGTGGCTGTGGTAGTGGCTGTGGTGGTGGTGGTGGTGGCTGTGGTAGTGGCTCTGGTGGTGGTTGTGGTAGTGGCTGTGGCTGTGGTGGCTCTGATTGTGGTGGTGGTGGTGGTGGTTGTGGTGGTGGTGGTAGTGGCTCTGGTTGTGGTGGTGGTAGTGGCTGTGGTTGTGGTGGTGGTGGTGGTGGTTGTGGTAGTGGCTCTGGTGGTGGTTGTGATGGCTGTGGTGGTGGCTGTGGCTGTGGTGGTGGTGGTGGTTGTGGTAGTGGCTGTGGTGGTAGTGGCTGTGGTGGTGGTGGTGGTGGTTGTGGTGGTGTTGGTGAAGCACACTGGCTTAGAGGAGTTCACTGTGCGCCTCTGAAACTTCGCAAGCTGGGAGCCATCAACAAAATCCTGGCACACCGCCCCTGGCTGCTCACGGCCAGACACATACAGGTAGAGTAGCAATCAGCTACTCACTCAGCTACTCACTCAGCTACTCACTCAGCTACTCACTCAGCTACTCACTCAGCTACTCACTCAGCTACTCACTCAGCTACCCACTCAGCTACTCAGCTACTCACTCAGCTACTCACTCAGCTACTCACTCAGCTACACACTCAGCTACACGCCCAACTACTCAGCTACACACTCAGCTACTCACTCAGCTACACGCCCAGCTACACACTCAGCTACACGCTCAGCTACTCAGCTACCTGCTCAGCTACACACTCAACTACTCACTCAGCTACCCGCTCAGCTACACACACAGCTATAAGCTCAGCTACACACTCAGCTACACACTCAGCTACACGCTCAGCTACACACTCAGCTACACACTCAGCTACACACTCAGCCACACACTCAGCTACTCACTCAGCTACTCACTCAGCTACACACTCAGCTACACACACACAGCTACACACTCAGCTACACACTCAGCTACACACCCAGCTACTCACACAGCTACACACCCAGCTATACACTCAGCTACACACCCAGCCACACACTCAGCTACTCACTCAGCTACACACCCAGCTACACGCTCAGCTACACACCCAGCTACACACACAGCTACTCAGCTATACACTCAGCTACTCGGCTACACACCCAGCTACAAACTCAGCTACTCAGCTACACACACAGCTACTCAGCTACACACCCAGCTACACACTCAGCTACTCAGCTACACGCCCAGCTACACACTCAGCTACCCGCTCAGCTACTCAGCTATACACTCAGCTACACACCCAGCTACACGCTCAGCTACTCAGCTATACACTCAGCTATAAACTCAGCTACACGCTCAGCTACTCAGCTACACACTCAGCTACTCACTCAGCTACACACTCAGCTACACGCCCAGCTACACACTCAACTACTCAGCTATACACTCAGCTACACACTCAGCTACACACTCAGCTACACACTCAGCTACACACTCAGCTACACGCTCAGCTACTCACCCAGCTACACACTCAACTACTCAGCTATACACTCAGCTACACACTCAGCTACACACTCAGCTACACACTCAGCTACACACACAGCTAAACACACAGCTAAACACTCAGCTACACACTCAGCTACACACTCAGCTACACACTCAGCTACACACTCAGCTACACACTCAGCTACACGCCCAGCTACCCACTCAGCTAGACACCCAGTTACTCACTCAGCTACACACCCAGCCACACACTCAGCTACACACTCAGCTACACGCTCAGCTACACGCTCAGCTACACACTCAGCTACTCACTCAGCTACACACTCAGCTACCCGCTCAGCTACTCACTCAGCTACACGCTCAGCTACACGCTCAGCTACACGCTCAGCTACACACACACAGCTACACACTCAGCTACACACTCAGCTACACACCCAGCTACTCACACAGCTACACACCCAGCTATACACTCAGCTACACACCCAGCCACACACTCAGCTACTCACTCAGCTACACACCCAGCTACACGCTCAGCTACACACCCAGCTACACACACAGCTACTCAGCTATACACTCAGCTACTCGGCTACACACCCAGCTACAAACTCAGCTACTCAGCTACACACACAGCTACTCAGCTACACGCCCAGCTACACACTCAGCTACCTGCTCAGCTACACACTCAGCTACTCGCGCAGCTACACACTCAACTACTCAGCTATACACTCAGCTACTCAGCTAGCTATACACTCAACTACTCAGCTATACACTCAGCTATAAACTCAGCTACACACTCAGCTAAACACTCAGCTACCCGCTCAGCTACACGCCCAGCTACACACTCAGCTACACACTCAGCTACACACTCACTCAGCTACATGCTCAGCTACTCACTCAGCTACTCGCTCAGCTACACGCTCAGCTACTCACCCAGCTACACACTCAACTACTCAGCTATACACTCAGCTACACACTCAGCTACACACTCAGCTACACACTCAGCTACACACTCAGCTACACACACAGCTAAACACACAGCTAAACACTCAGCTACACACTCAGCTACACACTCAGCTACACACTCAGCTACACACTCAGCTACACGCCCAGCTACACACTCAACTACTCAGCTATACACTCAGCTACACACTCAGCTACACACTCAGCTACACACTCAGCTACACACTCAGCTACACACTCAGCTACACGCTCAGCTACTCACCCAGCTACACACTCAACTACTCAGCTATACACTCAGCTACACACTCAGCTACACACTCAGCTACACACTCAGCTACACACACAGCTAAACACACAGCTAAACACTCAGCTACACACTCAGCTACACACTCAGCTACACACTCAGCTACACACTCAGCTACACGCCCAGCTACCCACTCAGCTAGACACCCAGTTACTCACTCAGCTACACACCCAGCCACACACTCAGCTACACACTCAGCTACACGCTCAGCTACACGCTCAGCTACACACTCAGCTACTCACTCAGCTACACACTCAGCTACCCGCTCAGCTACTCACTCAGCTACACGCTCAGCTACACGCTCAGCTACACGCTCAGCTACACACACACAGCTACACACTCAGCTACACACTCAGCTACACACCCAGCTACTCACACAGCTACACACCCAGCTATACACTCAGCTACACACCCAGCCACACACTCAGCTACTCACTCAGCTACACACCCAGCTACACGCTCAGCTACACACCCAGCTACACACACAGCTACTCAGCTATACACTCAGCTACTCGGCTACACACCCAGCTACAAACTCAGCTACTCAGCTACACACACAGCTACTCAGCTACACGCCCAGCTACACACTCAGCTACCTGCTCAGCTACACACTCAGCTACTCGCGCAGCTACACACTCAACTACTCAGCTATACACTCAGCTACTCAGCTAGCTACACACTCAACTACTCAGCTATACACTCAGCTATAAACTCAGCTACACACTCAGCTAAACACTCAGCTACCCGCTCAGCTACACGCCCAGCTACACACTCAGCTACACACTCAGCTACACACTCACTCAGCTACATGCTCAGCTACTCACTCAGCTACTCGCTCAGCTACACGCTCAGCTACTCACCCAGCTACACACTCAACTACTCAGCTATACACTCAGCTACACACTCAGCTACACACTCAGCTACACACTCAGCTACACACTCAGCTACACACACAGCTAAACACACAGCTAAACACTCAGCTACACACTCAGCTACACACTCAGCTACACACTCAGCTACACACTCAGCTACATGCCCAGCTACACACTCAACTACTCAGCTATACACTCAGCTACACACTCAGCTACACACTCAGCTACACACTCAGCTACTCGCTCAGCTACACGCTCAGCTACTCACCCAGCTACACACTCAACTACTCAGCTATACACTCAGCTACACACTCAGCTACACACTCAGCTACACACTCAGCTACACACACAGCTAAACACTCAGCTACACACTCAGCTACACACTCAGCTACACACTCAGCTACACACTCAGCTACACGCCCAGCTACCCACTCAGCTAGACACCCAGTTACTCACTCAGCTACACACCCAGCCACACACTCAGCTACACACTCAGCTACCTGCTCAGCTACCCGCCCAGCTACACACCCAGCTACACACCCAGCTACACACCCAGCTACACACTCAGCTACACACCCAGCTACTCACTCAGCTACTCACTCAGCTACACACTCAGCTACACACTCAGCTACACACCCAGCTACACACCCAGCTACTCACACAGCTACACACCCAGCTATACACTCAGCTACACACCCAGCTACACACTCAGCTACACACCCAGCTATACACTCAGCTACACACCCAGCTACACGCTCAGCTACCTGCTCAGCTACACACTCATTGTGATTAATGTTTCAGTTGATGCAGTTAATCCACTAGTTATCCTGGCAACCTGCTAGTTAACCTGCTAGTTATCCTGGCTACCTGCTAGTTAACTTGGTTACCTGCTAGTTAACCTGCGAGTTAACCCGGCTACCTGCTAGTTAACCTGGCTACCTGCTAGTTAACCTGCTAGTTAACCTGGTTACCTGCTAGTTAACCTGCTAGTTCACCTGGCTTCCTGCTAGTTAATTTGCTAGTTAACCTGGTTACCTGCTAGTTAACCTGGCTACCTGCTAGTTAACCTGGTTACCTCCTAGTTAACCTGGTTACCTGCTAGTTAACCTGGTTACCTTCTAGTTAACCTGCTAGTTAACATGGTTACCTGCTAGTTATCCTGCTAGTTAACCTGCTAGTTAACCTGGCTACCTGCTAGTTAACCTGCTAGTTAATCTGCTAGTTAAGCTTCTAGTTAACCTGGCTACCTGCTAGTTAGCCTGGTTACCTGCTAGTTAACCTGCTAGTTAACCTGGTTACCTGCTAGTTAACCTGGTTACCTGTTAGTTAACCTGCTAGTTAACATGGCTACCTGCTAGTTAACCTACTAGTTAACCTGCTAGTTAACCTGCTAGTTAACATGGCTACCTGCTAGTTAACCTGCTAGTTAACCTGCTAGTTAACCTGCTAGTTAACCTGGCTACCTGCTAGTTAACCTGCTAGTTACCCTGCTAGTTAACCTGCTAGTTAACCTGCTAGTTAACCTGCTGGTTAACCTGCTGGTTAACCTGCTAGTTAACCTGCTAGTTAACCTGCTAGTTAACCTGCTAGTTAAACTGCTAGTTAACCTGGCTACCTGCTAGTTAACCTGCTAGTTAACCTGCTAGTTAACCTGGTTACCTGCTAGTTAACCTGCTAGTTAACCTTAACCTGCTAGTTAACCTGCTAGTTAACCTGGTTACCTGCTAGTTAACCTGCTAGTTAACCTGGTTACCTGCTAGTTAACCTGCTAGTTAACCTGGTTACCTGCTAGTTAACCTGCTAGTTAAGCTAGTTAACCTGCTAGTTAACCTGCACGTTAACCTGCTAGTTAACCTGCTAGTTAACCTGGCTACCTGCTAGTTAACCTGCTAGTTAACCTGCTAGTTAACCTGGTTACCTGCTAGTTAACCTGCTAGTTAACCTGCTAGTTAACCTGCTAGTTAACCAGCTAGTTAACCAGCTAGTTAACCTGCTAGTTAACCTGCTAGTTAACCTGCTAGTTAACCGGCTAGTTAACCTGCTAGTTAACCTGCTAGTTAACTTGCTAGTTAACCTGGTTACCTGCTAGTTAACCTGCTAGTTAACCAGCTAGTTAACCTGCTAGTTAACCTGCTAGTTAACCTGCTAGTTAACCGGCTAGTTAACTTGCTAGTTAACCTGGTTACCTGCTAGTTAACCTGCTAGTTAACCTGCTAGTTAACCTGCTAGTTAACCTGCTAGTTAACCTGGTTACCTGCTAGTTAACCTGCTAGTTAACCAGCTAGTTAACCTGCTAGTTAACCTGCTAGTTAACCTGCTAGTTAACCTGCTAGTTAACTTGCTAGTTAACCTGGTTACCTGCTAGTTAACCTGCTAGTTAACCTGCTAGTTAACCTGCTAGTTAACCTGCTAGTTAACCTGGTTACCTGCTAGTTAACCTGCTAGTTAACCTGCTAGTTAACCTGGCTACCTGCTAGTTAACCTGCTAGTTAACCTGCTAGTTAACCTGGTTACCTGCTAGTTAACCTGCTAGTTAACCTGGTTACCTGCTAGTTAAGCTAGTTAACCTGCTAGTTAACCTGGCTACCTGCTAGTTAACATGGCTACCTGCTAGTTAACCTGCTAGTTAACCTGCTAGTTAACCTGCTAGTTAACCTGCTAGTTAACCTGGTTACCTCTCGCCCCAGCGGCTGCTGCTTCCCGGTGAGGACTGCTGGTCCCTTGCCGAGTTGGTTCACGCCGTGGTCATCATGAGCCACGTCCACTCCTTGTTAACCTGCTAGTTAACCTGCTAGTTAACCTGCTAGTTAACCTGCTAGTTAACCTGCTAGTTAACCTGCTAGTTAACCTGGTTACCTGCTAGTTAACCTGCTAGTTAACCTGCTAGTTAACCTGCTAGTTAACCTGCTAGTTAACCTGGTTACCTGCTAGTTAACCTGCTAGTTAACCTGCTAGTTAACCTGCTAGTTAACCTGCTAGTTAACCTGGTTACCTCTCGCCCCAGCGGCTGCTGCTTCCCGGCGAGGACTGCTGGTCCCTTGCCGAGTTGGTTCACGCCGTGGTCATCATGAGCCACGTCCACTCCTAGTTAACCTGCTAGTTAACCTGCTAGTTAACCTGCTAGTTAACCTGCTAGTTAACCTGCTAGTTAACCTGGTTACCTCTCGCCCCAGCGGCTGTTGCTTCCCGGCGAGGACTGCTGGTCCCTTGCCGAGTTGGTTCACGCCGTGGTCATCATGAGCCACGTCCACTCCTAGTTAACCTGCTAGTTAACCTGCTAGTTAACCTGCTAGTTAACCTGGTTACCTGCTAGTTAACCTGCTAGTTAACCTGCTAGTTAACCTGCTAGTTAACCTGCTAGTTAACCTGGTTACCTCTCGCCCCAGCGGCTGTTGCTTCCCGGTGAGGACTGCTGGTCCCTTGCCGAGTTGGTTCACGCCGTGGTCATCATGAGCCACGTCCACTCCTAGTTAACCTGCTAGTTAACCTGCTAGTTAACCTGCTAGTTAACCTGCTAGTTAACCTGCTAGTTAACCTGCTAGTTAACCTGGTTACCTCTCGCCCCAGCGGCTGCTGCTTCCCGGCGAGGACTGCTGGTCCCTTGCCGAGTTGGTTCACGCCGTGGTCATCATGAGCCACGTCCACTCCTTGTTAACCTGCTAGTTAACCTGCTAGTTAACCTGCTAGTTAACCTGCTAGTTAACCTGCTAGTTAACCTGCTAGTTAACCTGCTAGTTAACCTGCTAGTTAACCTGGTTACCTCTCGCCCCAGCGGCTGTTGCTTCCCGGTGAGGACTGCTGGTCCCTTGCCGAGTTGGTTCACGCCGTGGTCATCATGAGCCACGTCCACTCCTAGTTAACCTGCTAGTTAACCTGCTAGTTAACCTGCTAGTTAACCAGCTAGTTAACCTGCTAGTTAACCTGCTAGTTAACCTGGTTACCTGCTAGTTAACCTGCTAGTTAACCTGGTTACCTCTCGCCCCAGCGGCTGTTGCTTCCCGGTGAGGACTGCTGGTCCCTTGCCGAGTTGGTTCACGCCGTGGTCATCATGAGCCACGTCCACTCCTTGGCGTCCTTCGTCTGGGCCAGCGGTGTGAGCCCCGAGCCGGACCACCGCCCCCGGCAGGAGCCGCTGCACGGCGCCACCGGCGCCACCGGCGGCACCGGCGCCATCGGCGCCACCGGCGCCACCGGCGGCGGCACCGGCGCCGGTGGCGGACGGTCGCCGGCGGCGATGGGCGACACCGGCGATGGCTCGGTGAAGGTGGAGAACCAGGTGAGCGTGGTGGTGGTGAGTGGTGGTGGTGGTGAGGGTGGTGGTGGTGGTGGTGGTTGTGGTGGTGGTTGTGGTGAGCGTGGTGGTGGTGGTTGTGGTGGTGGTGGTGGTGAGCGTGGTGGTGAGCGTGGTGGTGGTGGTGAGCGTGGTGGTGGTGGTGAGGGTGGTGGTGGTGAGCGTGGTGGTGGTGAGGGTGGTGGTGGTGGTTGTGGTGAGCGTGGTGGTGGTGGTGGTGAGCGTGGTGGTGGTGATGGTGGTTGTGGTGAGCATGGTGGTGGTTGTGGTGAGCGTGGTGGTTGTGGTGGTGAGGTTGGTGGTGGTGAGGGTGGTGGTGAAGGTACTGGACGGGCAACTCTGTCGTGGACAGTGCTGTGGGGGGAGGGCCAATTCCGATTGGCCTCTCCCCTCATGGCGTCTGTGACCACCACAGGGGCTAAACGGGGGCTCTGGACGGGTGCGAGGGGCTGGTAACCCCTCCACCTTCAATTAATTACCACTAGACCACGAGTTAAACTGAAATATGTAACTAATAAGCTTGTGCCGGAGGCCCCGGGGGGCCAGGCGTCTATGACGTCTCCTGGCCAAACGCCATTTGGCGAAGCCGGGAGATTGAATCTCTACCCTCGGGGCTCCTCCAGAAACAACGAAAAGCCACTTCGTGTGGCCACGTGGAATGTTCGAACGCTCACTGCGGAGGAGAGGCTGCCACTCCTCTGTCGGGAGCTGGACCGGTACCGCCTGGATCTCTGTGGCATTCAGGAGGTCCGGTGGACCGGCTCTGGCTCCTGCCTCCATGAGGGCTGGACAGTCCTCTACTCGGGGCAGTAGACTGCCAAACAACAGGGTGTGGCTCTTCTTTTGAACAAAATAATGAAGGGGGCGTGTGAGCGTGGCGGTGAGGTGTGGGAAGCTGTAAGCCCCAGGCTACTTTGGGCTTGCCTTCCCATCAACCGGAGGCGAGGAATGGTGGTCGTGGTTACTTATGCCCCCACCGAAGATGAACATCCGTGGAGGGATGCAGGCAAAGCCGATGAGTCAGATGCCTTCTATGACCTCCTGTCACAGGTGCTGGCTAAAGTGGCCCCTCGGGATAGAGTCATCATGTTGGGTGATGCCCGAGTTGGTCATGATACTGGCACCTGGTCTGGAGTGATTGGAGGGCATGGGCCAGATCAGCTCAATAACAACGGTAGGAGGCTGCTAGATTTTTGTGCAGCCCATGGGTTTGTAATTACCAACACGCTGTTCCGGCATCGGCGCATCCACACAACATCGTGGATGCATGCCGGGTCCAAGCAAGAACATCTGTTGGACTACATAGTGACGGATCAGCGGATGCGGGCCCATGTCCTTGACACCAGGGCCTACCGTGGAGCTGATCTGCCCTCTGACCATACTACTAGTCATCTGTAAGATGCGCCTGTCATTCTTCCACTCCGGTGGGTGGTGTACACCCAGGACCCCATTCCAACCTAAAGTGGCCTGGTCTCAGTTATCTGATGAAAGTTGCAAGCGAGAATTTCATCATAACTTGCATCTAGGATTGGCATCGTCCCCCACTCCTGATGTCGAGGGTAAATGGGCGAGGTTTAGGACTGTGGCTGATGCAGCTGCAGACCTCCCCAGAGACCCTGGCTGACAGAGTTGTTCAAGCTGGCTGAGAAAAAGCGACAGGCCCACTGTCATCGGCTACAGCATCCTATGTCGGAGAATGAGCAGCCTTCGCTGTGAGGCGCTGCAAGGATGGGTGGTGTTCGCGGGTTGCTATGGAGATGGAGTCTGCCTCAGTGGCCCGCGATCACAAATCCCTATTTAACTAGCATCAAAAAAGTAACCTGCAGCGCCACACCTATTACCATCAATAGGGGAAAAAACGGTGATCCAATCTCCGACCCCCAGGAACAGGTTTGCAGATTTGCTGAGCATTTCTGTGAGGTCCTGGGGGAGGGGAAATCCCTCAGCCAGGAAAACATCGTGGCACAAAGTGAGGATGACCCTGCTGAGGCTGCGGTGTCTCAAATATTGGAAGAAGTCACCCCCTGTGAGTGGCTGGCTGAGGTGCCATCTGTTGAGGAAGTACTGAAGGCGATCCGGAGTCTGAGACCAGGAAAGGCAGCGGGCAGAGATGATCTCCCAAGCGAAATGCTGAGGGAGGGTGGCGTTTGTGCACAGACTGCCCTATATGACATCATAACGACAGTCTGGACCACTGGACGGGTTCCGCAGGATTGGAAGGATGCCCTGGTGGTCCCCCTCTTTAAGAAGGGGGACCGCACAGACTGTAACAACTACAGGGGCATCTCACTCCTCAGTGTGCCGGGAAAGGTCCTGGCAAGGATTATTCAACATCGCCTTGCCAGGCACGCTGAGGAGAGGCTTGCGGAGCCCCAATGTAGTTTCAGGAAAGGGCGGTCCTGCACAGATGCCATATTTTCTGTCCGTCTGCTACAGCAGAGGTGTAGGGAATTCCAACAAGACCTACATCTCTGCTTTATTGACCTGGTCAAGGCCTATGATACCAACAGTAGGCCTGGGCTCTGGGTTGTTCTTCGTGCTTTTGGAGTACCTGACCCTCTACTCACGATCATTAAGGACCTTCATGATGGTGAGCAGGCCCGGGTAAAAATACGTGGCCGGGAGTTGGAGCCATTCCCTGTACACCTTGGGGTGCGACAGGGATGTCCTCTGGCTCCCACATTATTTAACATCTATTTTGACCACGTAGTTCGTGAAGCCTTCAATAGCTGTACCGGAGGAATCTCCATATGGTACAGATATAATGGGAGGCTAATCGATGCCCGGGTGCGGTCAAGGGATGGCTCCCTATTGCTCAACCACGTTATGTATGCTGATGATTTGGTAATAGCTGCTCAGTCAGAGGAGGAGTTGGAGACGCTGCTGCTGAGACTGGAGCGTGCCACTAAGAGGTGGGGCCTTACCATCAGCCCCACCAAAACTAAACACCTGCCTGGGTATTTTGTACCATTGGACACTCCACCCCCACAACTCCCAATTGGTGATGAGGCAGTTGTGGAGAGAGTGGAGAGTTTCCCATACCTGGGCAGTGTGCTTATGACCGGCTCCGCTTTAGCAGCAGAGGTCTCACTCCGAATCAGTCGAGCGGCAATATTTTTTCAACACTGTGTGGAAGCTACCTGGTCTGTCGCTCCGCACAAAGCTTCAGGTCTTCTCGGCCACGGTCATTCCCTCCCCTTCTCTACGCTTGTGAAACGTGGACCCCCTTAATGGAATATCTTCGCCGGTTAGAAACATTTAGGCTGGCCTGCCTACGATCCATCCTGGGTTTAACCAGACTGGATTGTGTGTGGAGCTCACAAATCCTCGAAAGATCTGGACAAAGTCCCATCGGTGAGCTCCTCTGGCAGGCAAGGCTGCTATGGCTGGGTCATGTAGCCCGCATGCCCAGCCACCGCATGCCGAAACAGCTTTTGTTCGGCCTGATCGAGGGGGCTAAACGGGCACGGCACGGGCTAGAGAAGAGATGGAGTGACGTGGTTACAGGAAGATGTGGAGCTGAGTGGACTTGCCGATGACTGGTACCAGCGGTGTCAAGATCGGCCTCTGTGGAGGAGGCTCGTGAAGGATGCTACTGGGCAGTTGTTGGAGGCAGTCGTCCTCCAACAACAACGGAGGGCGGAGGAGCGACGCTCACAACAACGAGCGGAGCGCCGGGTGGCTAAAGCACAGCAGGTTGGCACAGTAGGGGGCACAGGTGGTGCATCAGCCACAGTCATCTCAGTCAGTCGACCCGTGGCACCTGGGTCTGCCCCGTGACCTCCTGCCCGCGGGCGTTCGACACTTCACGTGGCCTCAGGGTGCACATAGCCTGGCACAAGCGTCGTGGTGACGTCACCGCCACTTAGTGGCGGTTGTTGATGGTGATGATGGTGGTGGCGGTGATGGTGGTGGTGGTGGACTGTGTGATGTTGGTGGACTCTCTGTGTGCTGTGCTTCCAGGTGGACGTGGTGAGCTCGCTGATGGAGCGTATGCGACATCTTCATGGTGGTGGTGGTGGTGAGGAGCATCAGCAGGCTGGTGGGGTGGTGAGCGTGGGTGGTGGTGGTGGTGGTGGTGGGGTGAGCGTGGGTGGTGGTGGTGGTGGTGGGGTGGTGAGCGTGGAGGAGTTGGCCACGAGGTTCGAGAAGCAGAAAACCAGAATCAAGACGCTTTCCGATGGTGAGTGGGTGGGTGGGTGTGTGAGTGGGTGGGTGGGTGGGTGAGTGGGTGGGTGGGTGGGTGGGTGAGTGGGTGGGTGGGTGAGTGGGTGGGTGGGTGGGTGAGTGAGTGAGTGGGTGGGTGGGTGGGTGGGTGGGTGAGTGGGTGGGTGGGTGGGTGGGTGGGTGGGTGAGTGGGTGGGTGAGTGGGTGGGTGGGTGAGTGGGTGGGTGAGTGTGTGAGTGGGTGAGTGGGTGGGTGGGTGAGTGGGTGAGTGTGTGAGTGGATGAGTGGGTGGGTGAGTGGGTGGGTGAGTGAGTGAGTGGGTGAGTGAGTGGGTGGGTGGGTGAGTGGGTGGGTGGGTGGGTGAGTGGGTGGGTGAGTGGGTGAGTGAGTGGGTATTTGAGTGGGTGGGTGAGTGGGTGGGTGAGTGAGTGGGTGGGTTGAGTGGGTGGGTGAGTGGGTGAGTGGGTGAGTGAGTGGGTGAGTGGGTGAGTGAGTGGGTGGGTGAGTGAGTGGGTGAGTGAGTGAGTGGGTGAGTGAGTGGGTGAGCGTGTGTGCGTGTGGATGAGCGTGTTGGTGAGTGTGTTGGTGAGCGTGTGTGTGTGTGTGTAAGCGTGTGTGTGTGTGTGCGTGTGTTTGGGTGATTGAGTGTGTATGTGTGAGTGTATGTGTGTGTACGTGTGTGTGTATGTGTGTGTGTGATTGAGTGTGTGTGTGATTGTGGGGAGCGGTAGTGTAGCGGTTAGCGCTACGCTGCGCTATGAACCTGGCGACCCGGGTTCGATTCCCGCTCACGGCCAACACCAGTGACGATTATCTGAACCGGTCCCGGGCCTCTCCTAGGTCGACTCAGCCTCAGATGAGTACCTGGTGCAGTGTGTAAACATCGCCACTGGGGAGACAAAGGCGGTCGGGCGTGGTGCTGGCCACCCACCCCTTCGTGTACCGTTCCGGCCTTCATAGGTGCTCGCTAACAGCACTTGCCCCTACAGTCTGTTAAGGCTATATGGGGGATCTTTGTTTGTTTTGTATGTGTGTGTTGGTGAGTGAGTGTACGTGTGTGTATGTGTGTGTGATTATGTGTGATTGAGTGTGAGTGTGTATGTATGTGTGTGAGTGAGTGTATGTGTGTGTTGGTGAGTGTGTGTGATTGTGTGTGTGTGTACGTGTGTGTATGTGTGTGTGATTGTGTGTGTATGTGTGATTGAGTGTGAGTGTGTATGTATGTGTATGTGTGTGAGTGAGTGTATGTGTGTGTTGGTGAGTGAGTGTGTGTGATTGTGTGTGTGTATGTGTGTTTGTGTGTGTGATTGTGTGTGTGTGTGATTGAGTGTGTGTATGTGTTGGTGAGTGTGTGTGTTGGTGAGTGTGATTGAGTGTGTATGTGTGTGTATGTGTGAGTTTGTGTGTTGGTGAGTGTGTGTGATTGTGTGTGTATGTGTGATTGTGTGTGATTGTGTGTGTGTGTGTATGTGTGATTGAGTGTGAGTGTGTATGTGTATGTATGTGTATGTGTGTGAGTGAGTGTATGTGTGTGAGTGAGTGTATGTGTGTGTTGGTGAGTGTGTGTGATTGTGTGTGTGTACGTGTATGTGTGTGTATGTGTGATTGAGTGTGAGTGTGTATGTATGTGTATGTGTGTGAGTGAGTGTATGTGTGTGTGTATGTGTGATTGTGTGTGTGTATGTGTGTGATTGAGTGTGTATGTGTGTGTATGTGTGAGTGTGTGTTGGTGAGTGTGATTGAGTGTGTATGTGTGTGTATGTGTGAGTGTGTGTGTGTGTGATTGTGTGTGATTGAGTGTGTGTGTGTGATTGTGTGTGATTGAGTGTGTGTGTGTGTGATTGAGTGTGTGTATGTGTGTGTGTGAGTGAGTGTGTGTGTGTGTGATTGTGTGTGTGAGTGTGTGTGTGATTGTGTGTGTGATTGAGTGTATGTGTGTACGTGTGTGTGTATGTGTGTACGTGTGTGTGTGTGATTGAGTGTGTGTGTGTATGTGTGTGTATATGTGTGTGATTGTGTATGTGTGTATGTGTGAGTGTATGTGTGTGATTGTGTGTATGTGTGTGATTAAGTGTGTATGTGTTGGTGAGTGTGTGTTGGTGAGTGTGATTGAGTGTGTATGTGTGTGTGTTAGTGTGTGTACGTGTGATTGTGTGTGTATGTGTGAGTGTATGTGTGTGTGTATGTGTGTGTACGTGTGATTGTGTGTATATGTGTGTGTATGTGTGTGTCTGTGTGTGTACGTGTGTGTGTACGTGTGTGTGTGATTGAGTGTGTATGTATGTGTGTGTGTACGTGTGTGTGTGTACGTGTGTGTATGTGGTGTGTGATTGTGTATGTGTGTGTGTGTGATTGAGTGTGTATGTATGTGTGTGATTGAGTGTATGTGTGTGTGTGTGATTGAGTGTGAGTGTGTGTGTGATTGTGTATGTATGTATGTGTGTCTGTGTGTGTGTCTGTGTATGTGTGTGTGTGTGTGATTGTGTATGTATGTGTGTGTGTCTGTGTGTGTGTATGTGTGATTGTGTATGTGTGTGTGTATGTGGTGTGTGATTGTGTCTGTCTGTGTGTATGTGTGTGTGTGTGATTGTGTGTGTGTGTATGTGGTGTGTGATTGTGTCTGTCTGTGTGTATGTGTGTGTGTGATTGTGTGTGTGTATGTGTGTGTGATTGTGTCTGTCTGTGTGTGTGATTGTGTGTGTGTGTGTGTGATTGAGTGTGTATGTGTGATTGTGTGTGTACGTGTGTGTGTACGTGTGTGTGTATGTGTGTGATTGTGTGTGTGATTGTGTCTGTCTGTGTGATTGAGTGTGTGTGTGTGTGTATGTGGTGTGTGTGTGTGTGTATGTGGTGTGTATGTGGTGTGTGTGTGTGTATGTGGTGTGTGTGTGTGATTGTGTATGTGTGTACGTGTGTGGTGTGTGATTGTGTCTGTCTGTGTGTGTGTGTGTGTGGTGTGTGATTGTGTGTGTGTGTCTGTGTGTGTGTGATTGTGTCTGTCTGTGTGTGATTGAGTGTGTATGTATGTGTGTGTGTCTGTGTGTGTGTGATTGAGTGTGTATGTGTGTGTCTGTGTGTGTGTCTGTGTGTGTGATTGAGTGTGTGTGTATGTATGTGTGTGTGTGTCTGTCTGTGTGTGTGTGTGTGATTGAGTGTGTACGTGTGTGTGTGTATGTGATTGTGTCTGTGTGTGTGTGTGTGTACGTGTGTGTGTGTGTGTGTATGTATGTGTGGTGTGTGATTGTGTCTGTGTGTGTGTGTATGTGTGTGAGTGTGTGTGTGATTGAGTGTATGTGTGATTGAGTGTATGTGTGGTGTGTGATTGTGTCTGTGTGTGTCTGTGTGTGTATGTGTGTGATTGTGTGTGTCTGTGTGTGTGTGTACGTGTGTGTGTATGTGTATGTGTGTGATTGTGTGTGTGTATGTGTGTATGTGGTGTGTGATTGTGTGGTGTGTGATTGTGTCTGTGTGTGTATGTGTATGTGGTGTGTGTCTGTCTGTGTGTGATTATGTATGTGTGTGATTGTGTGTGTGTGTGATTGTGTGTGTGTGTGTGATTGTGTGTGTGTGTGATTGTGTGTGTGTGTGTGATTGTGTCTGTCTGTGTGTGTGTGTGTGTGATTGAGTGTATGTGTGTGATTGTGTGTGTGATTGTGTATGTGTGTGATTGTGTGTCTGTGTGTGTGTATGTGTGTGATTGTGTCTGTGTGTGTGTCTGTGTGTGATTGTGTCTGTGTGTGATTGTGTCTGTGTGTGTATGTGTATGTGGTGTGTGTCTGTCTGTGTGTGATTATGTATGTGTGTGATTGTGTGTGTGTGTGATTGTGTGTGTGTGTGTGATTGTGTGTGTGTGTGATTGTGTGTGTGTGTGATTGTGTCTGTCTGTGTGTGTGTGTGTGATTGAGTGTATGTGTGTGATTGTGTGTGTGATTGTGTATGTGTGTGATTGTGTGTCTGTGTGTGTGTATGTGATTGTGTCTGTCTGTGTGTGATTGTCTCCCCCCCGTGTGCCACAGCTGCCTTCTCTCTCCTGACCGACGACCTGTCATTCACCTACAAGGACTTTGAGGGTGGTGAGGATTGGTGCGGTGAGGAAGGAGCCTCACCACCACCCTCACCACCACCCTCACCACCACCCTCACCACCACCCTCACCACCCTCCTCCTCCTCCTCACCACCGCCTCACCGTCACCGCCTCCGTCACACGCGGTTCCCGCCGACTTTCCGGGCGCAGGTACTCACTCAGTCACTCAGTCAGTCACTCAGTTAGTTAGTTAGTCAGTCAGTCAGTCACTCAGTCACTCAGTCACTCAGTCAGTCAGTCAGTCACTCAGTCAGTCAGTTAGTTAGTCAGTCAGTTATTCAGTCAGTCAGTTAGTCAGTCAGTTAGTTAGTCAGTTAGTTAGTCACTCACTCAGTCAGTCAGTCAGTCACTCAGTCACTCAGTCAGTTAGTTAGTCAGTCAGTCAGTCACTCAGTTAGTTAGTTAGTCAGTCAGTCACTCAGTCAGTCAGTCAGGCAGTCAGTCATTCACTCAGTCACTCAGTCAGTCAGTCACTCAGTCAGTCAGTCAGTCAGTCACTCAGTCAGTCAGTCACTCAGTCAGTCACTCAGTCAGTCAGTCACTCAGTCACTCAGTCAGTCACTCAGTCACTCAGTCAGTCAGTCACTTAGTCAGTCAGTTAGTCACTCAGTCAGTCAGTCACTCAGTCAGTCACTCAGTCACTCAGTCAGTCACTCAGTCAGTCACTGTCAGTCAGTCACTCAGTCACAGTCAGTCAGTCACTCAGTCAGTCAGTCACTCAGTCAGTCAGTCACTCAGTCACTCAGTCAGTCACTCAGTCAGTCACTCAGACAGTCACTCAGTCAGTCACTCAGTCAGTCAGTCAGGCAGTCAGTCAGTCACTCAGTCACTCAGTCAGTCAGTCACTCAGTCACTCAGTCAGTCAGTCACTCAGTCACTCAGTTAGTCAGTCAGTCAGTCACTCAGTCAGTCAGTCAGTCACTCAGTCAGTCAGTCACTCAGTCAGTCACTCAGTCAGTCACTTAGTCAGTCACTCAGTCAGTCAGTCACTTAGTCAGTCAGGCAGTCAGTCAGTCATTCAGTCAGTCAGTCACTCAGTTAGTCAGTCACTCAGTCACTCAGTCAGTCAGTTAGTGAGTCAGTCAGTCACTCACTCAGTCACTCAGTCAGTCACTCAGTCAGTCACTCAGTCAGTCACTCAGTCAGTCAGTCACTCAGTCACTCACTCGCTCAGTCGGTCAGTCAGTCACTCAGTCAGTTAGTCAGTCAGTCAGTTAGTCAGTCAGTCACTTAGTCAGTCAGTCACTTAGTCAGTCAGTCACTCAGTCACTTAGTCAGTCAGTCACTCAGTCAGTCAGTCACTTAGTCAGTCACTCAGTCAGTCAGTCACTCAGTCAGTCAGTCACTTAGTCAATCAGTCACTCAGTCAGTCAGTCACTTAGTCAGTCAGTCACTTAGTCAGTCACTCAGTCAGTCAGTCACTCAGTCAGTCAGTCAATCAGTCACTCAGTCAGTCACTCAGTCACTCAGTCAGTCAGTTCGTCACTCAGTCAGTCAGTCACTTAGTCAGTCACTCAGTCAGTCACTCAGTCAGTCACTCAGTCAGTCAGTCACTCAGTCAGTTAGTCACTCAGTCAGTCAGTCACTCAGTCAGTCACTCAGTCACTTAGTCAGTCAGTCAGTCACTCAGTCACTCAGTCAGTCACTTAGTCACTCAGTTAGTTAGTCAGTCACTCAGTCACTCAGTCAGTCAGTCAGTCACTTAGTCAGTCACTTAGTCAGTCAGTTAGTCACTCAGTCAGTTAGTTAGTCAGTCACTCAGGCACTCAGTCAGTCAGTCACTTAGTCAGTCAGTCACTTAGTCAGTCAGTCAGTCACTCAGTCACTCAGTCAGTCACTTAGTCAGTTAGTTAGTCAGTCAGTTAGTTAGTCAGTCACTCAGGCACTCAGTCAGTCACTTAGTCAGTCACTTAGTCAGTCAGTTAGTCAGTCAGTCAATCACTCAGTCAGTCACTCAGTCACTCAGTCAGTCACTCAGTCAGTCACTCAGTCACTCAGTCACTCAGTCAGTCACTCAGTCAGTCACTTAGTCAGTCACTCAGTCAGTCACTTAGTCAGTCAGTCACTCAGTCAGTCAGTCACTCAGTCAGTCACTCAGTCAGTCAGTCACTCAGTCAGTCACTCAGTCAGTCAGTCAGTCACTCACTCAGTCACTCAGTCAGTCAGTCACTCAGTCAGTCACTCACTCAGTCACTCAGTCAGTCACTCAGTCAGTCACTCAGTCAGTCACTCAGTCAGTCAGTCACTCAGTCAGTCACTCGCTCAGTCGGTCAGTCAGTCACTCAGTCAGTTAGTCAGTCAGTCAGTTAGTCGGTCAGTCAGTTAGTCAGTCAGTCAGTTAGTCAGTCAGTCACTTTGTCAGTCAGTCAGTCACTTAGTCAGTCAGTCACTCAGTCAGTCACTTAGTCAGTCAGTCACTCAGTCAGTCAGTCACTTAGTCAGTCAGTCAGTCAGTCACTCAGTCAGTCAGTCACTTAGTCAATCAGTCACTCAGTCAGTCAGTCACTTAGTCAGTCAGTCACTTAGTCAGTCAGTCAGTCACTCAGTCAGTCAGTCAATCAGTCACTCAGTCAGTCAATCAGTCAGTCACTTAGTCAGTCAGTCACTCAGTCAGTCACTCAGTCAGTCAGTCACTTAGTCAGTCAGTCAGTCACTCAGTCAGTCACTCAGTCAGTCACTTAGTCAGTCAGTCACTCAGTCAGTCAGTCACTCACTCAGTCAGTCAGTCACTCAGTCAGTCACTCAGTCAGTCAGTCAGTCACTCAGTCAGTCACTCACTTAGTCAGTCACTCAGTCAGTCACTTAGTCAGTCAGTCACTCAGTCAGTCACTCAGTCAGTCAGTCACTCAGTCAGTCACTCAGTCAGTCACTCAGTCATTCAGTTAGTCACTTAGTCAGTCAGTTAGTGAGTCAGTCAGTCACTCAGTCAGTCAGTCAGTTAGTTAGTCAGTAAGTCAGTCAGTCAGTTAGTTAGTGAGTCAGTCAGTCAGTGAGTCAGTCAGTCAGTGAGTCAGTCAGTCAGTCAATCACTCAGTCAGTCAGTCAATCAGTCACTCAGTCAGTCAATCAGTCAGTCACTTAGTCACTCAGTCAGTCACTCAGTCAGTCAGTCACTCAGTCAGTCACTCAGTCAGTCACTCAGTCAGTCACTCAGTCAGTCAGTCACTCAGTCAGTCACTCAGTCAGTCAGTCACTCAGTCAGTCACTCAGTCAGTCAGTCACTCAGTCAGTCACTCAGTCAGTCAGTCACTCAGTCAGTCACTTAGTCAGTCACTCAGTCAGTCAGTTAGTTAGTCAATCAGTCACTCAGTCAGTCACTCAGTCAGTCACTCAGTCAGTCACTTAGTCAGTCACTTAGTTAGTCAGTCAGTCAGTCACTCAGTCAGTCACTCAGTCAGTCAGTCACTTAGTCAGTCAGTCACTCAGTCAGTCACTCAGTCAGTCAGTCACTTAGTCAGTCAGTCAGTCACTCAGTCAGTCACTCAGTCAGTCACTTAGTCAGTCAGTCACTCAGTCAGTCAGTCACTCAGTCAGTCAGTCACTCAGTCAGTCACTCAGTCAGTCAGTCAGTCACTCAGTCAGTCACTCACTTAGTCAGTCACTCAGTCAGTCACTTAGTCAGTCAGTCACTCAGTCAGTCACTCAGTCAGTCAGTCACTCAGTCAGTCACTCAGTCAGTCACTCAGTCATTCAGTTAGTCACTTAGTCAGTCAGTTAGTGAGTCAGTCAGTCACTCAGTCAGTCAGTCAGTTAGTTAGTCAGTAAGTCAGTCAGTCAGTTAGTTAGTGAGTCAGTCAGTCAGTGAGTCAGTCAGTCAGTGAGTCAGTCAGTCAGTCAATCACTCACTCAGTCAGTCACTCAGTCAGTCAGTCACTCAGTCAGTCACTCAGTCAGTCACTCAGTCAGTCACTCAGTCAGTTAGTCACTCAGTCAGTCACTCAGTCAGTCACTCAGTCAGTCAGTCACTCAGTCAGTCACTCAGTCAGTCAGTCACTCAGTCAGTCACTCAGTCAGTCAGTCACTCAGTCAGTCACTTAGTCAGTCACTCAGTCAGTCAGTTAGTTAGTCAATCAGTCACTCAGTCAGTCACTCAGTCAGTCACTCAGTCAGTCACTTAGTCAGTCACTTAGTTAGTCAGTCAGTCAGTCACTCAGTCAGTCACTCAGTCAGTCAGTCACTCACTCAGTCAGTCACTCAGTCAGTCACTCAGTCAGTCACTCAGTCAGGCAGTCACTCAGTCAGTCAGGCACTGTCAGTCAGTCAATCAGTCACTCACTCAGTCAGTCAGTCAGTCACTTAGTCACTCAGTCACTCAGTCAGTCACTCAGTCAGTCACTCAGTCAGTCAGTCACTCAGTCAGTCACTCAGTCAGTCACTCAGTCACTGTCAGTCACTCAGTCAGTCACTTAGTCACTCAGTCACTCAGTCAGTCAGTCAGTCACTCAGTCAGTCACTCAGTCAGTCACTTAGTTAGTCAGTCAGTCAGTTAGTCAGTTAGTCAGTCAGTCACTCACTCAGTCAGTCACTCAGTCAGTTAGTCAGTCAGTCAGTCACTTAGTCAGTCAGTCAGTTAGTCAGTCAGTTAGTCAGTCAGTTAGTCAGTCAGTCACTTAGTCAGTCAGTCACTTAGTCAGTCAGTCACTCAGTCAGTCACTTAGTCAGTCACTCAGTCAGTCAGTCACTTAGTCAGTCACTCAGTCAGTCAGTCACTCAGTCAGTCAGTCACTCAGTCAATCAGTCACTCAGTCAGTCAGTCACTTAGTCAGTCAGTCACTTAGTCAGTCAGTCAGTCAGTCAATCAGTCACTCAGTCAGTCAATCAGTCAGTCACTTAGTCAGTCAGTCACTCAGTCAGTCAGTCACTCAGTCAGTCAGTCAGTCACTTAGTCAGTCAGTCAGTCACTCAGTCAGTCACTCAGTCAGTCACTTAGTCAGTCAGTCACTCAGTCAGTCACTCACTCAGTCAGTCACTCAGTCAGTCAGTCACTCACTTAGTCAGTCACTCAGTCAGTCACTTAGTCAGTCAGTCAGTCACTCAGTCAGTCACTTAGTCAGTCAGTCACTCAGTCAGTCACTCAGTCAGTCAGTCACTCAGTCAGTCAGTTAGTCACTTAGTCAGTCAGTTAGTCAGTCACTCAGTTAGTCAGTCACTCAGTCACTCAGTCAGTCAGTTAGTGAGTCACTCAGTCAGTCAGTCAGTCAGTCAGTTAGTCAGTAAGTAAGTCAGTCAGTTAGTTAGTGAGTCAGTCAGTTAGTGAGTCAGTCAGTCAGTTAGTGAGTCAGTCAGTCAGTCACTCAGTCAGTTAGTGAGTCAGTCAGTCAGTCACTCAGTCAGTCAGTCAATCAGTCACTCAGTCAGTCACTCAGTCAGTCAATCAGTCAGTCACTTAGTCAGTCACTTAGTCACTCAGTCAGTCACTCAGTCACTCAGTCAGTCACTCAGTCAGTTACTCAGTCAGTCACTCAGTCAGTCAGTTAGTCACTCAGTCAGTCACTCAGTCAGTCAGTTAGTCAGTCAGTCACTCAGTCAGTCACTCAGTCAGTCAGTCACGCAGTCAGTCACTCAGTCAGTCAGTCACTCAGTCAGTCACTCAGTCAGTCAGTCACTCAGTCAGTCACTTAGTCAGTCACTCAGTCAGTCACTTAGTCAGTCAGTCAGTCACTTAGTCAGTCACTCAGTCAGTCAGTTAGTCAGTCAGTCAGTCAGTCACTCAGTCAGTCACTCAGTCACTCAGTCAGTCAGTCACTCAGTCAGTCACTCAGTCAGTCACTCAGTCAGGCAGTCACTCAGTCAGTCAGGCACTCTGTCAGTCAGTCAATCAGTCACTCAGTCAGTCACTCAGTCAGTCAATCAGTCAGTCAGTCAGTCTCAGCCTGTCACTCAGTCAGTCACTCAGTCACTGTCAGTCACTCAGTCAGTCACTCAGTCAGTCAATTAGTCACTCAGTCTGTCAGTCAGTCAGTCTCAGTCAGTCACTCTGTCAGTCACTCAGTCAGTCACTCACTCACTCAGTCACTCAGTCAGTCACTCACTCAGTCACTCACTCACTCAGTCAGTCACTCACTCAGTCACTCACTCACTCAGTCAGTCACTCAGTCAGTCACTCAGTTACTCACTCACTCAGTCAGTCACTCACTCACTCACTCAGTCATCCACCCACTCACCCACCCACCCACTGCCCCACTCACTCACTCACTCACCCACTCACCCACCCACTCACCCACTCACCCACCCACTGCCCCACTCACTCACTCACCCACTCACCCACTCACCCACCCACTCACCCACCCACTCACCCACCCACTCACCCACCCACTCACCCACTCACTCACCCACCCACTCACTCACCCACTCACTCACTCACTAACCCACTCACCCACTCACCCACTCACTCACCCACTCACCCACCCACTCACCCACCCACTCACCCACTCACTCACCCACCCACCTACTCACCCACGCACTCACTCACTCACCCACCCACCCCTCCACCCACTCACCCACTCACTCACTCACCCACTCACTCACTCACCCACCCACTCACTCATTCACCCACTAACCCACCAACTCACTCACCCAGCCACCCACCCACTCACTCACTCACTAACCCACTCACTCACTCATTCTCCCACCCACCCACTCACCCACTCACTCACTCACCCACCCCACCCACCACCCACCCCACCCACCACCCCCCAGGACTTTACTTGGCTGGATCACGCCTTCTCCGCTGTCAGCCGATTCTCACCCACCCACTCACTCACCCACTCACCCACCCACTCACTCACTAACCCACCCACTCACCCACCCACTCACCCACCCACTCACCCACCCACTCACCCACTCACTCACCCACCCACTCGCTCACCCACTCACTCACTCACTAACCCACTCACCCACTCACCCACTCACTCACCCACCCACCCCCCCACTCACCACCCCCCCACCCACCCACCCACCACCCACCCCCCCACCCACCCACCACCCACCCACCCACCCCTCCACCCACTCACCCACTCACTCACTCACCCACCCACCCACTCACTCACCCACCCACTCACTCACTCACCCACCCACTCACCCACCCACCCACCCACTCACTCACCCACTCACTCACCCACTCACTCACCCACTCACCCACCCACCCACTCACCCACTCATTAACCCACTCACTCACTCACCCACTCACCCTCTCACTAACCCACTCACTCACCCACCCACCACCCACCCACCCACCCCACCCACCACCCCCCAGGACTTTACTTGGCTGGATCACGCCTTCTCCGCTGTCAGCCGATTCTCACCCACCCACTCACCCACCCACTCACCCACCCACTCACTCACTAACCCACCCACTCACTCACCCACCCAACCACCCACCCCCCCACCCACTCACCCACTCATTCCCCCATCTACCCACCCACTCACCCTCTCACTAACCCACTCACTCACTCACTCCCCCACCCACCCCACCCACCCACCCACCACCCCCCCACTCCCACCCACCACCCCCCGTGTCTCCCCAGGACTTTACTTGGCTGGATCACGCCTTCTCCGCTGTCAGCCGATTCTCACCCACTCACCCACCCACCCACTCACTCACCCACTCACCCACCCACCCACTCCCCCACCCACCCCTCCACCCACTCACTCACTCATTCTCCCATCTACCCACTCACTCACTCACCCACTCACTCACTAATCCACCCACTCACTCACTCACCCACCCACTCACTCACCCACTCACTCACTCACTAATCCACCCACTCACTCACTCACTCACCCACTCACTCACCCACTCACCCACTCATTAACCCACTCACTCACTCACCCACTCACCCTCTCACTAACCCACCCACTCACTCACCCACTCACCCACTCATTAACCCACCCACTCACCCACCCACTCACTCACTCACCCACTCACTCACTCACCCACCCACCCACCCCTCCACCCACTCACCCACCCACTCACTCACTCACCCCCCCACTCCCACCCACCACCCCCCAGGACTTTACTTGGCTGGATCACGCCTTCTCCGCTGTCAGCCGATTCTCACCCACCCACTCACCCACCCACTCACCCACTCACTCACCCACCCACTCACTCACCCACCCACTCACTCACCCACCCACCCACTCACTCACTCACTCACCCACTCACCCACCCACTCACTCACCCACTCACCCACTCATTAACCCACTCACTCACTCACCCACTCACCCTCTCACTAACCCACCCACTCACCCACCCACTCACCCACTCATTAACCCACCCACTCACTCACCCACTCACCCTCTCACTCACTCACTCACCCACCCACCCACCCACTAACCCACTCAAATACCCACCCACCCACCCACCACCCCCCCACTCCCACCCACCACCCCCCAGGACTTTACTTGGCTGGATCACGCCTTCTCCGCTGTCAGCCGATTCTCACCCACCCACTCACCCACCCACTCACCCACCCACCCATTCACCCACCCACCCACTAACCCACTCAAATACCCACCCACCACCCACCCACCCCACCCACCACCCCCCGTGTCTCCCCAGGACTTTACTTGGCTGGATCACGCCTTCTCCGCTGTCAGCCGATTCTCACCCACCCACTCACCCACTCACTCACCCACTCACCCCCCCACTCACCCACCCCCCCACCCACTCACCCCCCCACT
>NW_027422612.1:70000-124450 GCF_048934315.1 Petromyzon marinus | reverse complement strand
CACTGATGATGATGCTACTGATGATGATGCTACTGATGATGATGACACTGATGATGATGACACTGATGATAATACTACTGATGATGATGATGCTGATGATGATGATGATACTACTGATGATGGCGCTGATGATGATGATACTACTGATGATGATGATGACACTGATGATGATGACGATGATGACACTGATGATGATGACACTGATGATGATAATGATACTACTGATGATGATACTACTTGATGATGATACTACTGATGACGATGATGATACTGATGATGACGACACTGATGATGATGATGATACTGATGATGCTACTGATGATGATGACACTGATGACGATGATGATGACGATGATGACACTGATGATGATACTGATGATGATGACACTGATGATGATGATGACACTGATGCTACTGATGATGATGACACTGATGACGATGATGACACTGATGATGATGATGACAATGATGATGATGACACTGATGATGATGACGCCCTCACCCGGCTCTCCACGCTCGTCTTCATACTCCTTCTTGAGCTGCCGTGCCACTTTGCGGCTGTAGCTGGGACGCTTCAACTGGAACACCTCCTGGTCCACGTCTGGGGGGGGGCACGGGGGGGGGGCAGGGGGGGCACGGGGGGGGGTAGGGGGGGAGAGAGGGGGGGGTGAGAGTCTGCTCAAACCCACTCACCTCACCTCACCAACCTCACCTCACCCTCACCCCACCTCAACTCACCAACCTCACCTCACCTCACCCCACCTCACCACCTCACCCACTCACCTATCCACCTCACCCACTCACCCCATCCACCTCACCCACTCACCCATCCACCTCACCTCACCCACCCCACCTCACCCCACTCACCCCACCTCACCCACCCCATCCACCTCACCCACTCACCCACTCACCCATCCACCTCACCCACTCACCTATCCACCTCACCCACTCACCCACTCACCCATCCACCTCACCCACTCACCTATCCACCTCACCCACTCACCCACTCACCCATCCACCTCACCCACTTCACCTATCCACCTCACCCACTCACCCATCCACCTCACCCACTCACCTATCCACCTCACCCACTCACCCACTCACCCATCCACCTCACCCACTCACCTATCCACCTCACCCACTCACCCACTCACCCATCCACCTCACCCACTCACCCCACCTCACCACCTCACCCACCTCACCCATCCACCTCACCCACTCACCCATCCACCTCACCCACTCACCCATCCACCTCACCCACTCACCCATCCACCTCACCCACTCACCTATCCACCTCACCCACTCACCCATCCACCTCACCCACTCACCTATCCACCTCACCCACTCACCTATCCACCTCACCCACTCACCCTACCCCACCTCACCCACTCAGCTATCCACCTCACCTCACTCACCCCACCATCTCACCCACTCACCCCACCTCACCCATCCACCTCACCCACTCACCCCATCCACCTCACCCACTCACCTATCCACCTCACCTCACCCACCCCACCTCACCCACTCACCCCATCCACCTCACCCACTCACCCCACTCACCACCCACCCCATCCACCTCACCGACTCACCCACCCCACCTCACCCACTCACCTCACCCACCCCACCTACATATCCACCTCACCTCACCCCACTCACCCCATCCACCTCACCCACTCACACCACCTCACCCACCCCACTCACCACTCACCTCACTCACCACCCACCCCATCCACCTCACCCGCTCACCCCACCTCACCTCACCCGCTCACCCCACCCCGCTCACCTTCCACCTCGTCCTGGAAGCTCAGCAGATTGGCGGCCTTCGTCACCACCGCCACAGCGGACACCGCGGGCGCCTTCTCCTCCCGCCGTTTCCTCCTCCCCGCCACCCCGAGGCCACCGCCACCCTCGGCGTCAACGATGAACGCCTGCGGCCTACTCACCGCGGCGGGGCCCGCCTTGCCTGGCGCCGCCGCCGGGTTCGTTGCGCCGTTCTCGGCGGGGGCGGCTCGGCTCGCCGCCTGGGGGGGTGCCACCTCGGGGTCGGATTTGTCGCCGTCTCCTCCCGACCCCGCCGCCGCCGCCGCCGCTGCCATCCTCGTCGGACGAGGAGGAGGAGGCGTTGCGGCGTCTGAAGTTCCTCTTCTTGCTGCGCTTAAACATCGCCCGCTGAGCGTTGCCAAAATCTCCTCAGGTGCGCTAACGTTAAATGGCGGGAAGACGTCCACGGCGGTGGAGTCGGATTGTCGATTACGGGGAGGTTCGATTAACGCAACGTCGATTACCGCATCGGTTTGCGTTGAGGGGCGAGTGAGAGAGAGAGAGGGGGGGAGAATCGATAGCAGCGATTCGCTTTTATTGTTTCCAATGAGATTCGATTTAAATGGGTTATTAATAATTGGAATCGATTTGGCGTGATAAACGACGTTTGGGGTTTAATGGCTGGAGGCATCCACGGGAGTCGATAGCAGTGGAGTCGGGTGTCGAGTAAGAAAAATGTCGATGACCACACGTCGATTCCCGCATTGTTTTGCAATATTGAGGAGGGGGGGGCGATGTAGGGAGAGGAATCGATGGCAGCGATTCCATCCTATTGTTTTCAATGGGAATCTATTTAAATGTGTCATTTGGAATCGATTCGGGGTGATGGCGGGAGGCATCCACGGGGAGTCGATATGAATGGCGTCAGGTGTCGATTCCCGCATTATTATCAACGGCGGGAGGAATCGATTAGATTTATGGGGGCGCTGTCGGGTAGGGAATCGATTGGTTTGAATGGGGGAAAAGTGAATCGACTTATTTGCGGAATCGATTGTCAAGCTCATCCCCCTGCTGCTCCTCTGCCTCCCCCAGCTCCTCCCTCCCCTCTCTAGCCCCTCCCCCTCTCTGTCCAGCCCCTCCCCCTCTCTCTATAGCCCCTCCCCCTCTCTCTTTCATGCTCTCCCCTCCCCCTCTCTCTAGCCCCTCCCCCTCTCTCTCGCCCTTTCCCCCCCTCCCACCTCTCTAGCCCCTCCCCCTCTCTAGCCCCTCCCCCCTCTGTCCAGCCCCTCCCCCTCTCGCCTCCCTCTCCCCTCTATAGCCCCTCCCCCCTCTCTCTTCCCACGCTCTCCCCTCCCCCTATCTCTAGCCCCTCCCGCTATCTCTAGCCCCTCCCCCTATCTCTAGCCCCTATCTCTAGCCCCTCTCTCTAGCCCTTTTTTCCCCTCCCACCTCTATAGCCCCTCCTCCTCTCTGTAGCCCCTCCCCCTCTCTAGCCCCTCCCCCCTCTGTCCAGCCCCTCCCCCTCTCGCCTCCCTCTCCCCACTCTCTAACCCCTCCCCCTCTCTCGAGTCCCTCGCACTATCCTCTAGCCCCTCCCCCTCTGTCTAGCCCCTCCCACTCACTCTAGCCCCTTCCACTCTCTCTAGCCCCTCCCCCGCTCTCTCTAGCCACTCTCCCTCTCTCGAGCCCCTGCCCCTATCTCTCCCACTCACTCTAGCCCCTCCCACTCTCTCTAGCCCCTCCCACTCTCTCTTGCCCCTCCACTCTCTCTAGCCCCTCCCCCTCTCTCTAGCCACTCCCCCTCTCTCTAGCCACTCCCCCTCTCTCAAACCCCTGCCCCTATCTCTCCCACTCACTCTAGCCCCTCCTACTCTCTCTAGCCCCTCCCACTCTCTCTAGCCCCTCCCCCTCTCTCTAGCCCCTCCCCCTCTCTCTAGCCACTCCCCTTCTCTCGAGCCCCTGCCCCTATCTCTCCCACTCACTCTAGCCCCTCCCACTCTCTCTAGCCCCTCCCACTCTCTCTAGCCACTCCCCCTCTCTCGAGCCACTGCCCCTATCTCTCCCACTCTCTCTAGCCCCTCCCACTCTCTCTAGCCCCTCCCACTTTCTCTTAGCCACTCCCCTCTCTCGAGCCCCTGCCCCCTCTCCAGCACATCGCACTATCTCTAGCCCCTCCCACTCTCTCTAGCCCCCTCCCACTCTCTAACCCCTCTCTCGCCCCTCGCACTCTCTCTAGCGGCCTAGCCCCTCCACCTCTCTCTAGCCCCTCCCCCTCTCTCTAGCGCCTCCCCTCTCTCTAGCCCCTCCCACTCTCTAGCCCCTCCCACTCTCTCTCGCCCCTGCCCCTCTCTCTCCCACTCTCTTTAGCCCCTCCCCTTTCTCTAGCCCCTCCCACTCTCTAGCGCCTCCCCCTCTCTCTAGCCCCTCCCACTCTCTAGCCCCTCACCTCCTACTCTCTCTCGCCCCTCTGCCCCTCTCTCTCCCACTTTCTCTAGCCCCTCCCACTCTCTCTAGCGGCCTAGCCCCTGCCCCTCTCTAGCCCCTCCCACTCCCTAGCCCCTCCCACTCCCTAGCCCCTCCCACTCTCTAACCCCTGCCCCTATCTAGCCCCTCCCCTTCTCTCTAGCCCCTCCCACTCTCTAGCGCCTCCCCCTCTCTCTAGCCCCTCCCACTCTCTAGCCCCTCCCACTCTCTAGCCCCTCCCCCCTCTCCAGCACATCGCACGATCTCTGGCCCCTCCCCTTCTCTCTAGCCCCTCCCACTCTCTAGCGCCTCCCCCTCTCTCTAGCCCCTCCCACTCTCTAGCCCCTCCCACTCTCTCTCTCTCTCCCCTCACTCCACCACCACCACGCTCGCCTTTCCGCTCGAGTCGACCGCCGAAACAAAGTTCCATGAACAATAACAACACCACCACAACAACCACCAGACAACACCACCACCACCAGACAACAACACCACCACCAGACAACACCACCACCAGACAACACCACCACCACCAGACAACAACACCACCACCACCACACAACACCACCACCACGAGACAACACCAACAACGAGGACATCATCATCATCACCACCGCTCGTGGAGTTTTTACTCCCCGGAGGTAGGCGACAGATCGAGAGAGGGAGAATGGAGAGAGACTAGAGAGATATAAGAGAGAGAGAGAGTTAAGGGAGAGTTAAGGGAGAGAGCTAAGAGAGAGAGCTAAGATAGAGAGCTAAGAGAGAGCTAAGAGAGAGTTAAGAGAGAGTTAAGAGAGAGTTAAGGGAGCGTTGAGGGAGAGAGCTAAGAGAGAGTTAAGAGAGAGTTAAAGGAGCGGTAAGGAAGAGATAAGGGAGAGTTAAGGGAGAGATAGAGAGTTAAGGGAGAGATAAGAGAGAGATAAGAGAGAGTTAATGGAGAGTTAATGGAGAGTTGAGGGAGAGTTAAGGGAGAGTTGAGGGAGAGTTAAGGGAGAGTTAAGAGAGAGTATGGAGAGTTGAGGGAGAGTTAAGGGAGTGTTAAGAGAGAGTTAAGAGAGAGAGATAAGGGAGAGTTGAGAGAGAGTTAAGGGAGAGTTAAGGGAGAGATAAGAGAGAGATAAGGGAGAGTTAAGGGAGAGCTAAGGGAGAGAGCTAAGGGAGAGAGTTAAGGTAGAGATAAGGGAAAGATAAGAGAGAGTTAAGGGAGAGATAAGAGAGAGTTAAGGGAGAGTTAAGGGAGAGATAAGAGAGAGTTAAGGGAGAGAGTTAAGGTAGAGATAAGGGAGAGATAAGAGAGAGTTAAGGGAGAGATAAGGGAGAGTTAAGAGAGAGTTAAGGGAGAGTTAAGAGAGAGTTAAGGGAGAGTTAAGGGAGAGTTAAGAGAGAGTTAAGTGGAGAGTTAAGGGAGAATTCTCGCCATGAGCGTGCGAGTGAGGCCTACTCCGCCGGCGACCCCCCCGCCTGGCCTAGTCGGCCCTGCCGGCCGCGGTCACTCGCGGGCGGTAGGGGCTTCTAGTCGAGGCGCGGTGCCACCTCGGACCTTCGGTCAACAACATCACCACCATCACCACCACCATCACCACCGTCACCATCACCACCACCATCAACAACATCGCGGTGATGATGATGAGGAGGAGGAGGAGGCCGTGGCGATGGCGGCGCGATGGCTGCCGGGCCTAGCGGCCGACTCGAAGGCGGTGAGGGAGGCGACAATGGCGGCCATGGAGGAGGAGGCCGCGGGAATAATGGGGGGGGTGAGGGGGGGAGGGGCCATGGGGGGGGTGAGGGGGGGAGGGGCCATGGGGGGGGTGAGGGGGGGAGGGGTGAGTGGGGGGGTGAGTGGGGAGAGTGGGGGGGTGAGTGGGGGGGTGAGTGGGGGGGTGAGTGGGGGGGTGAGTGGGAGGGTGAGTGGGGAGGTGGTGAGTGGGGGGGTGGTGAGTGGGGGGGTGGTGAGTGGGGGGGTGGTGAGTGGGGGGGTGGTGAGTGGGGGGGTGGTGAGTGGGGGGGTGGTGAGTAGAGGGGTGAGTGGTGGGGTGGTGAGTGGGGAGAGTGGGGGGGTGGTGAGTGGGGGGGTGAGTGGGGGGGTGAGTGGGGAGGTGGTGAGTGGGGTGAGTGGGGTGAGTGGGGGGGTGAGTGGGGGGGTGAGTGGAGAGGCGGTGAGTGCAGTGGTAGATGGGGAAGTGATGGATGGGGTGGTGAGTGGGGTGGTGAGTGGAGGGGTGAGTGGGGGGGTGGTGAGTGGGGTGGTGAGTGGGGGGGTGGTGAGTGGGGAGAGTGGGGGGGTGGTGAGTGGGGTGGTGAGTGGGGGGGTGGTGAGTGAGGTGGTGAGCAATCCGTTGAGTGGAGACACGGAGGAGGAGGAGGCGGAGGTGAGGAGTGGTGGTGGTGAGGAGCTGGTGAGGAGCGGCGGTGGTGGTGAGGAGCAGCAGGAGACGCTTGATCTAGTGCGCTGGAGGGCGCTGAGCAAGCTGCTCCTGCGGCTGAGTGAGCAATGTCCACACCCAGACGTGCGGGAACACTGCCAGCACCTGCAGACACGTGCCCTGGTGAGTACTGCACTCACCACTCACTCACCTACTCACTCACCAATCACTCACCTACACACTCACCTACACACTCACCTACTCACTCACTACACACTCACCTACACACTCACCACTCACTCACCCACTCACTCACCCACTCACTCACTCATTCACCTACTCACTCACCTACTCACTCACTCACCTACACACTCACCAATCACTCACCTACTCACTCACCAATCACTCACCTACTCACTCACCAATCACTCACCTACTCACTCACCTACACACTCACCACCCACTCACCTACACACTGCCAGCACCTGCAGACACGTGCCCTGGTGAGCACTGCACTCACCACTCACTCACCACTCACCACTCACTCACCTACACACTCACCACTCACTCACCTACTCACTCACCTACACACTCACCACCCACTCACCTACACACTGCCAGCACCTGCAGACACGTGCCCTGGTTAGCACCGCACTCACCACTCACTCACCACTCACCACACACTCACTCACCTACACACTCACCTACACACTCACCTACTCACTCACCCACTCACCTACACACTCACCAATCACTCACCTACACACTCACCAATCACTCACCTACACACTCACCAATCACTTACCTACACACTCACCTACACACTCACCCACTCACCTACACGCTCACCTACACACTCACTCACTCACCTACACACTCACCACTCACTCACCCGCTCACCAATCACTCACCTACACACTCACCACTCACTCACCCGCTCACCAATCACTCACCTACACACTCACTCACTCACCTACACACTGCCAGCACCTGCAGACACGTGCCCTGGTGAGCACCACACTCACCACTCACTCACCTACTCACTCACCAATCACTCACCTACACACTCACCACTCACTCACTCACCTACACACTCACCTACACACTCACCTACACACTCACCACCCACTCACCTACACACTCACCCACTCATTCACTCACCACACACTCACTCACTCGCTCACCTACACACTCACCTACACACTCACCTACACACTCACCATTCACTCACCTACACACTCACCTACACACTCACCACCCACTCACCTACACACTGCCAGCACCTGCAGACACGTGCCCTGGTGAGCACCGCACTCACCACTCACTCACCACTCACCACACACTCACTCACCTACACACTCACCTACACACTCACCTACTCACTCACCTACACACTCACCACTCACTCACCCACTCACCACACACTCACTCACTCACCTACACACTCACCAATCACTCACCTACTCACTCACCAATCACACACTCACCCACTCACCTATACACTCACCTACACACTCACTCACCTACACACTCACCTACACACTCACTCACCTACTCACCTACACACTCACCTACACACTCACTCACCTACTCACCTACACACTCACCTACACACTCACTCACTCACTCACCCACTCACTCACACACTCACTCACTCACCTACTCACCTACACACTCACCTACACACTCACCCACTCACCTACACACTCACCACCCACTCACCCACTCACTCACCCACTCACTCACCTACTCACCCACCCACACACCCACTCACTGACTCACCTACACACTCACTCACCTACACACTCACCAATCACTTACTCACCCACTCACCACACACTCACCACTCACTCACCACTCACTCACCAACACACTCACCTACACACTCACTCACTCACCAATCACTCACCAATCACTCACCCACTCACCTACACACTGCCAGCACCTGCAGACACGTGCCCTGGTGAGCACCGCACTCACCAATCACTCACCAATCACTCACCACACACTCACCCACTCATCCACTCACCAATCACTCACCTACACACTCACCAATCACTCACCCACACACTCACCTACACACTCACCAATCACTTACTCACTCACCCACCTACTCACTCACCCACTCATCCACTCACCTACTCACTCACCTACTCACTCACCCACTCACCACACACTCGCTCAACTACACTCATTCACTCACCTACACACTCACCACACACTCACCCACTCACCTACACACTCACCAATCACTTACTCACTCACCTACTCACTCACTCACCCACTCACCTACACACTGCCAGCACCTGCAGACACGTGCCCTGGTGAGCACCACACTCACCACTCACTCACCTACTCACTCACCAATCACTCACCTACTCACCTACACACTCACTCACCTACACACTCACCTACACACTCACTCACCCACTCATCCACTCACCACACACTCACTCACCCACTCACTCACTCACCCACTCACTCACTCACCTACTCACCTACACACTCACCTACACACTCACTCACTCACCTACACACTCATTCACCTACTCACTCACCTACTCACTCACTCACCTACACACTCACCAATCACTTACCTACTCACTCACCAATCACACACTCACCCACTCACCTACACACTGCCAGCACCTGCAGACACGTGCCCTGGTGAGCACCGCACTCACCACTCACTCACCTACACACTCACCACTCACTCACCTACACACTCACCCACACACTCACCCACACACTCACCACTCACTCACCCACACACTCATTCACTCACCTACACACTCACTCACCTACTCACTCACCTACTCACCTACACACTCATTCACCTACACACTCACCCACTCATTCACTCACCACACACTCACTCACTCGCTCACCTACATACTCACCTACACACTCACCTACACACTCACCATTCACTCACCTACACACTCACCTACACACTCACCACCCACTCACCTACACACTGCCAGCACCTGCAGACACGTGCCCTGGTTAGCACCGCACTCACCACTCACTCACCACTCACTCACCACTCACTCACCACTCACCACACACTCACTCACCTACACACTCACCTACACACTCACCTACTCACTCACCCACTCACCTACACACTCACCAATCACTCACCTACACACTCACCAATCACTCACCTACACACTCACCAATCACTTACCTACACACTCACCTACACACTCACCCACTCACCTACACGCTCACCTACACACTCACTCACTCACCTACACACTCACCACTCACTCACCCGCTCACCAATCACTCACCTACACACTCACTCACTCACCTACACACTCACCACTCACTCACCCGCTCACCAATCACTCACCCACACACTCACTCACTCACCACACACTCACTCACCTACACACTCACCTACACACTCACCTACTCACTCACCCACTCACCTACACACTCACCAATCACTCACCTACACACTCACCAATCACTCACCTACACACTCACCAATCACTTACCTACACACTCACGAATCACTTACCTACACACTCACCTACACACTCACCCACTCACCTACACACTCACCTACACACTCACCAATCACTCACCCACACACTCACTCACTCACCTACACACTCACCCACTCATTCACTCACCACACACTCACTCACTCACCCACTTACTCACTCACCTACACACTCACCCACTCATTCACTCACCACACACTCACCCACTCACCTACTCACTCACCTAGACACTCACCTACACACTCACCAATCACTCACCTACACACTCACCTACACACTCACCAATCACTCACCCACCCACTCACCTACACACTGCCAGCACCTGCAGACACGTGCCCTGGTGAGCACCGCACTAACCAATCACTCACCAATCACTCACCAATCACTCACCAATCACTCACCAATCACTCACCTACACACTCACTCACTCACCTACACACTCACCACTCACTCACTCACTCACCCGCTCACCAATCACTCACCAATCACTCACCAATCACTCACCAATCACTCACCTACACACTCACCAATCACTCACCAATCACTCACCAATCACTCACCACACACTCACCAATCACTCACCAATCACTCACCCACACACTCACCAATCACTCACCAATCACTCACCTACACACTAACCAATCACTCACCTACACACTAACCAATCACTCACCTACACACTCACCAATCACTCACCACACACTCACCAATCACTCACCAATCACTCACCAATCACTCACCTACACACTCACTCACTCACCTACACACTCACCACTCACTCACTCACTCACCCGCTCACCAATCACTCACCCACACACTCACTCACTCACCACACACTCACTCACCTACACACTCACCTACACACTCACCTACTCACTCACCCACTCACCTACACACTCACCAATCACTCACCTACACACTCACCCACTCACCTACACACTCACCAATCACTCACCTACACACTCACCAATCACTTACCTACACACTCACCAATCACTTACCTACACACTCACCTACACACTCACCCACTCACCTACACACTCACCTACACACTCACCAATCACTCACCCACACACTCACTCACTCACCTACACACTCACCCACTCATTCACTCACCACACACTCACTCACCCACTTACTCACTCACCTACGCAATCACTCACCCACTCACCTACACACTCACTCACCTACTCACTCACCTACTCACTCACTCACTCACCTACACACTCACCAATCACTTACTCACTCACTCACCTACTCACTCACCTACCCACTCACCACACACTCGCTCAACTACACTCATTCACTCACCTACACACTCACCTACACACTCACCCACTCACCTACACACTCACCAATCACTCACCTACACACTGCCAGCACCTGCAGACACGTGCCCTGGTGAGCACCGCACTCACCAATCACTCACCAATCACTCACCAATCACTCACCACACACTCGCTCACCTACACACTCATTCACCCACACACTCACCAATCACTCACCCACACACTCACCAATCACTCACCAATCACTCACCACACACTCACCAATCACTCGCCACACACTCACCAATCACTCACCCACACACTCACCAATCACTCACCCACACACTCACCAATCACTCACCTACACACTCACCCACTCACCTACACACTCGCTCACCTACTCACTCACCTACACACTCGCTCACCTACTCACTCACCTACACACTCGCTCACCTACACACTCACCTACTCACTCACCTACTCACTCACCTACACACTCGCTCACCTACACACTCACCTACTCACCTACACACTCACCTACACACTCACCCACTCACCTACTCACTCACCTACACACTCACCTACACACTCACCTACACACTCACCCACTCACCTACACACTCACCCACTCACCTACACACTCACTCACGTACTCACTCACCCACTCACCTACACACTCATTCACCTACACACTCACCAATCACTCACCTACACACTCACTCACCTACTCACTCACCCACTCACCTACACACTCATTCACCTACACACTCACCAATCACTCACCACACACTCGCTCACCTACACGCTCATTCACCCACACACTCACCAATCACTCACCCACACACTCACCAATCACTCACCAATCACTCACCACACACTCACCAATCACTCGCCACACACTCACCAATCACTCACCCACACACTCACCAATCACTCACCCACACACTCACCAATCACTCACCTACACACTCACCCACTCACCTACACACTCGCTCACCTACTCACTCACCTACACACTCGCTCACCTACTCACTCACCTACACACTCGCTCACCTACACACTCACCTACTCACTCACCTACTCACTCACCTACACACTCGCTCACCTACACACTCACCTACTCACCTACACACTCACCTACACACTCACCCACTCACCTACTCACTCACCTACACACTCACCTACACACTCACCTACACACTCACCCACTCACCTACACACTCACTCACGTACTCACTCACCTACACACTCATTCACCTACACACTCACCAATCACTCACCTACACACTCACTCACCTACTCACTCACCCACTCACCTACACACTCATTCACCTACACACTCACCAATCACTCACCACACACTCGGTCACCTACACACTCACTCACCTACTCACCACACTGACCAATCACTCACCACACACTCGCTCACCTATACACTCACCTACTCACCTACACACTCACCTACACACCCACCCACTCACCTGCACACTCACCTACACACTCACCCACTCACCTACACACTCACCTACCCACTCATCCACTCACCTACACACTCACCCACTCACCTACACACTCACCCACTCACCTACACACTCACCCACTCACCTACTCACTCACCTACACACTCACCCACTCACCTACACACTCACCTACACACCCACTCACCTACACACTCACCCAATCACTCACCTACATACTCACCAACCTGCATACTCACCAATCACTCACCACCCACTCGCTCACCTGTACACTCACCTACTCACCTACACACTCACCTACACACTCACCCACTCACCTACTCACTCACCTACACTCACCTACACACTCACCTACACACTCACCCACTCACCCACTCACCCATTCACCTACACACTCATCCACTCACCAACTCACCCACTCACCTACTCACTCACCTGCACACTCACCTACATACTCACCCACTCACCTACACACTCACCTACACACTCACCCACTCACCTACACACTCACCTACTCACTCACCTACACACTCACCCATTCACCTACACACTCACCTACACACTCACCCACTCACTGATCTACTCACTCACTACCCATTCACCTACTCACCCGTGTCTCCCCGTGTCTCCCCCCTGTCTCCCCCTGTCTCCCCCTGTCTCCCCCCGTGTCTCCCCCCCGTGTCTCCCCCCCGTGTCTCCCCCTGTCTCCCCATGTCTCCCCCCTGTCTCCCCCGTGTCTCCCCGTGTCTCCCCCCTGTCTCCCCCCTGTCTCCCCCCTGTCTCCCCCTGTCTCCCCGTGTCTCCCCCCTGTCTCCCCCGTGTCTCCCCGTGTCTCCCCCCGTGTCTCCCCCCTGTCTCCCCCGTGTCCCCCCGTGTCTCCCCGTGTCTCCCCGTGTCTCCCCCCTGTCTCCCCCTGTCTCCCCCCTGTCTCCCCCCCTGTCTCCCCCTGTCTCCCCGTGTCTCCCCCCTGTCTCCCCCCGTGTCTCCCCCGTGTCCCCCCGTGTCTCCCCCCTGTCTCCCCCCATGTCTCCCCGTGTCTCCCCACTGTCTCCCCGTGTCTCCCCCCTGTCTCCCCCGTGTCTCCCCGTGTCTCCCCGTGTCTCCCCGTGTCTCCCCCGTGTCTCCCCCGTGTCTCCCCCCTGTCTCCCCCGTGTCTCCCCGTGTCTCCCCCTGTCTCCCCCGTGTCTCCCTCGTGTCTCCCCCGTGTCTCCCCCGTGTCTCCCCCGTGTCTCCCCCCGTGTCTCCCCCCTGTCTCCCCCGTGTCCCCCCCTGTCTCCCCGTGTCTCCCCGTGTCTCCCCCCTGTCTCCCCCCTGTCTCCCCCTGTCTCCCCCCTGTCTCCCCCCCTGTCTCCCCCTGTCTCCCCGTGTCTCCCCCCTGTCTCCCCCCGTGTCTCCCCCGTGTCTCCCCCCTGTCTCCCCCCATGTCTCCCCGTGTCCCCCCGTGTCTCCCCCCTGTCTCCCCCCATGTCTCCCCGTGTCTCCCCCCTGTCTCCCCGTGTCTCCCCACTGTCTCCCCGTGTCTCCCCCCTGTCTCCCCCTGTCTCCCTGTGTCTCCCCCGTGTCTCCCCCGTGTCTCTCCGTGTCTCCCCCCTGTCTCCCCCCTGTCTCCCCGTGTCTCCCCCGTGTCTCCCCCGTGTCTCCCCCGTGTCTCCTCCCTGTCTCCCCCGTGTTTCCCCGTGTCTCCCCCGTGTCTCCCCGTGTCTCCCCCGTGTCTCCCCGTGTCTCCCCCGTGTCTCCCCCGTGTCTCCCCCGTGTCTCCCCGTGTCTCCCCCGTGTCTCCCCGTGTCTCCCCCGTGTCTCCCCCGTGTCTCCCCGTGTCTCCCCGTGTCTCCCCCCCTGTCTCCCCGTGTCTCCCCGTGTCTCCCCCGTGTCTCCCCGTGTCTCCCCGTGTCTCCCCCGTGTCTCCCCGTGTCTCCCCCGTGTCTCCCCGTGTCTCCCCCGTGTCTCCCCGTGTCTCCCCGTGTCTCCCCGTGTCTCCCCGTGTCTCCCCCGTGTCTCCCCGTGTCTCCCCGTGTCTCCCCCGTGTCTCCCCCGTGTCTCCCCCGTGTCTCCCCCCTGTCTCCCCCGTGTCTCCCCGTGTCTCCCCCGTGTCTCCCCCGTGTCTCCCCCTGTCTCCCCCGTGTCTCCCCGTGTCTCCCCGTGTCTCCCCGTGTCTCCCCGTGTCTCCCCCGTGTCTCCCCCGTGTCTCCCCGTGTCTCCCCGTGTCTCCCCGTGTCTCCCCCGTGTCTCCCCCGTGTCTCCCCCGTGTCTCCCCCTGTCTCCCCCGTGTCTCCCCCCGTGTCTCCCCCGTGTCTCCCCGTGTCTCCCCGCGTCTCCCCCTGTCTCCCCCCTGTCTCCCCCGTGTCTCCCCGTGTCTCCCCGTGTCTCCCCCGTGTCTCCCCCTGTCTCCCCGTGTCTCCCCGTGTCTCCCCCGTGTCTCCCCCCTGTCTCCCCCGTGTCTCCCCGTGTCTCCCCCGTGTCTCCCCCGTGTCTCCCCCTGTCTCCCCCGTGTCTCCCCGTGTCTCCCCGTGTCTCCCCGTGTCTCCCCGTGTCTCCCCCGTGTCTCCCCGTGTCTCCCCGTGTCTCCCCGTGTCTCCCCCGTGTCTCCCCCGTGTCTCCCCCGTGTCTCCCCCTGTCTCCCCCGTGTCTCCCCCCGTGTCTCCCCCGTGTCTCCCCGTGTCTCCCCGCGTCTCCCCCTGTCTCCCCCCTGTCTCCCCCGTGTCTCCCCGTGTCTCCCCGTGTCTCCCCCGTGTCTCCCCCTGTCTCCCCGTGTCTCCCCGTGTCTCCCCCGTGTCTCCCCCGTGTCTCCCCCGTGTCTCCCCCTGTCTCCCCCGTGTCTCCCCCCGTGTCTCCCCCGTGTCTCCCCGTGTCTCCCCGTGTCTCCCCGCGTCTCCCCCTGTCTCCCCCCTGTCTCCCCCGTGTCTCCCCCGTGTCTCCCCCGTGTCTCCCCGTGTCTCCCCGTGTCTCCCCCGTGTCTCCCCGTGTCTCCCTGTGTCTCCCCGTGTCTCCACGTGTCTCCCCCGTGTCTCCCCGTGTCTCCCCGTGTCTCCAGGAGAAAGGGCTGCCATTCCCAAAGTCCCAAGGTTGTGGGCCCAGCACCTTCATGCCTGAGACGGAGGTGAGAGGGAATCCTCTCTGTGTGTCTCTGTGTCTCTGTCTGTGCGTGTGTGTGTCTCTGTGTGTGTCTCTGTGTGTCTCTGTGTTTCTCTGTGTGTGTATCTGTGTGTCTCTGTCTCTCTGTGTGTCTCTGTGTGTCTCTGTGTGTGTCTCTGTGTGTGTCTCTGTGTGTGTGTGTCTGTGTGTGTCTCTGTGTGTGTCTGTGTGTGTCTCTGTGTGTGTCTGTGTGTGTGTCTCTGTGTGTCTCTGTGTGTGTCTCTGTGTGTCTCTGTGTGTGTCTGTGTGTGTCTCTGTGTGTCTCTGTGTCTCTCTGTGTGTCTCTGTGTGTCTCTGTCTCTGTGTGTGTCTCTGTCTCTCTGTGTGTCTCTGTGTGTGTGTCTCTGTGTCTCTGTGTGTGTCTCTGTGTGTCTCTGTGTGTTTCTCTGTGTGTCTCTCTGTGTCTCTGTCTCTCTGTGTGTCTGTGTGTGTCTCTGTGTGTGTATGTCTCTGTGTGTGTCTCTGTGTGTGTCTCTGTGTGTGTCTCTGTGTGTCTCTGTGTGTGTCTCTGTGTGTCTCTCTGTGTCTCTCTGTGTCTCTGTGTGTGTCTCTGTGTCTCTGTGTGTGTCTCTGTGTGTGTCTCTCTGTGTGTCTCTGTGTCTCTGTGTGTGTCTCTGTGTGTGTCTCTGTGTGTCTCTGTCTCTGTATGTGTCTCTGTGTCTCTGTGTGTGTCTCTGTGTGTGTCTCTGTGTGTCTCTGTGTGTGTCTCTGTGTGTCTCTGTGTCTCTGTGTGTCTCTGTCTCTGTGTGTGTCTCTCTGTGTCTCTGTGTGTCTTTGTCTCTCTGTGTGTCTCTGTCTCTCTGTGTGTCTCTGTGTGTCTCTGTCTCTCTGTGTGTCTTTGTCTCTGTGTGTGTCTCTGTGTGTGTGTCTGTGTGTGTCTCTGTGTGTGTCTGTGTGTCTCTGTCTCTGTGTCTCTGTGTGTCTCTGTCTCTGTGTCTCTGTGTTTCTCTGTGTGTGTCTCTGTGTCTCTGTGTGTCTCTGTGTCTCTGTGTGTGTCTCTGTGTGTCTCTCTGTGTGTCTCTGTGTGTCTCTGTGTCTCTGTGTGTCTCTGTGTGTGTCTCTGTCTCTCTGTGTGTCTCTGTGTGTGTCTCTGTGTGTCTCTGTGTGTCTCTGTGTGTGTATCTGTGTGTCTCTGTCTCTCTGTGTGTCTCTGTGTGTCTCTGTGTGTGTCTCTGTGTGTGTGTCTCTGTGTGTCTCTGTGTGTGTCTGTGCGTGTCTGTGTGTGTGTCTCTGTGTCTGTGTGTGTCTCTGTCTCTGTGTGTGTCTCTCTGTGTATCTCTGTGTGTGTCTCTGTGTGTCTCTGTGTGTCTTTGTCTCTCTGTGTGTCTCTGTCTCTCTGTGTGTCTCTGTGTGTCTCTGTCTCTGTGTGTGTCTCTGTGTGTGTGTCTTTGTGTGTCTCTGTGTGTGTTTCTGTGTGTGTCTCTGTCTCTGTGTCTCTGTGTTTCTCTGTGTGTGTCTCTGTGTTTCTCTGTGTGTGTGTCTGTGTGTCTCTGTGTGTCTCTGTCTCTCTGTGTGTCTCTGTGTGTCTCTGTCTCTCTGTGTGTGTCTGTGTGTGTGTCTCTGTGTGTGTCTCTGTGTGTGTCTCTGTCTCTGTGTGTGTCTCTGTGTGTGTCTCTGTGTGTCTCTCTCTCTCTGTGTGTCTCTCTGTGTCTCTGTCTCTGTGTGTCTCTGTCTCTCTGTGTGTCTCTGTCTCTGTGTGTGTCTCTGGCTCTCTGTGTGTCTCTGTCTCTCTGTGTGTGTCTCTGTGTGTGTGTCTGTGTGTGTCTCTGTGTGTGTTTCTGTGTGTGTCTCTCTGTGTGTCTCTGTCTCTGTGTCTCTGTGTTTCTCTGTGTGTGTCTCTGTGTCTCTGTGTGTGTCTCTGTGTGTCTCTGTCTCTCTGTGTGTGTCTCTGTGTCTCTGTGTGTGTCTCTGTGTGTGTCTCTGTCTCTGTGTGTGTCTCTGTGTCTCTGTGTGTGTCTCTGTCTCTGTGTGTGTCTCTGTTTCTGTGTGTCTCTCTGTGTCTCTGTGTGTGTCTCTGTGTGTCTCTGTCTCTGTGTGTGTCTCTGTCTCTCTGTGTGTCTCTGTGTGTCTCTGTGTCTCTCTGTGTGTCTCTGTGTGTCTCTTTGTGTCTCTGTGTCTCTGTGTGTCTGTCTCTGTGTGTGTCTCTGTCTCTCTGTGTGTCTCTGTGTGTGTCTCTGTGTGTCTCTGTGTGTCTCTGTGTGTGTATCTGTGTGTCTCTGTCTCTCTGTGTGTCTGTGTGTCTCTCTGTGTGTGTGTCTCTGTGTGTGTGTCTCTGTGTGTGTGTCTCTGTGTGTGTGTCTCTGTGTGTCTCTGTGTGTCTCTGTGTGTGTCTGTGCGTGTCTGTGTGTGTGTCTCTGTGTCTCTGTGTGTCTCTGTCTCTGTGTGTGTCTCTCTGTGTATCTCTGTGTGTGTCTCTGTGTGTCTCTGTGTGTCTTTGTCTCTCTGTGTGTCTCTGTCTCTCTGTGTGTCTCTGTGTGTCTCTGTCTCTCTGTGTGTCTCTGTGTGTCTCTGTCTCTCTGTGTGTGTCTGTGTGTGTGTCTCTGTGTGTGTCTCTGTGTGTGTCTGTGTCTCTGTGTGTGTCTCTCTGTGTATCTCTGTCTCTGTGTCTCTGTGTTTCTCTGTGTGTGTCTCTGTGTCTCTGTGTGTGTCTCTGTGTGTCTCTGTCTCTCTGTGTGTCTCTGTCTCTCTGTATGTGTCTGTGTGTGTGTCTCTGTGTCTCTGTGTGTGTCTCTGTGTGTGTCTCTGTCTCTGTGTGTGTCTCTGTGTCTCTGTGTGTGTCTCTGTCTCTGTGTGTGTCTCTGTCTCTGTGTGTCTCTCTGTGTGTGTCTCTGTGTGTCTCTGTCTCTGTGTGTGTCTCTCTCTCTGTGTGTGTCTCTGTGTGTCTCTGTGTCTCTCTGTGTGTCTCTCTGTGTGTCTCTGTCTCTGTGTGTGTCTCTGTGTGTCTCTGTCTCTCTGTGTGTCTCTGTGTGTCTCTGTGTGTCTCTGTCTCTGTGTGTCTCTGTCTCTGTGTGTGTCTCTGTCTCTCTGTGTGTCTCTGTCTCTCTGTGTGTGTCTCTGTCTCTCTGTGTGTCTCTGTCTCTGTGTGTGTCTCTGTCTCTCTGTGTGTCTCTGTCTCTCTGTCTCTGTGTGTTTCTGTATCAATCTGTGTGTGTCTCTGTGTGTCTCTGTATCAATCTGTGTGTCTCTGTATCAATCTCTGTGTGTCTCTGTGTGTGTCTCTGTGTGTCTCTGTCTCTCTGTGTCTCTGTATCAATCTGTGTATCTCTGCATCCATCTGTGTGTCTCTCTGTGTGTCTGTGTGTGTCTCTGCGTGTGTCTCTGTGTGTGTCTCTGTGTGTGTCTCTGTGTGTGTCTCTGTGTGTGTCTCTGCATCAATCTGTGTGTGTCTCTGTGTGTGTCTCTCTGTGTGTGTCTCTCTGTGTCTCTGTGTGTCTCTGTGTGTGTCTCTGTGTCTCTGTGTGTGTCTCTGTGTGTCTCTCTGTGTGTATCTCTGTGTGTGTCTCTGTATCAATCTGTGTGTCTCTCTGTGTGTGTCTCTGTGTGTCTCTCTGTGTCTTTGTGTGTCTCTGTCTCTGTGTGTGTCTCTGTGTGTGTCTCTGTATCAATCTGTGTGTGTCTCTGTGTGTCTGTCTCTCTGTGTGTCTCTGTCTCTGTGTGTCTCTGCATCAATCTGCGTGTGTCTCTGTGTGTCTCTGTGTGTGTCTCTGTCGCTGTGTCTCTGTGTGTCTCTGCGTGTGTCTGTATCAATCTGTGTGTGTCTCTCTGTGTGTCTCTGTGTCTCTGTATCAATCTGTGTGTGTCCCTGTGTCTCTCTGTGTGTCTCTGTATCAATCTGTGTGTGTCTCTGTGTGTCTCTGTATCAATCTGCGTGTGTCTCTGCGTGTGTCTCTGTGTGTCTCTGCGTGTGTCTCTGCGTGTGTCTCTGTGTGTGTCTCTGTCTCTCTGTGTGTCTCTGTATCAATCTGTGTCTCTGTGTCTCTCTGCATCAATCTGCGTGTCTCTGTGTGTCTCTGTGTGTCTCTGCATCAATCTGCGTGTGTCTCTGTGTGTCTCTCTGTGTCTCTCTGTGTGTCTCTCTGTCTCTGCGTGTGTCTCTGTGTGTGTCTCTGTGTGTCTCTCTGTGTGTGTCTCTGTGTGTCTCTGTGTGTGTCTCTGTGTGTGTCTCTGCGTGTGTCTCTGCGTGTGTCTCTGTGTGTGTCTCTGTGTGTCTCTGTGTGTGTCTCTGTGTGTCTCTGTGTGTGTCTCTGTGTGTGTCTCTGTGTCTCTGTGTGTGTCTCTGTGTGTGTCTCTGTGTGGGTCTCTCTGTGTGTCTCTCTCTGTCTCTCTCTGTCTCTCTGCGCGTGTCTCTCTGCGCGCGTGTGTCTCTCTGTGTGTGTCTCTGTATCAATCTGTGTGTCTCTCTGTGTGTGTCTCTGTGTCTCTCTGTGTGTCTCTCTCTGTCTCTCTCTGTCTCTCTGCGCGTGTCTCTCTCTCTGCGTGTCTCTCTCTCTGTCTCTCTCTGTCTCTCTGCGCGTGTCTCTCTCTGCGTGTGTCTCTCTGTGTGTGTCTCTGTATCAATCTGTGTGTCTCTGTGTGTGTCTCTCTGTGTGTCTCTCTGGCTCTCTGCGCGTGTGTCTCTCTGTGTCTCTCTCTCTCTGTCTCTCTGCGCGTGTCTCTCTCTCTGCGTGTGTCTCTCCGTGCGTGTGTCTCTCTGTGTCTCTCTCTGTCTCTCTCTCTCTGTCTCTCTGCGCGTGTCTCTCTGCGCGTGTGTCTCTCTGTGTAGATGGTGAGCGTCGGGGCGAGTCAGGGCCTGGTGAGCACAGCCTACGCGTCTGCGTGTGTCTGTGTGTGTCTCTCTCTGTGTCTCTGTGTGTGTCTGTGTCTCTGTGTGTGTCTCTGTGTGTGTCTCCGTGTGTCTCTGCATCAATCTGTGTGTGTCTCTGTGTGTCTCTCTCTGTGTGTCTCTCTCTCTGTCTCTCTGTGTGTCTCTCTGCGCGTGTCTCTCTGCGCGTGTCTCTCTGTGTCTCTCTGCGCGTGTGTCTCTCTGTGTAGATGGTGAGCGTCGGGGCGAGTCAGGGCCTGGTGAGCACAGCCTACGCGTCTGCGTTTGCTGACAGCGGCCGAGTGAACCATGCCCTGCGAGTCATGAGCTGTCACCCTCTCTTCCTGCACCACTTCACTGTCGCTCACCACCTGATTATCTACTCGGACGGCCCGTTGCCTCCCGCTCACCGCCACTACATCGCCGTGATGGTGAGGAGCGTCGCTCACCCGCTCGCTCAGCCGCTCACCCGCTCGCTCAGCCACTCGCTCAGTCGCTCAGTCACTCGCTCAGTCGCTCAGTCACTCACTCAGTCACTCAGCCACTCACTCACTCAGTCACTCACCCACCCACGCACTCACTCAGCTATTCACTCACTCACTCACCCACTCACTCACCCACTCACTACATCGCCGTGATGGTGAGGAGCGTCGCTCACCCGCTCGCTCAGCCGCTCACCACTCACTCAGCCACCCGCTCACTCGCTCAACCACTCACTCAGCCACTCACTCACTCAGCCACTCACTCACTCAGCCACTCACTCACTCAGCCACTCACTCACTCAGCCACTCACTCACTCAGCCACTCACTCACTCAGCCACTCACTCAGCCACTCACTCACTCAGCCACTCACTCACTCAGCCACTCACTCACACAGCCACTTACTCACTCAGCCACTCACTCACTCAGCCACTCACTCACTCAGCCACTCACTCACTCAGCCACTCACTCACTCAGCCACTCACTCACTCAGCCACTCACTCACTCAGCCACTCACTCACTCAGCCACTCACTCAGCCACTCACTCACTCAGCCACTCACTCACTCAGCCACTCACTCACACAGCCACTTACTCAGCCTCTCACTCACTCACACAGCCACTCACCCACTCACCCACTCACTACATCGCCGTGATGGTGAGGAGCGTCGCTCACCTGCTCGCTCAGCCGCTCAGTCGCTCGCTCAGTCAGCCACTCACTCAACCACTCACTCAGCCACTCACTCACTCAGCCACTCACTCACTCACTCACCCATTCACTCACTCAGTCTCTCACCCACCCACGCACTCACTCAGCCACTCACTCACTCAGCCACTCACTCACTCAGCCACTCACTCACTCACCCACTCACCCACTCAGCCACTCACTCAGCCACTCGCTCAGCCACTCACTCACTCACTCACCCATTCACTCACTCAGTCACTCACCCACCCACGCACTCACTCAGCCACTCACTCAGCCACTCACCCACTCACCCACCCACCCACTCACTCACCCACTCACTCACTCACTCACCCACTCACTCAGCCACTCACCCACCCACTCACTCACCCACTCACCCACTCACTCACTCACTCAGCCACTCACCCACCCACTCACTCACCCACTCACTCACTCACTCACCCATTCACTCACTCAGCCACTCACCCACCCACGCACTCACTCAGCCACTCACTACATCGCCGTGATGGTGAGGAGCGTAGCTCACCGCTCGCTCAGCCGCTCGCTCAGTCGCTCACTCAGCCGCTCACTCAGCCACTCACTCAGCCACTCACTCACTCAGCCACTCACCCACTCAGCCACTCGCTCAGTCGCTCAGTCAGCCACTCGCTCACTCAGCCACTCACCCACTCAGCTATTCACTCACTCAGCCACTCACTCAGCCACTCACTCACTCACTCACCCATTCACTCACTCACTCAACCACTCACTCACTCAGCCACTCACCCACTCACTCAACCACTCACTCACTCAGCCACTCACCCACCCACTCACCCATTCACTCACCCAATCACTCACTCAGCCACTCACCCACTCACTCACTCACACAGCCACTCACCCACTCACTCACTCACACAGCCACTCACTCACTCAGCCACTCACTCACTCAGCCACCCACCCACTCACCCACTCACTGTGTGTGTCCGCGTGTGTGTGTCCGCGTGTGTGTGTCTGTGTGTGTGTGACTGTGTGTGTTGTCACTGTGTGTGTAACTGTGTGTGTGTCACTGTGTAACTGTGTGTGTCACTGTGTGTCACTGTGTGTGTGTCACTGTGTGTAGGTGTGTCACTGTGTGTGTAACTGTGTGTGTGTCACTGTGTGTGTCACTGTGTGTGTCTCACTGTGTGTGTGTGTGTCACTGTGTGTGTGTGTCACTGTGTGTGTGTCACTGTGTGTGTGTCACTGTGTGTGTGTCACTGTGTGTGTGTGTCACTGTGTCACTGTGTGTGTCTCACTGTGTGTATGACTGTGTCATTGTGTGTGTATCACTGTGTGTGTCACTGTGTGTGTGTGTCACTGTGTGTGTCACTGTGTGTGTGTCACTGTGTGTGTGTGTCACTGTGTCACTGTGTGTGTCTCACTGTGTGTATGACTGTGTCATTGTGTGTGTGTCACTGTGTGTGTCACTGTGTGTGTGTCACTGTGTGTGTGTCACTGTGTGTGTGTGTCACTGTGTCACTGTGTGTGTCTCACTGTGTGTATGACTGTGTCATTGTGTGTGTATCACTGTGTGTGTCACTGTGTCTGTGTGTGTCACTGTGTGTGTCTCACTGTGTGTATGACTGTGTCATTGTGTGTGTGTCACTGTGTGTGTCACTGTGTGTGTGTCACTGTGTGTGTGTCACTGTGTGTGTGTGTCACTGTGTCACTGTGTGTGTCTCACTGTGTGTATGACTGTGTCATTGTGTGTGTATCACTGTGTGTGTCACTGTGTGTGTGTGTCACTGTGTGTGTCACTGTGTGTGTGTGTCACTGTGTGTGTGTCACTGTGTGTGTGTGTCACTGTCACTGTGTGTGTCTCACTGTGTGTATGACTGTGTCATTGTGTGTGTATCACTGTGTGTGTCACTGTGTCTGTGTGTGTGTCACTGTGTGTGTCTCACTGTGTGTATGACTGTGTCATTGTGTGTGTGTCACTGTGTGTCACTGTGTGTGTGTCACTGTGTGTGTGTCACTGTGTGTGTGTGTCACTGTGTCACTGTGTGTGTCTCACTGTGTGTATGACTGTGTCATTGTGTGTGTATCACTGTGTGTGTCACTGTGTGTGTGTGTCACTGTGTGTGTCACTGTGTGTGTGTGTCACTGTGTGTGTGTCACTGTGTGTGTGTGTCACTGTGTCACTGTGTGTGTCTCACTGTGTGTATGACTGTGTCATTGTGTGTGTATCACAATGACACCTCGCGGTGCCGGACGGGCAACTCTGTCGTGGACAGCGCTGTGGGGGGAGATCCAATTTTGATTGGCTCCTCCCCTCATGGCATATGTATCCACCACAGGGGCTAAACGGGGGCTCTGGACGGGTGCGAGGGGCTGGTAACCCCTCCACCTTCAATTAATTACCACGAAACTACGAATTAAACTTAAATATGTAACAACTAAGCTTGTGCCGGAGGCCCCGGGGGGCCAGGCGTCTATGACGTCTCCTGGCCAAACCCCAATTGGCGGAGCCAGGAGATTGAATACCTACCCTCGGGGCTACTCCAGAAACAACGAAAAGCCACTACGGTTGGCCACGTGGAATGTTCGAACGCTCACTGCAGAGGAGAGGCTGCCACTCCTCTGTCGGGAGCTGGACCGGTACCGCCTGGATCTATGCGGCATTCAGGAGGTCCGGTGGACCGGCTCTGGCTCCTGCCACCATGAGGGGTGGACAGTCCTCTACTCGGGGCAGCAGACTGCCAAACAACAGGGTGTGGGTCTTCTTTTGAACAAAAGAATGAAGGGGGCGTGGGAGCGTGGCGGTGAGGTGTGGGAAGCTGTAAGCCCCAGGCTACTTTGGGCTCGCCTTCCCATCAACCGGAGGCGAGGAATGGTGGTCGTGGTTACTTATGCCCCCACCGAAGATGAACATCCGTGGAGGGATGCAGGCAAAGCCGATGAGTCAGATGCCTTCTATGACCTCCTGTCACAGGTGCTGGCTAAAGTGGCCCCTCGGGATAGAGTCATCATGTTGGGTGACTTCAATGCCCGAGTTGGTCATGATACTGGCACCTGGCCTGGAGTGATTGGAGGGCATGGGCCAGATCAGCTCAATAACAACGGTAGGAGGCTGCTAGATTTTTGTGCAGCCCATGGGCTTGTAATTACCAACACCCTGTTCCGGCATCGGCGCATCCACACAACATCATGGATGCATGCCGGGTCCAAGCAAGAACATCTGCTGGACTACATAGTGACGGACCAGCGAATGCGAGCCCATGTCCTTGACACCAGGACCTACCGTGGAGCTGATCTGCCCTCTGACCATCGACTAGTCATCTGTAAGATGCGCCTGCCATTCTTCCACTCCGGTGGTGGGTGTACACCCAGGACCCCATTCCAACCTAAAGTGGCCTGGTCTCAGTTATCTGATGAAAGTTGCAAGCGAGAATTTCATCATCGCTTGCGGCTGGGATTGGCATCGTCCCCGACTCCTCCTGATGTCGAGGGTAAATGGGCGAGGTTTAGGACTGTGACTCATGCAGCTGCAATGGCTGCTTTGGGTACGCGGTCCAGACCTCCCCAGACACCCTGGATGACAGAGGAGTTGTTCACGATGGTTGAGAAAAAGCGACAGGCCCACTGTCATCGGCTACAGAGTCCCACATCAGAGAATGAGGAGGCTTACCGCAGCCTTCGCTCGGAGGTTCGAAGAGCCGTGAGGCGCTGCAAGGATGGGTGGTGGTCGCGGGTTGCTGAGGAGATGGAGTCTGCCTCAGTGGCCCGTGATCACAAATCTCTATTTAACTCCATCAAAAAAGCAACCTGCAGCGCCACACCTATTACCATCATTAGGGGAAAAAACGGCGATCCAATTTCCGACCCCCAGGAACAGGTTCGCAGATTTGCTGAGCATTTCTGTGAGGTCCTGGGGGAGGGAAAATCCCTCAGCCAGGAAAACATCGTGGCACAAAGTGAGGATGACCCTGCTGAGGCTGCGGTGCCTCAAATATTGGATGAAGTCACCCCCTGTGAGTGGCTGGCTGAGGTGCCATCTGCTGAGGAAGTATTGAAGGCGATCCGGAGTCTGAGACCAGGAAAGGCAGCGGGCAGAGATGATCTTCCAAGCGAAATGCTGAGGGAGGGTGGCGTTTGTGCACAGACTGCCCTATATGACATCATAACAACAGTCTGGACCACTGGACGGGTTCCGCAGGATTGGAAGGATGCCCTGGTGGTCCCCCTTTTTAAGAAGGGGGACCGCACAGACTGTAACAACTACAGGGGCATCTCACTCCTCAGTGTGCCGGGAAAGGTCCTGGCAAGGATTATTCAGCATCGCCTTGCCAGGCACGCTGAGGAGAGGCTTGCGGAGCCCCAATGCGGTTTCAGGAAAGGGCGGTCCTACACAGATGCCATATTTTCTGTCCGTCTGCTACAGCAGAGGTGTAGGGAATTCCAACAAGACCTACATCTCTGCTTTATTGACCTGGTCAAGGCCTATGATACCATCAGTAGGCCTGGGCTCTGGGTCGTTCTTCGTGCTTTTGGAGTACCTGACCCTCTGCTCACGATCATTAAGGACCTTCATGATGGTGAGCGGGCCCGGGTAAAACTACGTGGCCGGGAGTCAGAGCCATTCCCTGTACACCTTGGGGTGCGACAGGGATGTCCTCTGGCTCCCACATTATTTAACATCTATTTTGACCACGTAGTTCGTGAAGCCTTCAATAGCTGTACCGGGGGAATCTCCATATGGTACAGATATAATGGGAGGCTAATCGATGCCCGGGTGCGGTCAAGGGATGGCTCCCTATTGCTCAACCACGTTATGTATGCTGATGACTTGGTAATAGCTGCTCAGTCAGAGGAGGAGTTGGAGACGCTGCTGCTGAGACTGGAGCGTGCCACTAAGAGGTGGGGCCTTACCATCAGCCCCACCAAAACCAAGCACCTGCCTGGGTATTTTGTACCATCGGACACTCCACCCCCACAACTCCCAATCGGTGATGGGGCAGTTGTGGAGAGAGTGGAGAGTTTCCCATACCTGGGCAGTGTGCTTATGACTGGCACCAGTTTAACAGCAGAGGTCTCACTCCGAATCAGTCGAGCGGCAATATCTTTTCATCGGTTGCGTAACGCTGTGTGGAAGCTACCTGGTCTGTCGCTCCGCACTAAGCTTCAGGTCTTCTCGGCCACGGTCATTCCCTCCCTTCTCTACGCTTGCGAAACGTGGACCCCCCTAATGGAACATCTTCGCCGGTTAGAAACATTTAGGCTGGCCTGCCTACGATCCATCCTGGGTTTAACCAGACTGGATTGTGTGAGGAGCTCACAAATTCTTGAAAGATCTGGGCAGGGTCCCATCGGTGAGCTCCTCCGGCAGGCAAGGCTGCGATGGCTGGGTCATGTAGCCCGCATGCCCAGCCACCGCATGCCGAAACAGCTTTTGTTTGGCCGGATTGAGGGGGCTAAGCGGGCGCGGCACGGGCTAGAGAAGAGATGGAGTGATGTGGTACAGGAGGACGTGGAGCTGAGTGGACTTGCCGATGACTGGTACCAGCGGTGTCAAGATCGGCCTCTGTGGAGGAGGCTCGTGAAGGATGCTACTGGGCAGTTGGAGGCAGTCGCCCTCCAACAACAACGGAGGGCGGAGGAGCGACGCTCACAACAGCGAGCGGAGCGCTGGGTGGCTAAAGCACAGCAGGTTGGCACAGTAGGGGGCACAGGTGGTGCATCAGCCAGTCATCTCAGTCAGTCGACCCGTGGCACCTGGGTCTGCCCCGTGACCTCCTGCCAGCGGGCGTTCGACACTTCACGTGGCCTCAGGGTGCACATAGCCTGGCACAAGCGTCGTGGTGACGTCACCGCCACTTAGTGGCGAATGGCGGTTGTTGTTGTTGTTGTATCACTGTGTGTGTCACTGTGTGTATGACTGTCTCACTGTGTGTGTGTCACTGTGTGTGTCACTGTGTGTGTATCACTGTGTGTGTGTGTCTCACTGTGTGTCACTGTGTATGTCACTGTGTGTGTGTAGGCAGCTGCGCGTCACCGCTGTGTGTGTCACTGTGTGTGTGTCTCACTGTGTCACTGTGTGTGTGTGTGTCACTGTGTGTGTCTCACTGTGTGTATGACTGTGTCACTGTCACTGTGTGTGTGTCACTGTGTCACTGTGTGTGTCACTGTGTGTGTCTCACTGTGTCACTGTGTGTGTGTGTGTCACTGTGTGTGTCTCACTGTGTGTATGACTGTGTCACTGTCACTGTGTGTGTCACTGTGTGTGACTGTGTCTCACTGTGTGTGTGTCTCACTGTGTCACTGTGTGTGTGTAGGCAGCTGCGCGTCACCGCTGTGTGTGTGTCACTGTGTCACTGTGTGTGTCACTGTGTGTGTGTCACTGTGTCACTGTGTGTGTCACTGTGTGTGTGTCACTGTGTCACTGTGTGTGTGTGTGTCACTGTGTGTGTCTCACTGTATGTCTCACTGTGTGTGTGTAGGCAGCTGCGCGTCACCGCTGTGTGTGTGTCTGTGTCACTGTGTGTGTGTGACTGTGTGTGTCACTGTGTGTGTGTCACTGTGTGTGTCACTGTGTGTGTCACTGTGTGTGTGTCACTGTGTGTGTGTCACTGTGTGTGTCACTGTGTGTGTGTGACTGTGTGTGTCACTGTGTGTGTCACTGTGTGTGTGTGTCACTGTGTGTGTGTCACTGTGTGTGTCACTGTGTGTGTGTGACTGTGTGTGTCACTGTGTGTCACTGTGTGTGTGTCACTGTGTGTGTCACTGTGTGTGTCACTGTGTGTGTGTGTCACTGTGTGTGTGTCACTGTGTGTGTGTCACTGTGTGTGTGTCACTGTGTGTGTGTCACTGTGTGTGTCACTGTGTGTGTCACTGTGTGTGTGTGTGTCACTGTGTGTGTTTCACTTTGTGTGTCACTGTGTGTCACTGTGTGTGTCACTGTGTGTGTCACTGTGTGTATGTGTCACTGTGTGTGTGTCACTGTGTGTGTGTCACTGTGTGTGTGTGTCACTGTGTGTGTCACTGTGTGTCACTGTGTGTGTGTCACTGTGTGTGTGTCACTGTGTGTGTCACTGTGTGTGTGTCACTGTGTGTGTGACTGTGTGTGTCACTGTGTGTGTCTCTGTGTGTGTGTGTCACTGTGTGTGTGTCTGTGTGTGTGTCACTGTGTGTGTGTCACTGTGTGTGTGTCACTGTGTGTGTGTCACTGTGTGTGTGTCACTGTGTGTGTGTGTGTCACTGTGTATGTCTCTGTGTGTGTGTGTAGGCAGCTGCGCGTCACCGCTGTGTGTGTGTCTGTGTCACTGTGTGTGTGTCTGTGTCACTGTGTGTGTGTCTGTGTCACTGTGTGTGTGTGTCTCTGAGTGTGTAGGCAGCTGCGCGTCACCGCTGTGTGTGTCACTGTGTGTGTGTGTCACTGTGTCTGTGTGTGTGTCACTGTGTGTGTCTCACTGTGTGTGTGTCACTGTGTGTGTCTCACTGTGTGTGACTGTGTCTCACTGTGTGTATGACTGTGTGTGTCACTGTGTGTGTCACTGTGTGTGTGTATGACTGTGTCACTGTGTGTGTGTCTCACTGTGTGTGACTGTGTCTCACTGTGTCTCTGAGTGTGTAGGCAGCTGCGCGTCACCGCTGTGTGTGTGTGTGTGTCACTGTGTGTGTGTGTGTCACTGTGTGTGTGTGTGTCACTGTGTGTGTCACTGTGTGTGTCTCACTGTGTGTGTGTGTGTCACTGTGTGTGTGTGTGTCACTGTGTGTGTCTCACTGTGTGTGTGTGTGTCACTGTGTGTGTGTGTGTCACTGTGTGTGTCTCACTGTGTGTGTGTGTGTCACTGTGTGTGTCTCACTGTGTGTGTGTGTCTCACTGTGTGTCACTGTGTATGTCACTGTGTGTGTGTAGGCAGCTGCGCGTCACCGCTGTGTGTGTCACTGTGTGTGTGTCTCACTGTGTCACTGTGTGTGTGTGTGTCACTGTGTGTGTCTCACTGTGTGTATGACTGTGTCACTGTCACTGTGTGTGTGTCACTGTGTCACTGTGTGTGTCACTGTGTGTGTCTCACTGTGTCACTGTGTGTGTGTGTGTCACTGTGTGTGTCTCACTGTGTGTATGACTGTGTCACTGTCACTGTGTGTGTCACTGTGTGTGACTGTGTCTCACTGTGTGTGTGTCTCACTGTGTCACTGTGTGTGTGTAGGCAGCTGCGCGTCACCGCTGTGTGTGTGTCACTGTGTCACTGTGTGTGTCACTGTGTGTGTGTCACTGTGTCACTGTGTGTGTCACTGTGTGTGTGTCACTGTGTCACTGTGTGTGTGTGTGTCACTGTGTGTGTCTCACTGTATGTCTCACTGTGTGTGTGTAGGCAGCTGCGCGTCACCGCTGTGTGTGTGTCTGTGTCACTGTGTGTGTGTGACTGTGTGTGTCACTGTGTGTGTGTCACTGTGTGTGTCACTGTGTGTGTGTCACTGTGTGTGTGTCACTGTGTGTGTCACTGTGTGTGTGTGACTGTGTGTGTCACTGTGTGTGTCACTGTGTGTGTGTGTCACTGTGTGTGTGTCACTGTGTGTGTCACTGTGTGTGTGTGACTGTGTGTGTCACTGTGTGTCACTGTGTGTGTGTCACTGTGTGTGTGTGTCACTGTGTGTGTCACTGTGTGTGTCACTGTGTGTGTGTCACTGTGTGTGTGTCACTGTGTGTGTGTCACTGTGTGTGTGTCACTGTGTGTGTGTCACTGTGTGTGTCACTGTGTGTGTCACTGTGTGTGTGTGTGTCACTGTGTGTGTGTCACTTTGTGTGTCACTGTGTGTCACTGTGTGTGTCACTGTGTGTGTCACTGTGTGTATGTGTCACTGTGTGTGTGTCACTGTGTGTGTGTCACTGTGTGTGTGTCACTGTGTGTGTCACTGTGTGTCACTGTGTGTGTGTCACTGTGTGTGTCTCACTGTGTGTGTGTCACTGTGTGTGTGTCACTGTGTGTGTGTCACTGTGTGTGTCACTGTGTGTGTGTCACTGTGTGTGTGTCACTGTGTGTGTCACTGTGTGTGTCACTGTGTGTGTGTCACTGTGTGTGTCACTGTGTGTGTGTCACTGTGTGTGTGTCACTGTGTGTGTGTCACTGTGTGTGTCACTGTGTGTGTGTCACTGTGTGTGTGTCACTGTGTGTGTGTCACTGTGTGTATGTGTGTCACTGTGTGTGTGTCTCACTGTCTCACTGTGTGTATGACTGTGTGTCTCACTGTGTGTGTGTGTCACTGTGTGTGTGTCACTGTGTGTGTGTCACTGTGTGTGTGTCACTGTGTGTGTGTGTCACTGTGTGTATGACTGTGTCACTGTGAGTGTAGGCAGCTGCACGTCACCGCTGTGTGTGTCTCACTGTGTGTGTCACTGTGTGTGTGTCACTGTGTGTGTCACTGTGTGTGTGTGTGTGTCACTGTGTGTGTGTGTCACTGTGTGTATGACTGTGTCACTGTGAGTGTAGGCAGCTGCACGTCACCGCTGTGTGTGTCTCACTGTGTGTCTCACTGTGTGTCTCACTGTGTGTGTCACTGTGTGTGTGTCTCACTGTGTGTATGACTGTGTGTGTCACTGTGTGTATGTCTCACTGTGTGTGTGTGTAGGCAGCTGCACGTCACCGCTGTGTGTGTGTGTGTGTGTATGACTGTGTCACTGTGTGTCTCACTGTGTGTGTCACTGTGTGTCTCACTGTGTGTGTCACTGTGTGTCTCACTGTGTGTCTGTGTGTGTGTGTAGGCAGCTGCGCGTCACCGCTGTGTGTATTTGGTTCGTCTGCACTCTGAGGAGCTGCTGGCCGCAGTTCATGCACGTGGCACAACAACAACAACAACCACAACCACAACAACCACCACACAGCGTGGTGGTGGTGGTGGTGGCTGTGGTGGTGACTGTGGTTGTGGTGGTGGTGATGGCTGTGGTGGTGATTGTGGTGGTGGCTGTGGTGGTGGTGGTGATGACTGTGATGGCTGTGGTGGTGGCTGTGGTGGTTGTGATGGCTGTGGTGGTGGCTGTGGTGGTGATGGTTGTGATGGCTGTGGTGGTGGCTGTGGTGGTGGCTGTGGTGGTGGTTGTGGTGGTGATGGCTGTGGTGGTGGTGGCTCTGGTGGTGGCTGTGGTGGCTGTGGTGGTGGCTGTGGTAGTGGTGGTGGCTGTGGTAGTGGCTCTGGTGGTGGTTGTGGTAGTGGCTGTGGCTGTGGTGGCTCTGATTGTGGTGGTGGTGGTGGTTGTGGTGGTGGTGGTGGTTGTGGTGGTGGTGGTAGTGGCTCTGGTTGTGGTGGTGGTGGTGGTTGTGGTGGTGGTGGTGGTTGTGGTGGTGGTGGTGGTGGTAGTGGCTCTGGTTGTGGTGGTGGTGGTGGTTGTGGTGGTGGTGGTGGTTGTGGTGGTGGTGGTGGTTGTGGTGGTGGTGGTGGTTGTGGTGGTGGTGGTGGTGGTGGCTCTGGTGGTGGTTGTGGTTGTGGTGACTGTGGCTGTGGTGGTAGTGGCTGTGGTTGTGGTGGTGGTGGTGGTGGTTGTGGTAGTGGCTGTGGTGGTGGCTGTGGTGGTGGTGGTGGTGGTTGTGGTGGTGGTGGTTGTGGTGGTGGTGGTGGTGGTTGTGGTAGTGGCTGTGGTGGTGGCTGTGGTGGTGGTGGTGGTGGTTGTGGTGGTGGTTGTGGTGGTGGTGGTGGTGGTTGTGGTGGTGGTGGTTGTGGTGGTGGTGGTGGTGGTTGTGGTGGTGGTGTTGGTGGTGGTTGTGGTTGTGGTGGTGGTGGTTGTGGTGGTTGTGGTGGTGGTAGTGGTGGTGGTGGTAGTGATGGCTGTGGTAGTGGCTGTGGTGGTGGCTGTGGTGGTGGTTGTGGTGACTGTGGCTGTGGTGGTAGTGGCTCTGGTTGTGGTGGTGGTGGTGGTGGTTGTGGTGGTGGTGGTGGTTGTGGTGGTGTTGGTGAAGCACACTGGCTTAGAGGAGTTCACTGTGCGCCTCTGAAACTTCGCAAGCTGGGAGCCATCAACAAAATCCTGGCACACCGCCCCTGGCTGCTCACGGCCAGACACATACAGGTAGAGCAGCAATCAGCTACTCACTCAGCTACACACTCAGCTACTCACTCAGCTACTCACTCAGCTACCCACTCAGCTACACGCCCAGCTACACGCCCATCTACCCACTCAGCTACACACCCAGCTACCCACTCAGCTACTCACTCAGCTACTCACTCAGCTACACACTCAGCTACACGCCCAGCTACACAGCTACACACCCAGCTACTCAGCTATACACTCAGCTACACACTCAGCTACACACTCAGCTACTCAGCTACTCACTCAGCTACACACTCAGCTACACACCCAGCTACTCACTCAGCTACCCACTCAGCTACTCAGCTACTCACTCAGCTACACACTCAGCTACACACCCAGCTACTCACTCAGCTACCCACTCAGCTACACACCCAGCTACTCAGCTATACACTCAGCTACTCACTCAGCTACTCACTCAGCTACCCACTCAGCTACTCGCTCAGCTACCCACTCAGCTACTCAGCTATACACCCAGCTACACACCCAGCTACACACTCAGCTACACGCCCAGCTACACACTCAACTACTCAGCTACACACTCAGCTACACACCCAGCTACACACTCAGCTACCCACTCAGCTACTCGCTCAGCTACCCACTCAGCTACACACTCAGCTACACACCCAGCTACACACTCAGCTACCCACTCAGCTACTCGCTCAGCTACACACCCAGCTACACACTCAGCTACACACCCAGCTACACACTCAGCTACCCACTCAGCTACTCGCTCAGCTACCCACTCAGCTACTCAGCTATACACCCAGCTACACACTCAGCTACTCAGCTACACGCCCAGCTACACACTCAGCTACCCGCTCAGCTACTCAGCTATACACTCAGCTACACACCCAGCTACACGCTCAGCTACTCAGCTATACACTCGGCTATAAACTCAGCTACACGCTCAGCTACTCAGCTACACACTCAGCTACTCACTCAGCTACACACTCAGCTACTCGCTCAGCTACCCACTCAGCTACTCGCTCAGCTACCCACTCAGCTACTCAGCTATACACCCAGCTACACACTCAGCTACTCAGCTACACGCCCAGCTACACACTCAGCTACACACCCAGCTACTCAGCTATACACTCAGCTACACGCTCAGCTACCCACTCAGCTACTCGCTCAGCTACCCACTCAGCTACTCAGCTATACACCCAGCTACACACTCAGCTACACGCTCAGCTACACGCTCAGCTACACACTCAGCTACACGCTCAGCTACTCAGCTACACGCTCAGCTAGACACCCAGCTAGACACTCAACTACTCAGCTACACACCCAGCTACTCAGCTACTCAGCTATACACTCAGCTACAAGCTCAGCTATACACTCAGCTACACGCTCAGCTACCCACTCAGCTACTCGCTCAGCTACCCACTCAGCTACTCAGCTATACACCCAGCTACACACTCAGCTACACACTCAGCTACCCACTCAGCTACTCGCTCAGCTACCCACTCAGCTACTCAGCTACATGCCCAGCTACACACTCAGCTACCCGCTCAGCTACTCAGCTATACACTCAGCTACACACCCAGCTACACGCTCAGCTACTCAGCTATACACTCGGCTATAAACTCAGCTACACGCTCAGCTACTCAGCTACACACTCAGCTACTCACTCAGCTACACACTCAGCTACACGCCCAGCTACACACTCAACTACTCAGCTACACACTCAGCTACACACTCAGCTACTCGCTCAGCTACACGCTCAGCTACTCACCCAGCTACACACTCAACTACTCAGCTACACACTCAGCTACACACTCAGCTACTCACTCAGCTACACGCTCAGCTACACGCTCAACTACTCAGCTATACACTCAGCTACACGCCCAGCTACACGCTCAGCTACACACTCGGCTACACACCCAGCTACTCACACAGCTACACGCTCAGCTACTCACCCAGCTACACACTCAACTACTCAGCTAAACACTCAGCTACACGCCCAGCTACTCACTCAGCTACACGCTCAGCTACACGCTCAACTACTCAGCTATACACTCAGCTACACGCCCAGCTACACGCTCAGCTACACACTCGGCTACACACTCAGCTACACACCCAGCTACACACTCAGCTACACACTCAGCTACACACCCAGCTACACACTCAGCTACACGCTCAGCTACACACTCAGCTACACACTCAGCTACTCAGCTACACACCCAGCTACACACCCAGCTACACACTCAGCTACACGCTCAGCTACACGCTCAGCTACACGCTCAGCTACACGCTCAGCTACACGCTCAACTACTCACTCAGCTACCCGCTCAGCTACACACACAGCTATAAGCTCAGCTACACACTCAGCTACCCGCTCAGCTACACGCTCAGCTACACACTCAGCTACACACCCAGCTACACACTCAGCTACACACTCAGCTACCCGCTCAGCTACACGCTCAGCTACACACCCAGCTATAAACTCAGCTACACACTCAGCTACTCGCTCAGCTACACACTCAGCTACTCAGCTATACACCCAGCTATAAACTCAGCTATAAACTCAGATACACACCCAGCTATAAACTCAGCTACACGCTCAGCTACCCGCTCAGCTACACACTCAGCTACACACTCAGCTACACGCTCAGCTACACACTCAGCTACACACTCAACTACTCGCTCAGCTACACACCCAGCTATAAACTCAGCTACACACTCAGCTACCCGCTCAGCTACACGCTCAGCTACACACCCAGCTATAAACTCAGCTACACACTCAGCTACCCGCTCAGCTACTCAGCTATACACTCACCTACACACCCAGCTACACACTCAGCTACACGCTCAGCTACTCGCGCAGCTACACACACAGCTACTCAGCTTCAAACTCAGCTACTCAGCTACACACACAGCTACTCAGCTACTCACTCAGCTACACGCTCAGCTATACACCCAGCTACACACTCAGCTACTCACTCAGCTACACGCTCAGCTACACGCTCAGCTACACACCCAGCTATAAACTCAGCTACACACTCAGCTACCCGCTCAGCTACACGCTCAGCTACACACCCAGCTATAAACTCAGCTACACACTCAGCTACACACTCAGCTACACGCTCAGCTACACACCCAGCTATAAACTCAGCTACACACTCAGCTACACACTCAGCTACACACTCAGCTACCCGCTCAGCTACTCAGCTATACACTCACCTACACACCCAGCTACACACTCAGCTACACGCTCAGCTACTCGCGCAGCTACACACACAGCTACTCAGCTTCAAACTCAGCTACTCAGCTACACACACAGCTACTCAGCTACTCACTCAGCTACACGCTCAGCTATACACCCAGCTACACACTCAGCTACTCACTCAGCTACACGCTCAGCTACACGCTCAGCTACACACCCAGCTATAAACTCAGCTACACACTCAGCTACCCGCTCAGCTACACGCTCAGCTACACACCCAGCTATAAACTCAGCTACACACTCAGCTACACACTCAGCTACCCGCTCAGCTACTCCGCTATACACTCACCTACACACCCAGCTACACACTCAGCTACACACTCAGCTACTCGCTCAGCTACACGCTCAGCTACTCACCCAGCTACACACTCAACTACTCAGCTATACACTCAGCTACACACTCAGCTACACACTCAGCTACACACTCAGCTACACGCACAGCTAAACACTCAGCTACACACTCAGCTACACACTCAGCTACACACTCAGCTACACACTCAGCTACACGCCCAGCTACCCACTCAGCTAGACACCCAGTTACTCACTCAGCTACACACCCAGCCACACACTCAGCTACACACTCAGCTACACGCTCAGCTACACGCTCAGCTACACACTCAGCTACTCACTCAGCTACACACTCAGCTACCCGCTCAGCTACTCACTCAGCTACACGCTCAGCTACACGCTCAGCTACACGCTCAGCTACACACACACAGCTACACACTCAGCTACACACTCAGCTACACACCCAGCTACTCACACAGCTACACACCCAGCTATACACTCAGCTACACACCCAGCCACACACTCAGCTACTCACTCAGCTACACACCCAGCTACACGCTCAGCTACACACCCAGCTACACACACAGCTACTCAGCTATACACTCAGCTACTCGGCTACACACCCAGCTACAAACTCAGCTACTCAGCTACACACACAGCTACTCAGCTACACGCCCAGCTACACACTCAGCTACCTGCTCAGCTACACACTCAGCTACTCGTGCAGCTACACACTCAACTACTCAGCTATACACTCAGCTACTCAGCTAGCTACACACTCAACTACTCAGCTATACACTCAGCTATAAACTCAGCTACACACTCAGCTAAACACTCAGCTACCCGCTCAGCTACACGCCCAGCTACACACTCAGCTACACACTCAGCTACACACTCACTCAGCTACATGCTCAGCTACTCACTCAGCTACTCGCTCAGCTACACGCTCAGCTACTCACCCAGCTACACACTCAACTACTCAGCTATACACTCAGCTACACACTCAGCTACACACTCAGCTACACACTCAGCTACACACTCAGCTACACACACAGCTAAACACACAGCTAAACACTCAGCTACACACTCAGCTACACACTCAGCTACACACTCAGCTACACACTCAGCTACACGCCCAGCTACACACTCAACTACTCAGCTATACACTCAGCTACACACTCAGCTACACACTCAGCTACTCGCTCAGCTACACGCTCAGCTACTCACCCAGCTACACACTCAACTACTCAGCTATACACTCAGCTACACACTCAGCTACACACTCAGCTACACACTCAGCTACACACACAGCTAAACACACAGCTAAACACTCAGCTACACACTCAGCTACACACTCAGCTACACACTCAGCTACACGCCCAGCTACCCACTCAGCTAGACACCCAGTTACTCACTCAGCTACACACCCAGCCACACACTCAGCTACACACTCAGCTACACGCTCAGCTACCCGCTCAGCTACACACCCAGCTACACACCCAGCTACACACTCAGCTACACACCCAGCTACACACCCAGCTACCTGCTCAGCTACCCGCCCAGCTACACACCCAGCTACACACCCAGCTACACACCCAGCTACACACCCAGCTACACACTCAGCTACACACCCAGCTACTCACTCAGCTACTCACTCAGCTACACACTCAGCTACACACTCAGCTACACACCCAGCTACACACCCAGCTACTCACACAGCTACACACCCAGCTATACACTCAGCTACACACCCAGCTACACACTCAGCTACACACCCAGCTATACACTCAGCTACACACCCAGCTACACGCTCAGCTACCTGCTCAGCTACACACTCATTGTGATTAATGTTTCAGTTGATGCAGTTAATCCACTAGTTATCCTGGCAACCTGCTAGTTAACCTGCTAGTTATCCTGGCTACCTGCTAGTTAACTTGGTTACCTGCTAGTTAACCTGCGAGTTAACCCGGCTACCTGCTAGTTAACCTGGCTACCTGCTAGTTAACCTGCTAGTTAACCTGGTTACCTGCTAGTTAACCTGCTAGTTCACCTGGCTTCCTGCTAGTTAATTTGCTAGTTAACCTGGTTACCTGCTAGTTAACCTGGCTACCTGCTAGTTAACCTGGTTACCTCCTAGTTAACCTGGTTACCTGCTAGTTAACCTGGTTACCTTCTAGTTAACCTGCTAGTTAACATGGTTACCTGCTAGTTATCCTGCTAGTTAACCTGCTAGTTAACCTGGCTACCTGCTAGTTAACCTGCTAGTTAATCTGCTAGTTAAGCTTCTAGTTAACCTGGCTACCTGCTAGTTAGCCTGGTTACCTGCTAGTTAACCTGCTAGTTAACCTGGTTACCTGCTAGTTAACCTGGTTACCTGTTAGTTAACCTGCTAGTTAACCTGCTAGTTAACATGGCTACCTGCTAGTTAACCTACTAGTTAACCTGCTAGTTAACCTGCTAGTTAACATGGCTACCTGCTAGTTAACCTGCTAGTTAACCTGCTAGTTAACCTGCTAGTTAACCTGGCTACCTGCTAGTTAACCTGCTAGTTACCCTGCTAGTTAACCTGCTAGTTAACCTGCTAGTTAACCTGCTAGTTAACCTGCTAGTTAAACTGCTAGTTAACCTGGCTACCTGCTAGTTAACCTGCTAGTTAACCTGCTAGTTAAACTGCTAGTTAACCTGCTAGTTAACCTGGCTACCTGCTAGTTAACCTGCTAGTTAACCTGCTAGTTAACCTGGTTACCTGCTAGTTAACCTGCTAGTTAACCTGCTAGTTAACCTGGTTACCTCTCGCCCCAGCGGCTGTTGCTTCCCGGTGAGGACTGCTGGTCCCTTGCCGAGTTGGTTCACGCCGTGGTCATCATGAGCCACGTCCACTCCTAGTTAACCTGCTAGTTAACCTGCTAGTTAACCTGCTAGTTAACCTGCTAGTTAACCTGCTAGTTAACCTGGTTATCTCTCGCCTAGTTAACCTGCTAGTTAACCTGCTAGTTAACCTGGTTACCTGCTAGTTAACCTGCTAGTTAACCTGCTAGTTAACCTGCTAGTTAACCTGCTAGTTGACCTGCTAGTTAACCTGCTAGTTAACCTGGTTATCTCTTGCCTAGTTAACCTGCTAGTTAACCTGCTAGTTAACCTGCTAGTTAACCTGCTAGTTAACCTGGTTACCTGCTAGTTAACCTGCTAGTTAACCTGCTAGTTAACCTGCTAGTTGACCTGCTAGTTAACCTGCTAGTTAACCTGGTTATCTCTCGCCTAGTTAACCTGCTAGTTAACCTGCTAGTTAACCTGCTAGTTAACCTGCTAGTTAACCTGCTAGTTAACCTGCTAGTTAACCTGGTTACCTGCTAGTTAACCTGCTAGTTAGCCTGCTAGTTAACCTGCTAGTTAACCTGGCTACCCGCTAGTTAACCTGCTAGTTAGCCTGCTAGTTAACCTGCTAGTTAACCTGCTAGTTAACCTGCTAGTTAACCTGGCTACCTGCTAGTTAACCTGCTAGTTAACCTGGTTACCTGCTAGTTAACCTGCTAGTTAACCTGGCTACCTGCTAGTTAACCTGCTAGTTAACCTGGCTACCTGCTAGTTAACCTGCTAGTTAACCTGGCTACCTGCTAGTTAACCTGCTAGTTAACCTGCTAGTTAACCTGCTAGTTAACCTGGCTACCTGCTAGTTAACCTGCTAGTTAACCTGCTAGTTAACCTGCTAGTTAACCTGCTAGTTAACCTGCTAGTTAACCTGGTTACCTCTCGCCCCAGCGGCTGTTGCTTCCCGGTGAGGACTGCTGGTCCCTTGCCGAGTTGGTTCACGCCGTGGTCATCATGAGCCACGTCCACTCCTAGTTAACCTGCTAGTTAACCTGCTAGTTAACCTGCTAGTTAACCTGCTAGTTAACCTGCTAGTTAACCTGCTAGTTAACCTGCTAGTTAACCTGCTAGTTAACCTGCTAGTTAACCTGCTAGTTAACCTGGTTATCTCTCGCCCCAGCGGCTGTTGCTTCCCGGCGAGGACTGCTGGTCCCTTGCCGAGTTGGTTCACGCCGTGGTCATCATGAGCCACGTCCACTCCTAGTTAACCTGCTAGTTAACCTGCTAGTTAACCTGCTAGTTAACCTGCTAGTTAACCTGCTAGTTAACCTGGTTACCTCTCGCCCCAGCGGCTGTTGCTTCCCGGTGAGGACTGCTGGTCCCTTGCCGAGTTGGTTCACGCCGTGGTCATCATGAGCCACGTCCACTCCTTGTTAACCTGCTAGTTAACCTGCTAGTTAACCTGCTAGTTAACCTGCTAGTTAACCTGCTAGTTAACCTGCTAGTTAACCTGCTAGTTAACCTGCTAGTTAACCTGGTTACCTCTCGCCCCAGCGGCTGTTGCTTCCCGGCGAAGACTGCTGGTCCCTTGCCGAGTTGGTTCACGCCGTGGTCATCATGAGCCACGTCCACTCCTTGTTAACCTGCTAGTTAACCTGCTAGTTAACCTGCTAGTTAACCTGCTAGTTAACCTGCTAGTTAACCTGCTAGTTAACCTGCTAGTTAACCTGCTAGTTAACCTGCTAGTTAACCTGGTTATCTCTCGCCCCAGCGGCTGTTGCTTCCCGGCGAAGACTGCTGGTCCCTTGCCGAGTTGGTTCACGCCGTGGTCATCATGAGCCACGTCCACTCCTTGTTAACCTGCTAGTTAACCTGCTAGTTAACCTGCTAGTTAACCTGCTAGTTAACCTGCTAGTTAACCTGGTTACCTGCTAGTTAACCTGCTAGTTAACCTGCTAGTTAACCTGCTAGTTAACCTGGTTACCTCTCGCCCCAGCGGCTGTTGCTTCCCGGTGAGGACTGCTGGTCCCTTGCCGAGTTGGTTCACGCCGTGGTCATCATGAGCCACGTCCACTCCTTGTTAACCTGCTAGTTAACCTGCTAGTTAACCTGCTAGTTAACCTGCTAGTTAACCTGGCTACCTGCTAGTTAACCTGCTAGTTAACCTGCTAGTTAACCTGCTAGTTAACCTGCTAGTTAACCTGCTAGTTAACCTGCTAGTTAACCTGCTAGTTAACCTGGTTACCTCTCGCCCCAGCGGCTGCTGCTTCCCGGTGAGGACTGCTGGTCCCTTGCCGAGTTGGTTCACGCCGTGGTCATCATGAGCCACGTCCACTCCTTGTTAACCTGCTAGTTAACCTGCTAGTTAACCTGCTAGTTAACCTGCTAGTTAACCTGCTAGTTAACCTGCTAGTTAACCTGCTAGTTAACCTGGTTATCTCTCGCCCCAGCGGCTGTTGCTTCCCGGTGAGGACTGCTGGTCCCTTGCCGAGTTGGTTCACGCCGTGGTCATCATGAGCCACGTCCACTCCTAGTTAACCTGCTAGTTGACCTGCTAGTTAACCTGCTAGTTAACCTGCTAGTTAACCTGCTAGTTAACCTGCTAGTTAACCTGCTAGTTAACCTGGTTACCTCTCGCCCCAGCGGCTGTTGCTTCCCGGCGAGGACTGCTGGTCCCTTGCCGAGTTGGTTCACGCCGTGGTCATCATGAGCCACGTCCACTCCTAGTTAACCTGCTAGTTAACCTGCTAGTTAACCTGCTAGTTAACCTGCTAGTTAACCTGCTAGTTAACCTGCTAGTTAACCTGCTAGTTAACCTGCTAGTTAACCTGCTAGTTAACCTGGTTACCTCTCGCCCCAGCGGCTGCTGCTTCCCGGCGAGGACTGCTGGTCCCTTGCCGAGTTGGTTCACGCCGTGGTCATCATGAGCCACGTCCACTCCTTGTTAACCTGCTAGTTAACCTGCTAGTTAACCTGCTAGTTAACCTGCTAGTTAACCTGCTAGTTAACCTGCTAGTTAACCTGCTAGTTAACCTGCTAGTTAACCTGGTTATCTTCCCAGCGGCTGTTGCTTCCCGGTGAGGACTGCTGGTCCCTTGCCGAGTTGGTTCACGCCGTGGTCATCATGAGCCACGTCCACTCCTTGGCGTCCTTCGTCTGGGCCAGCGGTGTGAGCCCCGAGCCGGACCACCGCCCCCGGCAGGAGCCGCTGCACGGCGCCACCGGCGCCACCGGCGGCACCGGCGGCAGCACCGGCGCCGGTGGCGGACGGTCGCCGGTGGCGATGGGCGACACCGGCGATGGCTCGGTGACGGTGGAGAACCAGGTGAGGGTGGTGGTGGTGAGTGGTGGTGGTGGTGGTGGTGAGTGGTGGTGGTGAGGGTGGTGGTGGTGGTGGTGGTGGTGAGGGTGGTGGTGGTGATGGTGGTGGTGGTGGTGAGGGTGGTGGTGAGCGTGGTGGTGGTGAGGGTGGTGGTGGTGGTGATGGTAATGGTGGTGCTGGTGGTGGACTGTGTGATGTTGGTGGACTCTCTGTGTGCTGTGCTTCCAGGTGGACGTGGTGAGCTCGCTGATGGAGCGTATGCGACATCTTCATGGTGGTGGTGGTGGTGAGGAGCATCAGCAGGCTGGTGGGGTGGTGAGCGTGGGTGGTGGTGGTGGTGGTGGTGGGGTGAGCGTGGGTGGTGGTGGTGGTGGTGGGGTGGTGAGCGTGGAGGAGTTGGCCACGAGGTTCGAGAAGCAGAAAACCAGAATCAAGACGCTTTCCGATGGTGAGTGGGTGGGTGGGTGTGTGAGTGGGTGGGTGAGTGGGTGAGTGGGTGGGTGAGTGGGTGAGTGGGTGGGTGGGTGGGTGAGTGAGTGAGTGGGTGGGTGGGTGGGTGAGTGGGTGGGTGGGTTGAGTGGGTGGGTGAGTGAGTGGGTGAGTGGGTGAGTGGGTGAGTGGGTGGGTGAGTGGGTGGGTGGGTGAGTGAGTGGGTGGGTGAGTGAGTGGGTGGGTGAGTGGGTGGGTGGGTGGGTGAGTGAGTGGGTGAGTGAGTGGGTGGGTGAGTGAGTGGGTGGGTGAGTGGGTGGGTGGGTGGGTGAGTGAGTGGGTGGGTGGGTGGGTGAGTGGGTGGGTGAGTGGGTGGGTGGGTGGGTGAGTGGGTGGGTGGGTGGGTGAGTGGGTGGGTGAGTGGGTGGGTGGGTGGGTGAGTGGGTGGGTGAGTGGGTGGGTGGGTGGGTGAGTGGGTGGGTGGGTGAGTGGGTGGGTGGGTGAGTGGGTGGGTGGGTGAGTGGGTGGGTGGGTGAGTGGGTGGGTGAGTGGGTGGGTGAGTGGGTGGGTGAGTGGGTGAGTGGGTGGGTGGGTGGGTGAGTGGGTGGGTGGGTGGGTGAGTGGGTGGGTGGGTGGGTGAGTGGGTGGGTGGGTGGGTGAGTGAGTGGGTGAGTGGGTGGGTGGGTGGGTGAGTGAGTGGGTGGGTGGGTGAGTGGGTGGGTGGGTGGGTGGGTGGGTGAGTGGGTGGGTGGGTGAGTGGGTGGGTGGGTTGAGTGGGTGGGTTGAGTGGGTGGGTTGAGTGGGTGGGTGAGTGAGTGGGTGAGTGGGTGGGTGAGTGAGTGGGTGAGTGGGTGGGTGAGTGAGTGGGTGAGTGAGTGGGTGAGTGAGTGGGTGGGTTGAGTGGGTGGGTTGAGTGGGTGGGTTGAGTGGGTGGGTTGAGTGGGTGGGTGAGTGAGTGGGTGAGTGAGTGGGTGGGTTGAGTGGGTGTGTGAGTGAGTGGGTGAGTGGGTGAGTGAGTGAGTGGGTGAGCGTGTGGGTGAGTGAGTGAGCATGTGGGTGAGCGTGTGTGTGTGCGTGTGGGTGAGCGTGTTGGTGAGCGTGTATGTGTGTGTGTGTGTAAACGTGTGTGTGTGTGGGTGATTGAGTGTGTATGTGTGTGTGTGTGAGTTAGTGTGTGTATGTGTGTGTAGCTGTGTGTGTGTGTGATTGTGGGGAGCGATAGTGTAGCGGTTAGCGCTACGCTGCGCTATGAACCTGGCGACCCGGGTTCGATTCCCGCTCACGGCCAACACCAGTGACGATTATCTGAACCGGTCCCGGGCCTCCCCTAGGTCGACTCAGCCTCAAATGAGTACCTGGTGCAGTGTGTAAACATCGCCACTAGGGAGACAAAGGCGGTCGGGCGTGGTGCTGGCCACCCACCCCCTCGTGTACCGTTCCGGCCTTCATAGGTGCTCGCTAACAGCACTTGCCCCAACAGTCTGTCAAGGCTATACGGGGGATCTTTGTCTTTGTCTTTTTGTTGGTGAGTGTGTGTTGGTGAGTGTGATTGAGTGTGTATGTGTGTGTATGTGTGAGTGTGTGTGATTGTGTGTGATTGAGTGTGTGTATGTGTGTCTGTGTGTGTGTGTGAGTGTGTGTGTGTACGTGTGTGTGTGTGATTGAGTGTGTGTGTGTATGTGTGTGTATATGTGTGTGATTGTGTATGTGTGAGTGTATGTGTGTGATTGTGTATATGTGTGTGTGTGATTGAGTGTGTATGTGTTGGTGAGTGTGATTGAGTGTGTATGTGTGTGTGTATGTGTGTGTACGTGTGATTGTGTGTGTATGTGTGAGTGTACGTGTGATTGTGTGTATATGTGTGTGTATGTGTGTATGTGTGTGTCTGTGTGTGTACGTGTGTGTGTATGTCTGTGTGTGTACGTGTGTGTGTACGTGTGTGTGTGATTGAGTGTGTATGTATGTGTGTGTACGTGTGTGTGTGTGTACGTGTGTGTATGTGGTGTGTGATTGTGTATGTGTGTGATTGAGTGTGTATGTATGTGTGTGATTGAGTGTGTGTATGTATGTGTGTGATTGAGTGTGTGTATGTGTGTGTGTGATTGAGTGTGTGTGTGTGATTGAGTGTGAGTGTGTGTGTGATTGTGTGTGTGTATGTGTGTGATTGTGTATGTGTGTACGTGTGAACGTGTGGGTATGTATGTGTGTGTGTATGTGTGTGTGTATGTGTGTGATTGAGTGTGTATGTATGTGTGTGTGTGTGATTGTATGTGTGTGTGTATGTGGTGTGTGATTGAGTGTGTACGTGTGTGTGTGATTGAGTGTGTATGTATGTATGTGTGTGTGATTGTATGTGTGTATGTATGTGGTGTGTGATTGAGTGTGTACGTGTGTGTGTGATTGAGTGTGTATGTATGTGTGTGTGTACGTGTGTGTATGTGTGTGTGATTGAGTATGTATGTGTGTCTGTACGTGTGTGTGTGTGTGTATGAGTGTGTACGTGTGTGTGTGTGTGATTGTGTGATTGAGTGTGTATGTGTGTGTGTGTGATTGAGTGTGAGTGTGTGTGTGATTGTCTGTGTGTGTGTATGTGGTGTGTGTGTGTGATTGTGTGTCTGTCTGTGTGTGTGTATGTGTGTGTGTATGTGAGTGTGTGTGTATGTGAGTGTGTGTGTACGTGTGTGTGTGTGTGATTGTGTCTGTCTGTGTATGTGTATGTGTGTGATTGTGTCTGTGTGTGTCTGTGTGTGTGTGTGTGATTGTGTCTGTCTGTGTGTGTGTGTGTGTGATTGAGTGTATGTGTGTGATTGTGTATGTGTGTGATTGAGTGTATGTGTGGTGTGTGATTGTGTCTGTGTGTGTGTGATTGTGTCTGTCTGTGTGTGTGTGTACGTGTGTGTGTGTACGTGTGTATGTGTGTGATTGTGTCTGTGTGATTGTGTATGTGTGTGATTGTGTGTGAGTGTGTGTATGTGGTGTGTGATTGTGTGTGTGTGTATGTGTGTGTGTGTGTCTGTGTGTGTGTGTGTGTGTCTGTCTGTGTGTGTGTATGTATGTGTATGTGTGGTGTGTGTGTGTATGTGTGTGATTGTGTGTGTATATGTGTGTATGTGTGGTGTGTGATTGTGTGATTGTGTCTGTGTGTGTCTGTGTGTGTGTGTGTGATTGTGTCTGTCTGTGTGTGTGTGTGTGTGATTGAGTGTATGTGTGGTGTGTGTGTGTATGTGTGTGATTGTGTGTGTATGTGTGGTGTGTGATTGTGTGATTGTGTCTGTGTGTGTCTGTGTGTGTGTGTATGTGTGTGATTGTGTGTGTCTGTCTGTGTGTGTCTGTGTGTGTGTCTGTGTGTGATTGTGTGTGATTGTGTCTGTGTGTGTGATTGTGTGTGTGTGTGATTGTGTGTGTGTGTGATTGTGTGTGTATGTGTGTGTGTGTCTGTGTGTGATTGTGTCTGTGTGTGATTGTCTCCCCCCGTGTGCCACAGCTGCCTTCTCTCTCCTGACCGACGACCTGTCATTCACCTACAAGGACTTTGAGGGTGGTGAGGATTGGTGCGGTGAGGAAGGAGCCTCACCACCACCCTCACCACCACCCTCACCACCACCCTCACCACCCTCACCACCCTCCTCCTCCTCCTCCTCACCACCGCCTCACCGTCACCGCCTCCGTCACACGCGGTTCCCGCCGACTTTCCGGGCGCAGGTACTCACTCAGTCACTCAGTCAGTCACTCAGTCAGTCACTCAGTCAGTCAGTCAGTTAGTTAGTCAGTTAGTTAGTTAGTTAGTCAGTCAGTCAGTCACTCAGTCAGTCACTCAGTCAGTCACTCAGTCAGTCACTTAGTCAGTCACTCAGTCACTCACTCAGTCACTCAGTCAGTCAGTTAGTCACTCAGTCAGTCACTCAGTCAGTCACTCAGTCAGTCACTCAGTCACTCACTCAGTCACTCAGTCAGTCACTCAGTCAGTCAGTCACTCAGTCACTCAGTCAGTCACTCAGTCAGTCACTCAGTCAGTCAGTCAGTCACTCAGTCAGTCAGTCACTCAGTCAGTCAGTCAGTCACTCAGTCAGTCAGTCACTCAGTCACTCACTCAGTCACTCAGTCAGTCACTCAGTCAGTCACTCAGTCACTCACTCAGTCACTCAGTCAGTCACTCAGTCAGTCACTCAGTCACTCAGTCACTCAGTCACTCACTCAGTCAGTCAGTCACTTAGTCAGTCAGTCAGTCAGTCACTCAGTCAGTCAGTCACTCAGTCACTCACTCAGTCACTCAGTCAGTCACTCAGTCAGTCAGTCAGTTAGTTAGTCAGTTAGTTAGTTAGTCAGTCAGTCAGTCAGTCACTCAGTCAGTCACTCAGTCAGTCACTCAGTCAGTCACTTAGTCAGTCACTCAGTCACTCACTCAGTCACTCAGTCAGTCAGTTAGTCACTCAGTCAGTCACTCAGTCAGTCACTCAGTCACTCACTCAGTCACTTACTCAGTCACTCAGTCAGTCACTCAGTCAGTCAGTCACTCAGTCACTCAGTCAGTCACTCACTCAGTCACTCAGTCAGTCACTCAGTCACTCAGTCAGTCACTCAGTCAGTCACTCACTCAGTCACTCAGTCAGTCACTCACTCAGTCACTCAGTCAGTCAGTCAGTCAGTCACTTAGTCAGTCAGTCACTCAGTCAGTTAGTCAGTCACTCAGTCACTCAGTCAGTCAGTCAGTCAGTCAGTCACTCAGTCAGTCACTCACTCAGTCACTCACTCAGTCAGTCACTCACTCAGTCACTCACTCAGTCACTCACTCAGTCAGTCACTCAGTCAGTCAGTCAGTCAGTCACTCAGTCAGTCAGTTAGTCAGTTAGTTAGTCAGTCAGTCACTCAGTCACTCAGTCAGTCAGTCACTCAGTCAGTCAGTTAGTCAGTTAGTTAGTCAGTCAGTTAGTCACTCAGTCAGTCACTCAGTTAGTTAGTTAGTCAGTGAGTCAGTCAGTCAGTCACTCAGTCAGTCAGTGAGTCAGTCAGTCACTTAGTCAGTCAGTCACTCAGTCAGTCAGTCAGTCAGTCACTCAGTCAGTCAGTCAGTCACTCAGTCAGTCACTCAGTCAGTCACTCAGTCAGTCAGTCACTCAGTCAGTCACTCAGTCAGTCACTCAGTCAGTCAGTCACTCAGTCAGTCACTCAGTCAGTCACTCAGTCAGTCACTCAGTCACTTAGTCACTTAGTCACTCAGTCACTCAGTCAGTCACTCAGTCAGTCACTCAGTCAGTCACTCAGTCAGTCAGTCACTTAGTCAGTCAGTCACTCAGTCAGTCACTCAGTCAGTCAGTCACTTAGTCAGTCAGTCAGTCACTCAGTCAGTCAGTCACTTAGTCAGTCAGTCACTCAGTCAGTCAGTCAGTCACTCAGTCAGTCAGTCAGTCACTCAGTCAGTCAGTCACTCAGTCAGTCACTCAGTCAGTCAGTCAGTCACTCAGTCAGTCAGTCAGTCAGTCAGTCACTCAGTCACTCAGTCAGTCACTCAGTCAGTCAGTCACTCAGTCAGTCAGTCAGTCACTCAGTCAGTCAGTTAGTTAGTCAGTGAGTCAGTCACTCAGTCACTCACTCAGTCACTCAGTCAGTCAGTCAGTCACTCATTCAGTCACTCAGTCAGTCAGTCACTTAGTCAGTCAGTCAGTCACTCAGTTAGTTAGTTAGTCAGTCAGTCACTCAGTCAGTCAGTTAGTTAGTCAGTGAGTCAGTCACTCAGTCACTCACTCAGTCACTCAGTCAGTCAGTCACTCAGTCAGTCAGTCACTCAGTCAGTCACTCAGTCACTCAGTCAGTCACTCAGTCAGTCAGTCAGTCAGTCAGTCAGTCACTCAGTCAGTCACTCAGTCAGTCAGTCACTTAGTCAGTCAGTCAGTCACTCAGTTAGTTAGTTAGTCAGTCAGTCACTCAGTCAGTCAGTTAGTTAGTCAGTGAGTCAGTCACTCAGTCACTCACTCAGTCACTCAGTCAGTCACTCAGTCAGTCACTCAGTCAGTCACTCAGTCAGTCAGTCACTCAGTCACTCAGTCAGTCACTCACTCAGTCACTCAGTCAGTCACTCAGTCACTCAGTCAGTCACTCAGTCAGTCAGTCACTCAGTCAGTCACTCAGTCACTCACTCAGTCACTCAGTCAGTCACTCAGTCAGTCACTCAGTCAGTCACTCAGTCAGTCAGTCAGTCAGTCACTCAGTCAGTCACTCAGTCAGTCACTCAGTCAGTCAGTCAGTCACTCAGTCAGTCACTCAGTCAGTCAGTCAGTCAGTCAGTCAGTCACTCAGTCACTCAGTCACTCAGTCAGTCAGTCAGTCAGTCAGTCACTCAGTCAGTCAGTTAGTTAGTCAGTGAGTCAGTCACTCAGTCACTCACTCAGTCACTCAGTCAGTCAGTCACTCATTCAGTCACTCAGTCAGTCAGTCACTTAGTCAGTCAGTCAGTCACTCAGTTAGTTAGTTAGTCAGTCAGTCACTCAGTCAGTCAGTTAGTTAGTCAGTGAGTCAGTCACTCAGTCACTCACTCAGTCACTCAGTCAGTCAGTCAGTCACTCAGTCAGTCACTCAGTCAGTCACTCAGTCACTCAGTCAGTCACTCAGTCAGTCACTCAGTCAGTCAGTCAGTCACTCAGTCAGTCACTCAGTCAGTCAGTCACTTAGTCAGTCAGTCAGTCACTCAGTTAGTTAGTTAGTCAGTCAGTCAGTCACTCAGTCAGTCAGTTAGTTAGTCAGTGAGTCAGTCACTCAGTCACTCACTCAGTCACTCAGTCACTCACTCAGTCACTCACTCAGTCAGTTAGTCACTCACTCACTCAGTCAGTCACTCAGTCACTCAGTCAGTCACTCACTCAGTCAGTCACTCAGTCACTCAGTCAGTCAGTTAGTTAGTCAGTTAGTTAGTTAGTCAGTCAGTCACTCAGTTAGTTAGTCAGTCAGTCACTCAGTCAGTCAGTTAGTTAGTCAGTGAGTCAGTCACTCAGTCACTCACTCAGTCACTCAGTCAGTCAGTCAGTCAGTTAGTCACTCAGTCAGTCAGTCACTCAGTCAGTCAGTTAGTCACTTAGTCAGTCAGTTAGTCAGTCAGTCACTCAGTCAGTTAGTCAGTCACTCAGTCACGCAGTTAGTGAGTCACTCAGTCAGTCACTCCGTCAGTCAGTCAGTCACTCAGTCAGTCACTCACTCAGTCACTCAGTCAGTCACTCAGTCACTCAGTCAGTCACTCAGTCAGTCACTCAGTCAGTCAGTCACTCAGTCAGTCACTCAGTCAGTCAGTCACTCACTCAGTCACTCAGTCAGTCAGTCAGTCACTTAGTCAGTCAGTCACTCAGTCAGTCAGTCACTTAGTCAGTCAGTCACTCAGTCAGTCAGTTAGTTAGTCAGTGAGTCAGTCACTCAGTCACTCATTCAGTCAGTCAGTCACTCAGTCAGTCAGTCAGTTAGTCACTCACTCAGTCAGTCACTCAGTCAGTCAGTTAGTCACTTAGTCAGTCAGTTAGTCAGTCAGTCACTCAGTCAGTTAGTCAGTCACTCAGTCACTCAGTTAGTGAGTCACTCAGTCAGTCACTCAGTCAGTCAGTCAGTTAGTTAGTCAGTAAGTCAGTCAGTCAGTTAGTTAGTGAGTCAGTCAGTTAGTGAGTCAGTCAGTCAGTCAGTGAGTCAGTCAGTCAGTCACTCAGTCAGTCAGTTAGTGAGTCAGTCAGTCACTCAGTCAGTCAGTCAGTCAATCAGTCACTCAGTCAGTCAATCAGTCAGTCACTTAGTCAGTCACTTAGTCACTCAGTCAGTCACTCAGTCAGTCAGTCACTCAGTCAGTCACTCAGTCAGTCACTCAGTCAGTCAGTCAGTCACTCAGTCAGTCAGTCAGTCACTCAGTCAGTCAGTCACTCAGTCAGTCACTCAGTCAGTCACTTAGTCAGTCACTCAGTCAGTCACTTAGTCAGTCAGTCACTTAGTCAGTCACTCAGTCAGTCAGTTAGTCAGTCAGTCAGTCACTCAGTCAATCAGTCAGTCAGTCAGTCACTCAGTCAGTCACTTAGTCAGTCACTTAGTTAGTCAGTCACTCAGTCAGTCAGTCACTCAGTCAGTCACTCAGTCAGTCAGTCAGTCAGTCACTCAGTCACTCAGTTAGTCAGTCAGTTAGTCAGTCAGTCACTCAGTCAGTCAGTCACTCAGTCAGTCAGTAACTCAGTCAGTCACTCAGTCAGGCAGTCACTCAGTCAAGTCAGGCACTCTGTCAGTCAGTCAATCAGTCACTCAGTCAGTCAGTCACTCAGTCAGTCAATCAGTCAGTCAGTCAGTCTCAGCCTGTCACTCAGTCAGTCACTCAGTCACTGTCAGTCACTCAGTCAGTCACTCAGTCAGTCAATTAGTCACTCAGTCTGTCAGTCAGTCAGTCAGTCTCAGTCAGTCACTCTGTCAGTCACTCAGTCAGTCACTCACTCACTCAGTCACTCAGTCAGTCACTCACTCAGTCACTCACTCAGTCAGTCACTCACTCAGTCACTCACTCACTCAGTCAGTCACTCAGTCAGTCACTCAGTTACTCACTCACTCAGTCAGTCACTCACTCACTCACTCAGTCATCCACCCACTCACCCACCCACCCACTGCCCCACTCACTCACTCACCCACTCACCCACCCACTCACTCACCCACCCACTCACCCACTCACCCACCCACTCACCCACCCACTCACTCATTCACCGACTAACCCACCCACTCACTCACCCACCCACTCATTCACCCACTCACTCACTCACCCACCCACTCACCCACCCACCCACCCACCCCTCCACCCACTCACCCACCCACCCACTCCCCCACCCACCCCTCCACCCACTCACTCACTCACCCACCCACTCACTCACCCACTCACTCACTCACTAATCCACCCACTCACTCACTAACCCACCCACTCACTCACCCACTCACTCCCCCACTCACCCACCCACCCACTCCCCCACCCACCCCTCCACCCACTCACTCACTCACCCACCCACTCACTCACCCACTCACTCACTCACTCACCCACCCAACCACCCACTCACTCACTCACTAACCCACTCACTCACTCACCCACTCACTCACTCACCCACCCAACCACCCACTCACCCACCCACTCTCCCACCCACCCACTCACCCACCCACTCACTCACTCACCCACCCACTTACTCACCCACTCACTCACCCACCCAACCACCCACTCACTCACTCACTAACCCACCCCCCAATCCACTCACTCACCCACTCACTCACCCACTCACCCAGCCACCCACCCACCCACTCACTCACTCACTAACCCACTCACTCACTCATTCTCCCACCCACCCACTAACCCACTCACTCACCCACTCACCCACTCACCCACCCACTCTCCCACTCACCCACCCACTCTCCCACTCACCCACCCACTCTCCCACCCACCCACTCACCCACCCACTCACTCACTCACCCACCCACTTACTCACCCACTCACTCACCCACCCAACCACCCACTCACTCACTCACTAACCCACCCCCCAATCCACTCACTCACCCACTCACTCACCCACTCACCCAGCCACCCACCCACCCACTCACTCACTAACCCACTCACTCACTCATTCTCCCACCCACCCACTAACCCACTCACTCACTAACCCACCCACTCACTCACCCACTCACCCACTCACCCACCCACTCTCCCACCCACCCACTCACCCACCCACTCACTCACTCACCCACCCACTTACTCACCCACTCACTCACCCACCCAACCACCCACTCACTCACTCACTAACCCACCCCCCAATCCACTCACTCACCCACTCACTCACCCACTCACTCACCCACTCACCCAGCCACCCACCCACTCACCCACCCACTCACCCACCCACCCACTCACCCACTCACTCACCCACTCACCCACCCACCCACCCACTCACTCACCCACCCACCCACCCACGCACTCACTCACCCACTCACTCACCCACCCACCCACCTACTCACCCACTCACTCACTCACTCACCCACCCACCCACCTACTCACTCACTCACCCTCTCACTCACTCACTCACCCACCCACCCACCCCTCCACCCACCCACCCACTCACCCACCCACCACCCCCCCACTCCCACCCACCACCCCCCAGGACTTTACTTGGCTGGATCACGCCTTCTCCGCTGTCAGCCGATTCTCACCCACCCACTCACCCACCCACTCACCCACTCACTCACCCACCCACCCCTCCACCCACTCACCCACTCACTCACCCACCCACCCACCCACCTACTCACTCACTCACTAATCCACCCACTCACCCACTCACTCACCCACTCACTCACCCACCCACCCACCTACTCACTCACTCACTAATCCACCCACTCACCCACTCACTCACCCACTCACCCACTCACCCTCTCACTAACCCACTCACTAACCCACCCACTAACCCACTCACTCACCCCCCCACCCACCCACCCCCCCACCCACCCACCCCACCCACCACCCCCCCACTCCCACCCACCACCCCCCAGGACTTTACTTGGCTGGATCACGCCTTCTCCGCTGTCAGCCGATTCTCCCCGGACCTGGGCTCGGCCTTGGACGAGCGGTTCCTGCTCGCAACTCAGCTCACCTATCACACCATCGCCTCGCACCACGGCGTCGACACCTCCTCACTACGCCGCTCTGTCTGGAACTACGTACACTGCATGTACGGGATCCGGTGAGTGGTGGTGGTGAGTGGTGGTGAGCGGTGGTGAGCGGTGAGCGGTGTGTGTGTGTGGTGGTGAGTGGTGGTGAGCGGTGTGTGTGTGTCTGTGTGTGTATCACTCTGTGTGTGTGTGTGTGTGGAACTACGTACACTGCATGTACGGGATCCGGTGAGTGGTGCTGGTGAGCGGTGGTGAGCGGTGGTGAGTGGTGAGTGTCTGTGTGTGTCTGTGTGTGTCTGTGTGTATCACTCTGTGTGTGTGTGTCTCACTGTGTGTGTGTGTGTGTCTGTGTGTCTGGAACTACGTACACTGCATGTACGGGATCCGGTGAGTGGTGGTGAGTGGTGAGTGTGTGTGTGTGTGTGTCTGTGTGTGTGTCTGTGTGTGTGTCACTCTGTGTGTGTGGAACTACGTACACTGCATGTACGGGATCCGGTGAGTGGTGGTGAGTGGTGGTGAGCGGTGGTGAGTGGTGAGTGTCTGTGTGTGTCTGTGTGTGTCTGTGTGTATCACTCTGTGTGTGTGTGTCTCACTGTGTGTGTGTGTCTGTGTGTCTGGAACTACGTCCACTGCATGTACGGGATCCGGTGAGTGGTGGTGCTGGTGGTGAGTGGTGAGTGGTGGTGGTGTGTGTGTGTCACTCTGTGTGTGTGGAACTACGTCCACTGCATGT
>NW_027422612.1:0-65000 GCF_048934315.1 Petromyzon marinus | reverse complement strand
ACTCTGTGTGTGTGTCTGTGTGTGTGTCTGTGTGTGTATCACTCTGTGTGTGTGTGTCTGTGTCTGTGTCTCACTCTGTGTGTGTGTCTGTGTGTGTGTCTGTGTGTGTGACTCTGTGTGAGTCTGTGTGTTTGACTGTGTGTGTCTGTGTGTGTGTGTGTGTCTGTGTGACTGTGTGTGTCTCTGTGTGTGTGTCTGTGTCTCTGTGTGTGACTGTGTGTGTCTGTGTGTGTGACTCTGTGTGTGTCTGTGTGTGTGACTCTGTGTGTGTCTGTGTGACTGTGTGACTGTGTGTGTCTCTGTGTGTGACTGTGTGTGTCTGTGTGTGTGTGTGACTGTGTGTGAATGTGTGTGTCTCTGTGTGAGTCTGTGTGTTTGACTCTGTGTCTGTGTGTCTGACTGTGTGTGTCTGTGTGTGTGTGTCTGTGTGACTGTGTGTGTCTCTGTGTGTGTGTCTGTGTCTCTGTGTGTGACTGTGTGTGTCTGTGTGTGTGACTCTGTGTGTGTGTGTGTGTGACTCTGTGTGTGTCTGTGTGTGTGTGACTGTGACTGTCTGTGTCTCTGTGTGTGACTGTGTGTGTCTGTGTGTGTGACTCTGTGTGAGTCTGTGTGTTTGACTCTGTGTCTGTGTGTCTGACTGTGTGTGTCTGTGTGTGTCTGTGTGTGTGTGTCTGTGTGTGTCTCTGTGTGTGTGTCTGTGTCTCTGTGTGACTGTGTGTGTCTGTGTGTGTGTGACTGTGTATGTCTGTGTGTGTGTCTCTGTGTGTGTGTGTATGTGTCTGTGTGTGTGTCTCTGTGTATGTGTCTCTGTGTGTGACTGCGTGTCTCTGTGTGTGACTGTGTGTGTGTCTCTGTGTGTGTCTGTGTGTGTCTGTGTGTGTGTGTCTGTGTGACTGTGTGTGTCTCTGTGTGTGTGTCTGTGTCTCTGTGTGTGACTGTGTATTGTGTCTCTGTGTGTGTCTGTGTGTGTGTGTCTGTGTGACTGTGTGTGTCTCTGTGTGTCTCTCTGTGTGTGACTGTGTGTGTCTGTGTGTGTGACTCTGTGTGTGTCTGTGTGTGTGACTCTGTGTGTGTCTGTGTGTGTGTGACTGTGTGACTGTGTGTGTCTCTGTGTGTGACTGTGTGTGTCTGTGTGTGTGACTCTGTGTGAGTCTGTGTGTTTGACTCTGTGTCTGTGTGTCTGACTGTGTGTGTCTGTGTGTGTCTGTGTGTGTCTGTGTGTGTCTCTGTGTGTGTGTCTGTGTCTCTGTGTGTGACTGTGTGTCTGTGTGTGTGACTCTGTGTGTGTCTGTGTGTGTGTCTCTGTGTGTGTGTCTGACTGTATGTGTGTCTGACTGTGTGTGTCTGTGTGTGTGTCTCTGTGTGTGTGTATGTGTCTGTGTGTGTGTGTCTCTGTGTATGTGTCTCTGTGTGTGACTGCGTGTCTCTGTGTGTGACTGTGTGTGTGTGACTCTGTGTGTATGTGACTGTGTGTGTCTCTGTGTGTGACTGTGTGTGTGACTGTGTCTGTGTGTGACTGTGTGTGTGTCTCTGTGTGTGTCTGTGTGTGTCTGTGTGTGACTGTGTGACTGTGTATGTGTGTGTGACTGTGTGTGAATGTGTGTGTCTCTGTGTGTGTCTGTGTGTGACTCTGTGTGTATCTGACTGTGTGTGTCTCTGTGTCTGTGTGTGTCTGTGAGTGAGTCTCTGTGTGACTGTGTGTGTCTATGTGTATCTGACTGTGTGTGTCTTTCTGTGTGTGTGTGTCTGTGTGTGTGTGACTGTGTGTGTCTCTCTTTGTGTGTCTGTGTGTCTCTGTGTGACTGTGTGTGTGTGTCTGTGTGTATCTGTCTGTGTGTGTCTCTGTGTGTGTGTGACTGTGTGTGACTGTGTGACTGTGTGTGTGTGTGACTGTGTGTGACTGTGTGTCTGTGTGTGACTGTGTGTGTCTCTGTGTATCTAACTGTGTGTGTCTCTCTGTGTGTGTGTGTCTGTGTGTGTGTGTGTGTCTGTGTGTCTGTGTGACTGTGTGTGTATCTGACTGTGTGTGTCTCTGTGTGTGTGTGTCTCTGTATGACTGTCTCTGTGTGCGTGTGATTGTGTCTGTGTGTGACTGTGTCTGTGTGTGTGTCTCTGTGTGACTGTGTCTGTGTGTGTGTCTCTGTGTGACTGTGTGTGTGTGTGACTGTGTGTATCTGACTGTGTGTGTGTCTCACTCTGTGTGTGTGTCTCACTCTGTGTGTGTCTCTGACTCTGTGTGTGTCTCACTGTGTGTGTGTCTGTGTGTGTCTGTGTGTATCTGACTGTGTCTCTCTGACTGTGTGTCTCTGTGTCTGTGTGTGTGTGTGTCTGTAGCTATGATGACTACGATTATGGCGAGGTGGATCAACTGCTGGATGACCACGTTCGTGACTTCATCAAAACGTCGGTCTGCTTTCCAGAGCGAATCACCGCAGACCTGCATGAAGCCTTCTGGCCCCAATTCCTCCCGTCGGAGAAGGTGTGCTGGGTAGTGTAGTGGGTAGTGTAGTGGGTAGTGTAGTGGGTAGTGTAGTGGGTAGTGTAGTGGGTAGTGTAGTGGGTAGTGTAGTGTAGTGGGTAGTGTGGTGGGTGGTGTAGTGGGTAGTGTAGTGTAGTGGGTAGTGTGGTGGGTGGTGTAGTGGGTAGTGTGCTGGGTAGTGTAGTGGGTAGTGTAGTGGGTAGTGTAGTGTGTAGTGGGTAGTGTAGTGGGTAGTGTAATGTAGTGGGTAGTGTAGTGGGTAGTGTAGTGGGTAGTGTAGTGTGTAGTGTGGTGTGTAGTGTAGTGGGTAGTGTAGTGTAGTGGGTGGTGTAGTGGGTAGTGTAGTGTAGTGGGTAGTGTAGTGTGTAGTGTAGTGGGTAGTGTAGTGTAGTGGGTAGTGTAGTGGGTAGTGTAGTGTAGTGGGTAGTGTAGTGGGTAGTGTAGTGTGTAGTGTGGTGGGCAGTGTAGTGTAGTGTGTTGTGTAGTGTAGTGTGTAGTGTAGTGGGTAGTGTAGTGTAGTGGGTACTGTAGTGTAGTGGATAGTGTAGTGGGTAGTGTGTAGTGTGGTGGGTAGTGTAGTGGGTAGTGTAGTGGGTAGTGTAGTGTGTAGTGTAGTGGGTAGTGTAGTGTAGTGGGTAGTGTAGTGTAGTGTGTAGTGTAGTGTGTAGTGTAGTGTAGTGGGTAGTGTAGTGGGTAGTGTAGTGGGTAGTGTAGTGTAGTGGGTAGTGTAGTGTAGTGGGTAGTGTAGTGTAGTGGGTAGTGTAGTGTGGTGTAGTGTGTAGTGTAGTGGGTAGTGTAGTGGGTAGTGTAGTGTAGTGGGTAGTGTAGTGGGTAGTGTGGTGGGTAGTGTAGTGGGTAGTGTGGTGGGTAGTGTAGTGGGTAGTGTAGTGGGTAGTGTAGTGTAGTGGGTAGTGTAGTGTGTAGTGTAGTGGGTAGTGTAGTGTATAGTGTAGTGTGTAGTGTAGTGTGTAGTGTAGTGGGTGGTGTAGTGGGTAGTGTAGTGTAGTGGGTAGTGTAGTGTAGTGTGTAGTGTAGTGTAGTGGGTAGTGTAGTGTAGTGGGTAGTGTAGTGTGTAGTGTAGTGGGTGGTGTAGTGTGGTGTGTAGTGTAGCGGGTAGTGTAGTGGGTAGTGTAGTGGGTAGTGTAGTGTGTAGTGTAGTGTGTAGTGTAGTGGGTAGTGTGGTGTAGTGGGTAGTGTAGTGTAGTGGGTAGTGTAGTGTAGTGGGTAGTGTAGTGTGGTGTAGTGTGTAGTGTAGTGGGTAGTGTAGTGTAGTGGGTAGTGTAGTGGGTAGTGTAGTGGGTAGTGTAGTGGGTAGTGTAGTGGGTAGTGTAGTGTGTAGTGTAGTGGGTAGTGTAGTGGGTAGTGTAGTGGGTAGTGTAGTGTAGTGGGTAGTGTAGTGTAGTGGGTAGTGTAGTGTAGTGGGTAGTGTAGTGGGTAGTGTAGTGGGTAGTGTAGTGTAGTGTGTAGTGTAGTGTGTAGTGTAGTGTAGTGGGTAGTGTAGTGTGTAGTGTAGTGGGTAGTGTAGTGGGTAGTGTAGTGGGTAGTGTAGTGTGTAGTGTAGTGGGTAGTGTAGTGGGTAGTGTAGTGGGTAGTGTAGTGTGGTGGGTAGTGTAGTGTAGTGTGTAGTGTAGTGTGTAGTGTAGTGGGTAGTGTAGTGTAGTGGGTAGTGTAGTGTAGTGTGTAGTGGGTAGTGTAGTGTGGTGTGTAGTGTAGTGTGTAGTGTGAGTGGGTAGTGTAGTGGGTAGTGTAGTGGGTAGTGTAGTGTGTAGTGTAGTGGGTAGTGTAGTGGGTAGTGTAGTGTAGTGGGTAGTGTAGTGGGTAGTGTAGTGTAGTGGGTAGTGTAGTGGGTAGTGTATTGGGTAGTGTGTAGTGTAGTGTAGTGGGTGGTGTAGTGGGTAGTGTAGTGTGTAGTGTAGTGTGTAGTGTAGTGGGTAGTGTAGTGGGTAGTGTAGTGTATAGTGTAGTGGGTAGTGTAGTGTATAGTGTAGTGGGTAGTGTAGTGTATAGTGTAGTGTATAGTGTAGTGGGTAGTGTATAGTGTAGTGGGTAGTGTAGTGTATAGTGTAGTGTAGTGGGTAGTGTGGTGTAGTGTGTAGTGTAGTGTAGTGGGTAGTGTAGTGGGTAGTGTAGTGTAGTGTGTAGTGTAGTGTAGTGGGTAGTGTAGTGTAGTGTGTAGTGTAGTGGGTGGTGTAGTGTAGTGGGTAGTGTAGTGGGTAGTGTAGTGTAGTGTGTAGTGTAGTGGGTAGTGTAGTGTAGTGGGTAGTGTAGTGTGTAGTGTAGTGGGTAGTGTAGTGGGTGGTGTAGTGGGTAGTGTAGTGTAGTGTGTAGTGTAGTGGGTAGTGTAGTGGGTAGTGTAGTGGGTAGTGTGTAGTGTAGTGTAGTGGGTAGTGTAGTGGGTAGTGTAGTGTAGTGGGTAGTGTAGTGTAGTGGGTAGTGTAGTGGGTAGTGTAGTGTAGTGGGTAGTGTAGTGGGTAGTGTGGTGTAGTGTGTAGTGTAGTGGGTAGTGTAGTGGGTAGTGTAGTGTGTAGTGTAGTGGGTAGTGTAGTGGGTAGTGTAGTGTATAGTGTAGTGTAGTGGGTAGTGTAGTGGGTAGTGTGGTGGGTGGTGTAGTGGGTAGTGTAGTGGGTAGTGTAGTGTAGTGGGTAGTGTAGTGTAGTGGGTAGTGTAGTGTAGTGGGTAGTGTAGTGGGTAGTGTAGTGGGTAGTGTAGTGGGTAGTGTGTAGTGTAGTGGGTAGTGTAGTGGGTAGTGTAGTGTAGTGTGTAGTGTAGTGGGTAGTGTAGTGGGTAGTGTAGTGTGTAGTGTAGTGTGTATTGTAGTGGGTAGGGTGTAGTGTAGTGGGTAGTGTACACTACACACTACACTACACACTACCCACTACTGTGTGTCACTGTGTGTGTGTGTGTCACTGTGTGTGTGTGTCACTGTGTATGTGTGTCACTGTGTGTGTGTCACTGTGTGTGTGTCACTGTGTGTGTCACTGTGTGTGTGTCACTGTGTGTGTGTCACTGTGTGTGTGTCACTGTGTGTGTCACTGTGTGTGTGTCACTGTGTGTCACTGTGTGTGTCACTGTGTGTGTGTCACTGTGTATGTCACTGTGTGTGTGTGTGACTGTGTGTGTCACTGTGTGTGTCACTGTGTGTGTGTCACTGTATGTGTCACTGTGTGTGTCACTGTGTATGTCTGTGTGTCACTGTGTGTGTGTCACTGTGTGTGTCACTGTGTGTGTCACTATGTGTGTGTCACTGTGTGTGTGTGTGTCACTGTGTGTGTCACTGTGTGTGTGTGTCACTGTGTATGTGTGTGTCACTGTGTGTCACTGTGTGTCACTGTGTGTGTGTCACTGTGTGTCACTGTGTGTGTGTGTCACTGTGTGTGTGTCACTGTGTGTGTGTCACTGTGTGTGTGTGTCATTGTGTGTGTGTCACTGTGTGTGTGTCACTGTGTGTCACTGTGTGTGTCACTGTGTGTGTGTCAGTGTGTGTGTGTCACTGTGTGTGTGTGACTGTGTGTGTTTGTGTCACTGTGTGTGTGTGTCACTGTGTGTGTGTGTCACTGTGTGTGTGTCACTGTGTGTGTCACTGTGTGTCACTGTGTGTGTGTCATTGTGTGTCTGTGTGTCTGTGTGTCACTGTGTGTGTCACTGTGTGTGTCACTGTGTGTGTCACTGTGTGTATGTGTGTCTGTGTCACTGTGCGTATGTGTCACTGTGTGTGTGTCACTGTGTGTGTGTCACTGTGTGTGTCACTGTGTGTGTGTCACTGTGTGTGTGTGTCACTGTGTGTGTGTCACTGTGTGTGTCACTGTGTGTGTGTCACTGTGTGTGTCACTGTGTGTGTCACTGTGTGTGTGTGTCACTGTGTGTGTGTGTCACGGTGTGTGTGTCACTGTGTGTGTCACTGTGTGTGTGTCACTGTGTGTGTCACGGTGTGTGTGTCACTGTGTGTGTCACTGTGTGTGTCACTGTGTGTGTGTGTGTGTCACTGTGTGTGTCACTGTGTGTGTGTCACTGTGTGTGTGTGTCACTGTGTGTGTGTCACTGTGTGTGTCACTGTGTGTGTGTGTGTCACTGTGTGTGTCACTGTGTGTGTGTCAGTGTGTGTGTGTCACTGTGTGTATCACTGTGTGTGTCACTGTGTCACTGTGTGTGTGTCACTGTGTGTGTCACTGTGTGTGTATGACTGTGTCACTGTGTGTGTGTCACTGTGTGTGTGTGTCACTGTGTGTCACTATGTGTGTCACTGTGTCACTGTGTGTGTCACTGTGTGTGTTACTGTGTGTGTGTCACTGTGTGTGTCACTGTGTGTGTGTCACTGTGTGTGTGCCACTGTGTGTGTGTGTGTCACTGTGTTACTGTGTCACTGTGTGTGTCACTGTTTTACTGTGTCACTGTGTGTGTCACTGTGTGTGTGTGTGTCACTGTGTGTGTCACTGTGTGTGTGTGTGTCACTGTGTGTGTGTCACTGTGTGTGTGTGTCAATGTGTGTGTCACTGTGTGTCACTGTGTGTGTGTCACTGTGTGTCACTGTGTGTGTGTGTCACTGTGTGTGTGTCACTGTGTGTGTGTCACTGTGTGTGTGTCACTGTGTGTGTGTGTGTGTCACTGTGTGTCACTGTGTGTGTCACTGTGTGTGTGTGTCACTGTGTGTATCACTGTGTGTGTCACTTTGTGTATGTGTGTCACTGTGTGTCACTGTGTGTGTCACTGTGTATGTGTGTCACTGTGTGTCACTGTGTGTCACTGTGTGTCACTGTGTGTGTGTGTCACTGTGTCACTGTGTGTGTGTGTCACTGTGTGTGTGTCACTGTGTGTGTCACTGTGTGTGTGTCACTGTGTGTGTGTCACTGTGTCACTGTGTGTGTATCACTGTGTGTGTGTACACTGTGTCACTGTGTGTGTCACTGTGTGTGTCACTGTGTGTATCACTGTGTGTGTCACTGTGTGTGTGTATCACACTGTGTTACTGTGTCACTGTGTGTGTCACTGTGTGTCACTGTGTATCACACTGTGTGTGTCACTGTGTGTCACTGTGTATCACACTGTGTGTATCACTGTGTCACTGTGTCACTGTGTGTGTGTCACTGTGTGTATCACTGTCACTGTGTCACTGTGTGTGTCACTGTGTGTCACTATGTGTGTGTCACTGTGTCACTGTGTGTGTCACTGTGTGTGTTACTGTGTGTGTGTCACTGTGTGTCACTGTGTGTGTTACTGTGTGTGTGTCACTGTGTGTGTCACTGTGTGTGTCACTGTGTGTGTCACTGTGTGTGTGTCACTGTGTGTGTCACTGTGTGTGTGTCACTGTGTGTGTGCCACTGTGTGTGTGTGTGTCACTGTGTTACTGTGTCACTGTGTGTGTCACTGTGTTACTGTGTCACTGTGTGTGTCACTGTGTGTGTGTGTGTCACTGTGTGTGTCACTGTGTGTGTGTGTGTCACTGTGTGTGTGTCACTGTGTGTGTGTGTGTCAATGTGTGTGTCACTGTGTGTCACTGTGTGTGTGTCACTGTGTGTCACTGTGTGTGTGTCACTGTGTGTGTGTCACTGTGTGTGTGTGTGTGTCACTGTGTGTCACTGTGTGTCACTGTGTGTGTCACTGTGTGTGTGTGTCACTGTGTGTATCACTGTGTGTGTCACTTTGTGTATGTGTGTCACTGTGTGTCACTGTGTGTGTCACTGTGTATGTGTGTCACTGTGTGTCACTGTGTGTCACTGTGTGTCACTGTGTGTGTGTGTCACTGTGTCACTGTGTGTGTGTGTCACTGTGTCACTGTGTGTGTGTCACTGTGTGTGTGTCACTGTGTGTGTCACTGTGTGTGTGTCACTGTGTGTGTGTCACTGTGTCACTGTGTGTGTATCACTGTGTGTGTGTACACTGTGTCACTGTGTGTGTCACTGTGTGTGTCACTGTGTGTATCACTCTGTGTGTGTCACTGTGTGTGTGTATCACACTGTGTTACTGTGTCACTGTGTGTGTCACTGTGTGTCACTGTGTATCACACTGTGTGTGTCACTGTGTGTCACTGTGTATCACACTGTGTATCACTGTGTCACTGTGTCACTGTGTGTGTGTCACTGTGTGTATCACTGTCACTGTGTCACTGTGTGTGTCACTGTGTGTGTGTGTGTGTGTATCACTGTGTCACTGTGTGTATCACTGTGTCTGTGTGTGTCACTGTGTCACTGTGTGTGTGTGTCACTGTGTGTGTGTGTGTCACTGTGTGTGTGTGTGTGTGTCACTGTATCACTGTCTCACTGTGTATCACACTGTGTGTGTTATTGTGTCACTGTGTCACTGTGTGTGTCACTGTGTGTGTCACTGTGTGTATCACACTGTGTGTCACACTGTGTGTGTGTGTGTATCACACTGTGTGTCACACTGTGTGTCACTGTGTGTATCACACTGTGTGTGTGTGTCACTGTGTCACTGTGTGTGTATCACACTGTGTGTGTGTCACTGTGTGTATCACTGTGTGTGTCACTGTGTGTGTGTCTGTGTGTCACTGTGTGTGTATCACTGTGTCACTGTGTGTGTGTGTGTCACTGTGTGTGTGTCTGTGTGTCACTGTGTGTGTGTCACTGTGTCACTGTGTGTGTCACTGTGTGTGTGTGTCACTGTGTGTGTATCACACTGTGTGTGTGTGTATCACTGTGTCACTGTGTGTGTGTCACTGTGTGTATCACTGTGTGTGTATCACACTGTGTGTGTGTGTATCACTGTGTCACTGTGTGTGTGTCACTGTGTGTATCACACTGTGTGTGTGTATCACTGTGTCACTGTGTGTGTATCACTCTGTGTGTGTGTCACTGTGTGTATCACTGTGTGTGTCACTGTGTGTGTGTCACTGTGTGTATCACTGTGTGTGTATCACACTGTGTGTGTGTGTATCACTGTGTCACTGTGTGTGTGTCACTGTGTGTGTATCACACTGTGTGTGTGTCACTGTGTGTGTCACTGTGTGTGTATCACACTGTGTGTGTGTCACTGTGTGTGTGTCACTGTGTGTCACTGTGTGTGTGTCACTGTGTGTGTGTCTGTGTGTGTCACTGTGTGTGTGTCACTATGTCACTGTGTGTGTGTCACTGTGTGTGTCACTGTGTGTGTGTCACTGTGTGTATCACACTGTGTGTGTGTATCACTTTGTCACTGTGTGTGTGTCACTGTGTCACTGTGTGTGTGTCACTGTGTGTGTCACTGTGTGTGTATCACTGTGTGTGTGTGTGTCACTGTGTGTGTATCACACTGTGTGTGTGTCACTGTGTCACTGTGTGTGTCACTGTGTGTGTGTCACTGTGTCACTGTGTGTGTCACTGTGTGTGTCACTGTGTCACTGTGTGTGTCACTGTGTGTGTGTCACTGTGTGTGTGTCACTGTGTGTGTGTCACTGTGTGTGTGTGTCACTGTGTCACTGTGTCACTGTGTGTGTGTCACTGTGTGTGTCACTGTGTGTGTGTCACTGTGTGTGTGTCACTGTGTGTGTGTCACTGTGTCACTGTGTGTGTGTCACTGTGTGTGTATCACTGTGTGTGTGTCACTGTGTGTGTGTGTCACTGTGTGTGTGTCACTGTGTGTGTGTATCACTGTGTGTGTGTATCACTGTGTGTGTGTGTCACTGTGTGTGTGTGTCACTGTGTGTGTGTCACTGTGTGTGTCACTGTGTGTGTGTCACTGTGTGTGTGTCACTATGTGTGTCACTGTGTGTCACTGTGTGTGTGTCACTGTGTGTGTGTCACTGTGTGTGTGTCACTGTGTGTCACTGTGTGTGTCACTATGTGTATCACACTGTGTGTGTGTATCACTGTGTGTGTGTGTCACTGTGTGTGTGTCACTGTGTGTGTGTCACTGTGTGTGTGTCACTGTGTGTGTTTCACTGTGTGTGTCACTGTGTGTGTCACTATGTGTATTACACTGTGTGTGTATCACTGTGTGTGTGTGTCACTGTGTGTGTGTCACTGTGTGTGTGTCACTGTGTGTGTTTCACTGTGTGTGTCACTGTGTGTGTCACTATGTGTGTGTGTCACTGTGTGTGTGTCACTGTGTGTCACTGTGTGTGTGTCACTGTGTGTGTCACTGTGTGTGTCACTATGTCACTGTGTGTGTGTCACTGTGTGTGTCACTGTGTATGTCACTGTGTGTGTATCACACTGTGTGTGTGTCACTGTGTCACTGTGTGTGTGTCACTGTGTGTGTGTGTCACTGTGTGTGTGTCACTGTGTCACTGTGTGTGTCACTGTGTGTATCACACTGTGTGTGTGTATCACTGTGTGTCACTGTGTATGTCACTGTGTGTGTGTATCACACTGTGTGTGTGTGTCACTGTGTGTGTGTGTGTGTCACTGTGTGTGTGTCACTGTGTGTGTGTCACTGTGTGTGTGTCTGTGTGTGTCACTGTGTGTGTGTCACTATGTCACTGTGTGTGTGTCACTGTGTGTGTCACTGTGTGTGTGTCACTGTGTGTATCACACTGTGTGTGTGTATCACTGTGTCACTGTGTGTGTGTCACTGTGTCACTGTGTGTGTGTCACTGTGTGTGTGTCACTGTGTCACTGTGTGTGTGTCACTGTGTGTGTCACTGTGTCACTGTGTGTGTGTGTGTCACTGTGTGTGTGTATCACTGTGTCACTGTGTGTGTCACTGTGTGTGTGTCACTGTGTGTATCACACTGTGTGTGTGTCACTATGTCACTGTGTGTGTCACTGTGTGTGTGTATCACTGTGTCACTGTGTGTGTGTCACTGTGTCACTGTGTGTGTGTCACTGTGTGTGTGTCACTGTGTCACTGTGTGTGTGTCACTGTGTGTGTCACTGTGTCACTGTGTGTGTGTGTGTCACTGTGTGTGTGTATCACTGTGTCACTGTGTGTGTCACTGTGTGTGTGTCACTGTGTGTATCACACTGTGTGTGTGTGTCACTATGTCACTGTGTGTGTCACTGTGTGTGTGTGTCACTGTGTCACTGTGTGTATCACACTGTGTCACTGTGTGTGTGTGTGTCACTGTGTGTGTGTGTCACTGTGTGTGTGTGTCACTGTGTGTGTGTCACTGTGTGTGTGTCACTGTGTGTGTGTCACTGTGTGTGTGTCACTGTGTGTGTCACTGTGTGTGTGTCACTGTGTGTGTCACTGTGTGTATCACACTGTGTGTGTGTGTCACTGTGTCACTGTGTGTCACTATGTCACTGTGTATGTCACTGTGTGTGTGTGTGTCACTGTGTCACTGTGTGTATCACTGTGTGTGTCACTGTGTGTGTCACTGTGTGTGTATCACTGTGTGTCACTGTGTATCACACTATGTCACTGTGTGTGTGTGTCACTGTGTGTCACTGTGTGTGTCACTGTGTGTGTGTCACTGTGTGTGTCACTGTGTGTGTCACTGTGTCACTGTGTAGGTGCACGTGACTATACTGCTCATGGAAGCTCGCATGCAAGCAGAGCTTCTCTATGCCATGAGAACCATCACTCGTCACATGACGTGCACCTAGCCTGGCACATTTACCCACTCACTCACTCACCCACTCACTCACCCACTCACCCACTCACCTACTCACTCACCTACTCACCTACTCACTCACTCACTCACCTAGTCACTCACTCACTCACTCACCTAGTCACTCACTCACTCACTCACCCACTCACCCACTCACTCACTCACCCACCCACTCACCCACTCACTCACCCACCCACTCACCCACTCACTCACCCACTCACCCACCCACTCACTCACTCACCCACTCACTCACCTACTCACTCACCCACTCACTCACTCACTCACCTACTCACTCACTCAGCCACTCACTCACTCACTCACCCACCCACTCACTCACTCAGCCACTCACCCACTCACTCACCCACTCACTCACTCACCTACTCACCCAGTCACTCACCCACTCACTCACTCACCCACTCACTCACCCACTCACTCACTCACCTACTCACTCACTCAGCCACTCACTCACTCACTCACCCACCCACTCACTCACTCAGCCACTCACTCACTCACTCACCCACCCACTCACTCACTCACCCACTCACCCACTCACTCACCCACTCACTCACTCACCCACTCACCCACTCACTCACTCACTCACTCACCCACTCACCCACTCACCCACCCACTCACTCACCCACTCACCCACCCACTCACCCACTCACTCACCCACACACCCACTCACTGACTCACCCACTCACTCACCCACTCACTCACCCACTCACTCACTCACTCACCCACTCACCCACTCACTCACCCACTCACCCACCCACTCACTCACCCACCCACTCACTCACCCAACCACTCAATCACCCACTCACTCACCCACTCACCCACTCACTCACTCACCCACCCACTCACTCACCCACTCACACAGCTACAAGTGACCCAGCTATCACACACAGACTACAGGGGCAAGTGCTCCACACACACAGACACAAATGCGTGATATTTTGCTTTAAATGATGTTGATGTTGTTGATGTTGATGGTGCTGATGGTGCTGTTGATGCTGATGATGATTGTAGTGGTAGTGCTGATGGTGATGTTGATGGTGCAGATGGTGATGTTGATGCTGATTGTAGTGGTAGTGCTGATGGTGGTGTTGATGGTGCAGATGGTGATGTTGATGCTGATTGTAGTGGTAGTGCTGATGGTGGTGTTGATGCTGATGATTGTAGTGGTAGTGGTAGTGCTGATGGTGATGTTGATGGTGCTGTTGGTGATGTCACTATGGTGATGATGTCACGATGGTGATGGTGATGATGTCACTGGTGATGGTGATGTCACTGGTGATGGTGATGTCACTATGGTGATGATGTCACTGGTGATGGTGATGTCACTATGGTGATGATGTCACGATGGTGATGGTGATGTCACTATGGTGATGATGTCACGATGGTGATGGTGATGATGTCACTGGTGATGGTGATGTCACTATGGTGATGATGTCACGATGGTGATGGTGATGTCACTATGGTGATGATGTCACGATGGTGATGGTGATGATGTCACTGGTGATGGTGATGTCATGGTGATGGTGATGTCACTATGGCGATGATGTCACGATGGTGATGATGTCACTATGGTGATGATGATGTCACTATGGTGATGATGATGTCACTATGGTGATGATGTCACTGGTGATGGTGATGTCACGATGGGGATGATGTCACTGGTGATGGTGATGTCACTATGGTGATGGTGATGATGTCACTATGGTGATGGTAATGATGTCACGATGGTAATGGTGATGATGTCACGATGGTGATGGTGATGATGGTGATGCTACTCTGGCGATGGTGCTAATGATGATGTCGCTATGATGATGCTGATGTCAGGATGGTGATGTTGATTGTGATGGTGATGTGGATGATTGTGATGTTGGTGGTGGTGGTGATTGATGGTGGTGATGTCACTAATGATGATGGTGATGGTGATGTCATTAATGATGATGGTGGTGATGGTGATGATTGTGATGGTGGTGATGTCACTAATGATGATGGTGGTGATGTCACTAATGATGATGGTGGTGATGTCATTAATGATGGTGGTGATGGTGGTGATGTCATTAATGATGGTGGTGATGTCATTAATGATGGTGGTGATGGTGGTGATGTCATTGATGATGATGATGGTGGTGATGTCATTAATGATGATGATGGTGGTGATGTCATTAATGATGATGGTAGTGATGGTGTTGTCACTAATGTTGATGGTGGTGATGTTGATGATGATTGTGATGATGGTGGTGATGTCACTAATATTGATGATGGTGGTGTTGATGATTGTGATGGTGATGTTGATGATTGTGATGGTGGTTATGGTGATGTTGATGATTGTGATGGTGGTGATGTTGATGGTGCTGATGTTTAAGAACTTTCTTGTGATGTTGATGTATCGTTTAAAATTTGATTAAAGTTATCAGGGTTAAGTTTGTCGTCACCCACTCACTCACTCAGCCACTCATTCATTCACTCATTCACTAAGCCACTCATTCATTCACTCAGCCACTCATTCATCAGCCACTGACTCACTCACCCACTCACCTCAGCTACTCACCCACTCATTCATTCACTCAACCACTCATTCAGCCACTCATTCACTCACTCAGCCCACTCATTCATTCACTCAGGCACTCATTCATTCACTCATTCACTCAGCCACTCACTGACTTCCTCAGCCACTCACCCACTCACCCACTCATTCACCCACTCATTCACTCAACCACTCTCAGCCACTCATTCATTCACTCACCCACTCACTCACCCACTCAGCCACTCACTCACCCACTCACTGACTCACTCACCCATTTACCCACTCACCCACCCATTCACCCACTTACCCATCCACTCACCCACCCATCCACTCACCCACTCACCTACCCACTCACCCAGTTACTCACCCACTCACCCACCCATTCACTCACCCACTCACCCACTCACCTACCCACTCACCCAGTTACTCACCCACCCATCCACTCACCCACTCGCCTACCCACTCACCTACCCACTCACCCACCCACTCACCCACCCATCCACTCACCCACCCATCCACTCACCCACTCACCCACTCCCTCACTCACCCACTCACTCACCCACTCACTCACCCATCCACCCACTCACCCATCCACTCACCCACTCACTCACCCATCCACTCACCCACTCACCCACTCACCCACCCATCCAACTCACCTACTCACCGTTTAATCATCAATTCATTTTTTATTGCATAGATTTTTTTAACAATAACAACAATCACAACAACACAACACAGACAAAGCTCCCCCGTGTAGCCTTGACACTGTCGGCAAGGGTTACTCGCCATGTTCACCACCACTACCACCACCACTACAACACCACCACTACCACCACCACTACTACACTACCACCACCACCACTACCACCACCACTACTACTACTACTACCACCACCACTACTACTATCACCACCACTACCACCACCACTACAACCACCACCACTACAACACCTACACCACTACAACCACCACTACTACACCACTACTACACCACCACCACTACAACACCACCACCACTACTACTACTACCACCACCACTACCACCACCACCACTACTACCACTACTACTACCGCCACCACTACCACCACCACTACTACAGCCACTACCACCACCACTACCACCACCACTACTACTACCACCACTACTACTACTACTACCACCACCACTACTACTATCACCACCACTACCACCACCACTACAACCACTACAACCACACCACTACAACACCTACACCACTACAACCACCACTACTACACCACCACACTACACCACTACTACACCACCACCACTACAACACCACCACCACTACTACTACTACCACCACCACTACCACCACCACTACAACACCACCACTACTACCACTACTACTACCGCCACCACTACTACTACACTACTACTACCGCCACCACTACTACAGCCACTACCACCACCACTACCACCACCACTACTACCACTACCACCACCACTACTACCACTACCACCACCACTACTACACACTACAACAACCACCACCACCACTACTACTACTACTACACCACCACCACTACTACCACCACCACTACTACTACACTACCACCACCACTACCACCACCACTACAACAACCACCACCACCACTACTACTACTACTACACCACCACCACTACTACCACCACCACTACTACCACTACCACCACCACTACTACCACTACCACCACCACTACTACACCACTACAACAACCACCACCACTACTACTACTACTACACCACCACCACTACTACCACTATAACCACTACCACCACCACAACCACCACCACTACACCACCACCACTACTACCACTATAACCACTACCACCACCACAACAACAACCACCATTTGCCACTAGGTGGCGTTGACGTCACATCGGCGACTGTGCCAGGCTAGGTGCACGAGGAGGTCACGGGGACAGACCCTGCAGGTGCCATGGGCTGGCGAGTGAGTGGGTGAGTGGTGAGTGAGTGGTGGGTGGGTGGGTGAGTGGGTGGGTGAGTGAGTGGGTGAGTGAGTGAGTGAGTGGGTGAGTGGGTGAGTGAGTGGGTGGGTGAGTGGGTGGTGAGTGGGTGGGTGGGTGGTGAGTGAGTGGGTGAGTGGTGAGTGGTGAGTGAGTGGTGGGTGAGTGGGTGGTGAGTGGGTGGGTGGGTGGTGAGTGAGTGAGTGAGTGGTGAGTGGGTGGGTGGTGAGTGAGTGGTGGGTGAGTGGTGAGTGAGTGGTGGGTGAGTGGGTGAGTGGTGAGTGGGTGGGTGGTGAGTGAGTGAGTGGGTGAGTGAGTGGTGAGTGGGTGGGTGGTGAGTGAGTGGTGAGTGAGTGGTGGGTGAGTGAGTGGTGAGTGGGGTTGGGTGGTGAGTGAGTGAGTGGGTGAGTGAGTGAGTGGGTGAGTGGGTGAGTGGTGAGTGAGTGGTTGAGTGGGTGAGTGAGTGGGTGAGTGGTGAGTGAGTGGTGGGTGAGTGAGTGGGTGAATGAGTGAGTGGGTGGGTGAATGAGTGAGTGGGTGGGTGAATGAGTGAGTGGGTGGGTGAATGAGTGAGTGGGTGGGTGAATGAGTGAGTGGGTGGGTGAATGAGTGAGTGGGTGGGTGAATGAGTGAGTGGGTGGGTGAATGAGTGAGTGGGTGGGTGAATGAGTGAGTGAGCGAGTGGGTGAGTGAGTGGGTGGGTGAATGAGTGAGTGGGTGGGTGAATGAGTGGGTGAGTGAGTGGGTGAGTGAGTGGGTGGGTGAGTGAGTGAGTGGGTGGGTGAGTGGGTGAGTGGGTGAATGATGAGTGAGTGAGTGTGTGTGGTGAGTGGGTGAGTGATGTGAGTGGGGTGAGTGAGTGAGTGGTGAGTGAGTGTTGAGTGGGTGAGTGGTGAGTGAGTGGGTGGGTGAGTGAGTGAGTGGTGGGTGAGTGAGTGGATGGGTGGTGAGTGAGTGAGTGGGTGAGTGAGTGAGTGAGTGGGTGGGTGAGTATGGGTGAGTGGGTGAGTGGGTGAGTGGTGAGTGAGTGGTGAGTGGGTGGTGAGTGAGTGAGTGGGTGGAGTGAGTGAGTGAGTGGGTGAGTAAGTGAGTGAATGAGTGAGTGAGTGGGTGAGAGAATGAGTGAGTGAAGGGTGAGTGAGTGAGTGAGTGGTGAGTGAGTGGGTGAGTGAGTGAGTGGTGAGTGAGTGGGTGAGTGAGTGGTGAGGTGAGTGAGTGAGTGGTGAGTGAGTGGATGAGTGAGTGGGTGAGTGAGTGAGTGAGTGGTGAGTGAGTGAGTGGATGAGTGAGTGGATGAATGAGTGAGTGAGTGGTGAGTGAGTGGGTGGGTGAGTGTGAGTGAGTGAGTGGGTGAGTGAGTGAGTGGGTGAGTGAGTGAGTGGTGAGTGAGTGGATGAATGAGTGAGTGGTGAGTGAGTGGGTGAGTGAGTGAGTGGGTGAATGAGTGAGTGGGTGAGTGTGAGTGAGTGGTGAGTGAGTGAGTGAGTGGTGAGTGAGTGAGTGGTGAGTGAGTGGGTGAGTGAGTGAGTGAGTGGTGAGTGAGTGGGTGAGTGTGAGTGGTGAGTGAGTGGTGAGTGAGTGGTGAGTGAGTGAGTGAGTGGGTGAGTGAGTGAGTGGTGAGTGAGTGGGTGAGTGAGTGAGTGAGTGGTGAGTGAGTGGATGAGTGAGTGGATGAATGAGTGAGTGAGTGGTGAGTGAGTGGGTGGGTGAGTGTGAGAGAGTGAGTGGGTGAGTGAGTGAGTGGGTGAGTGAGTGAGTGAGTGTGAGTGAGTGGATGAGTGAGTGTATGAATGAGTGAGTGGTGAGTGAGTGAGTGGGTGAGTGTGAGTGAGTGGTGAGTGAGTGAGTGGTGAGTGAGTGAGTGAGTGGTGAGTGAGTGGTGAGTGAGTGAGTGGTGAGTGGGTGAGTAAATGAGTGAGTGAGTGAGTGGTGAGTGAGTGAGTGGTGAGTGAGTGGTGGGTGAATGAGTGGGTGAGTAAGTGGTGAGTGAGTGGTGAGTGAGTGAGTGGGTGAGTGGTGAGTGAGTGAGTGGGTGAGTGAGTGAGTGGGTGAATGAGTGGGTGAGTAAGTGAGTGGGTGAGTGAGTGAGTGGTGAGTGAGTGGTGAGTGAGTGAGTGGGTGAGTAAGTGGTGAGTGAGTGGTGAGTGAGTGGGTGAGTGGTGAGTGAGTGAGTGGTGAGTGAGTGAGTGGTGAGTGGGTGAGTGAGTGGTGAGGAGTGAGTGGGTGGGTGGGTGGTGAGTGAGTGGGTGAGTGAGTGGGTGAATGGGTGAGTGAGTGAGTGGTGAGTGAGTGGTGAGTGAGTGACTGAGTGGGTGAGTGAGTGAGTGTGTGAGTGAGTGACTGAGTGGGTGAGTGAGTGACTGAGTGAGTGGTGAGTGGGTGAATGAGTGGGTGAGTGGGTGGGTGAGTGGGTGAGTGAGTGAGTGGTGAGTGAGTGGTGAGTGAGTGGTGAGTGAGTGAGTGGTGAGTGAGTGGCTGAGTGAGTGGTGAGTGGGTGAGTGGGTGGGTGAGTGGGTGAGTGAGTGAGTGGTGATAGAGTGGTGAGTGAGTGAGTGGTGAGTGAGTGGTGAGTGAGTGAGTGAGTGAGTGAGTGGTGAGTGAGTGAGTGGTGAGTGAGTGGTGAGTGGGTGAATGAGTGGGTGAGTGGGTGGGTGAGTGGGTGAGTGAGTGGTGAGTGAGTGAGTGGTGAGTGAGTGGTGAGTGAGTGGTGAGTGAGTGGTGAGTGAGTGGGTGAGTGAGTGGGTGAGTGAGTGAGTGGTGAGTGAGTGGTGAGTGGGTGAATGAGTGGGTGAGTGGGTGGGTGAGTGGGTGAGTGAGTGGTGAGTGAGTGAGTGGTGAGTGAGTGAGTGGGTGAGTGAGTGGTGAGTGAGTGGTGAGTGAGTGGTGAGTGAGGCTCAAGATAAAGCAGGAGTCGAAGCACTTCTTCACTGCATCTCTGAAGGTAGAGGAGGGAAGAAGTAAAGAGTGGTGAGTAGTGGGTGAGTAGTGGTGAGTAGTGGTGAGTAGTGAGTAGTGGTGAGTAGTGGTGAGTGTAGTGGTGAGTAGTGGTGAGTAGTGGTGAGTGTAGTGGTGAGTAGTGGTGAGTGTAGTGGTGAGTAGTAGTGAGTAGTGGTGAGTAGTGGTGAGTAGTGGTGAGTAGTGGTGAGTAGTGGTAGTGTGTGTGTGGTGAGTAGTGGTGAGTAGTGGTGAGTAGTGGTGAGTGTAGTGGTGAGTGTAGTGGTGAGTAGTGGAGTGTGGTGGTGAGTGTAGTGGTGAGTGGGTGGGTGAGTGTGGTGGTGAGTAGTGGTGAGTAGTGGTGAGTGTGGTGGTGAGTGTAGTGGTGAGTAGTGGTGAGTAGTGGTGAGTAGTGGTGAGTGTAGTGGTGAGTAGTGGTGAGTGTAGTGGTGAGTAGTGGTGAGTGTAGTGGTGAGTAGTGGTGAGTGTAGTGGTGAGTAGTGGTGAGTAGTGGTGAGTGTAGTGGTGAGTAGTGGTGAGTGTAGTGGTGAGTAGTGGTGAGTAGTGGTGAGTGTAGTGGTGAGTAGTGGTGAGTAGTGGTGAGTAGTGGTGAGTGTAGTGGTGAGTAGTGGTGAGTAGTGGTGAGTGTAGTGGTGAGTAGTGGTGAGTAGTGGTGAGTGTAGTGGTGAGTGTGGTGGTGAGTGTGGTGGTGAGTGTGGTGGTGAGTGTAGTGGTGAGTAGTGGTGAGTAGTGGTGAGTGTGGTGGTTGAGTGTAGTGGTGAGTGTAGTGGTGAGTAGTGGTGAGTAGTGGTGCGTAGTGGTGAGTGTAGTGGTGAGTAGTGGTGAGTGTGGTGGTGAGTGTAGTGGTGAGTGTAGTGGTGAGTGTGGTGGTGAGTGTGGTGGTGAGTGTAGTGGTGAGTAGTGGGAGAGTAGTGGTGAGTGTGGTGGTGAGTGTAGTGGTGAGTAGTGGTGAGTAGTGGTGAGTAGTGGTGAGTGTAGTGGTGAGTAGTGGTGAGTGTAGTGGTGAGTAGTGGTGAGTAGTGGTAAGTGTAGTGGTGAGTGTAGTGGTGAGTAGTGGTGAGTGTAGTGGTGAGTGTAGTGGTGAGTAGTGGTGAGTAGTGGTGAGTGTAGTGGTGAGTAGTGGTGAGTGTAGTGGTGAGTAGTGGTGAGTGTAGTGGTGAGTAGTGGTGAGTAGTGGTGAGTGTAGTGGTGAGTAGTGGTGAGTAGTGGTGAGTGTAGTGGTGAGTAGTGGTGAGTAGTGGTGAGTGTAGTGGTGAGTAGTGGTGAGTGTAGTGGTGAGTAGTGGTGAGTGTAGTGGTGAGTAGTGGTGAGTGTAGTGGTGAGTAGTGGTGAGTAGTGGTGAGTGTAGTGGTGAGTAGTGGTGAGTGTAGTGGTGAGTAGTGGTGAGTAGTGGTGAGTGTAGTGGTGAGTAGTGGTGAGTAGTGGTGAGTGTAGTGGTGAGTACGTGGTGAGTGTAGTGGTGAGTAGTGGTGAGTAGTGGTGAGTGTAGTGGTGAGTGTGGTGGTGAGTGTGGTGGTGAGTGTGGTGGTGAGTGTAGTGGTGAGTAGTGGTGAGTAGTGGTGAGTGTGGTGGTGAGTGTAGTGGTGAGTGTAGTGGTGAGTAGTGGTGAGTAGTGGTGCGTAGTGGTGAGTGTAGTGGTGAGTAGTGGTGGTGTGGTGGTGAGTGTAGTGGTGAGTGTAGTGGTGAGTGTGGTGGTGAGTGTGGTGGTGAGTGTAGTGGTGAGTAGTGGTGAGTAGTGGTGAGTGTGGTGGCTGAGTGTAGTGGTGAGTAGTGGTGAGTAGTGGTGAGTAGTGGTGAGTGTAGTGGTGAGTAGTGGTGAGTGTAGTGGTGAGTAGTGGTGAGTAGTGGTAAGTGTAGTGGTGAGTGTAGTGGTGAGTAGTGGTGAGTGTAGTGGTGAGTGTAGTGGTGAGTAGTGGTGAGTAGTGGTGAGTGTAGTGGTGAGTAGTGGTGAGTGTAGTGGTGAGTAGTGGTGAGTGTAGTGGTGAGTAGTGGTGAGTAGTGGTGAGTGTAGTGGTGAGTAGTGGTGAGTAGTGGTGAGTGTAGTGGTGAGTAGTGGTGAGTAGTGGTGAGTGTAGTGGGTGAGTAGTGGTGAGTAGTGGTGAGTAGTGGTGAGTGTAATGGTGAGTAGTGGTGAGTAGTGGTGAGTGTAGTGGTGAGTGTGGTGGTGAGTGTGGTGGTGAGTGTGGTGGTGAGTAGTGGTGAGTAGTGGTGAGTGTAGTGGTGAGTAGTGGTGGTAGTGGTGAGTGGTGGAGTGGTGAGTGTGGTGAGTGTAGTGGTGAGTGTGGTGGTGAGTGTGGTGGTGAGTGTGGTGGTGAGTGTAGTGGTGAGTAGTGGTGAGTAGTGGTGAGTGTAGTGGTGAGTGTGTAGTGGTGAGTAGTGGAGTGTGGTGGTGAGTGTGGTGGTGAGTGTGGTGGTGAGTGTGGTGGTGAGTGTAGTGGTGAGTAGTGGTGAGTAGTGGTGAGTGTGGTGGTGAGTGTAGTGGTGAGTGTAGTGGTGAGTAGTGGTGAGTATTGGTGAGTATTGGTGAGTAGTGGTGAGTAGTGGTGAGTAGTGGTGAGTGTAGTAGTGGTGAGTAGTGGTGAGTAGTGGTGAGTGTAGTGGTGACTGTAGTGGTGAGTGTAGTGGTGAGTGTGGTGGTGAGTGTGCTGGTGAGTGTAGTGGTGAGTGTAGTGGTGAGTGTGGTGGTGAGTGTAGTGGTGAGTGTGGTGGTGAGTGTGGTGGTGAGTTGTGGTGAGTGTGGTGGTGAGTGTAGTGGTGAGTGTGGTGGTGAGTGTGGTGGTGAGTGTATTGGTGAGTGTGGTGGTGAGTGTGGTGGTGAGTGTGTGTGGTGAGTGTGGTGAGTGTGGTGGTGAGTGTAGTGGTGAGTGTGGTGGTGAGTGTGGTGGTGAGTGTAGTGGTGAGTAGTGGTGAGTGTAGTGGTGAGTGTAGTGGTGAGTGTGGTGGTGAGTGTAGTGGTGAGTGTGGTGGTGAGTGTGGTGGTGAGTGTAGTGGTGAGTGTAGTGGTGAGTAGTGGTGAGTGTAGTGGTGAGTGTGGTGGTAAGTGTAGTGGTGAGTGTGGTGGTGAGTGTAGTGGTGAGTGTAGTGGTGAGTGTGGTGGTGAGTGTAGTGGTGAGTGTGGTGGTGAGTGTGGTGGTGAGTGTAGTGGTGAGTGTAGTGGTGAGTGTAGTGATGAGTAGTGGTGAGTAGTGGTGAGTAGTGGTGAGTGTAGTGGTGAGTAGTGGTGAGTGTAGTGGTGAGTGTGGTGGTGAGTAGTGGTGAGTGTAGTGGTGAGTAGTGGTGAGTAGTGGTGAGTGTAGTAGTGGTGAGTGTAGTGGTGAGTGTAGTGGTGGTGAGTGTAGTGGTGAGTAGTGGTGAGTGTAGAAGTGGTGAGTGTAGTGGTGAGTGTAGTGGTGAGTGTAGTGGTGAGTAGTGGTGAGTGTAGTAGTGGTGAGTGTAGTGGTGAGTAGTGGTGAGTGTAGTAGTGGTGAGTGTAGTGGTGAGTAGTGGTGAGTAGTGGTGAGTGTAGTAGTGGTGAGTGTAGTGGTGAGTAGTGGTGAGTAGTAGTGAGTAGTGGTGAGTGTAGTAGTGGTGAGTGTAGTAGTGGTGAGTGTAGTGGTGAGTAGTGGTGAGTAGTGGTGAGTAGTGGTGAGTGTGGTGGTGAGTAGTGGTGAGTAGTGGTGAGTGTGGTGGTGAGTGTAGTGGTGAGTAGTGGTGAGTGTAGTGGTGAGTAGTGGTGAGTTGTGGTGAGTAGTGGTGAGTGTAGTGGTGAGTAGTGGTGAGTGTAGTGGTGAGTAGTGGTGAGTAGTGGTGAGTGTAGTGAGTGTGGTGCTGAGTGTAGTGGTGAGTGTAGTGGTGAGTGTAGTGGTGAGTGGTGAGTAGTGGTGAGTAGTGGTGAGTGTAGTGGTGAGTAGTGGTGAGTAGTGGTGATTGTAGTGGTGAGTGTAGTGGTGAGTAGTGGTTAGTGTAGTGGTGAGTATTGGTGAGTAGTGGTGAGTCGTGGTGAGTGTGGTGGTGAGTGTAGTGGTGAGTGTAGTGGCGGAGTAGTGGTGAGTGTAGTGGTGTGTGTACTGGTGAGTAGTGGTGAGTAGTGGTGGAGTAGTGGTGAGTGTAGTGGTGAGTGTGGTGGTGAGTGGTAGTGGTGAGTGTAGTGGTGAGTGTGGTGGTGAGTTGTAGTGGTTAGTGGTGAGTGTAGTGGTGAGTAGTGGTGAGTGTAGTGGTGAGTGTAGTGGTGAGTGTAGTGGTGAGTGTGGCGGTGAGTGTAGTGGTGAGTGAGTGGTGAGTAGTGGTGAGTGTGGTGGTGAGTGTAGTGGTGAGAGTAGTGGTGAGTAGTGGTGAGTGTGGTGAGTAGTGGTGAGGTGGTGAGTGTGGTGGTGAGTGTGGTGGTGTGTGGTGGTGAGTGTGGTGTGAGTGTAATGGTGAGTGTGGTGGTGAGTGTGGTGGTGAGTGTAGTGGTGAGTGTAGTGGTGAGTGTGATGGTGAGTGTAGTGGTGAGTGTAATGGTGAGTGTAGTGGTGAGTGTATTGGTGAGTGTAGTGGTGAGTGTAGTGGTGAGTGTAGTGGTGAGTGTGGTGGTAGTGTATTGGTGAGTGTAGTGGTGAGTGTGGTGGTGAGTGTAGTGGTGAGTGTGGTGGTGAGTGTAGTGGTGAGGGTGGTGGTGAGTTACCTGGCAAACGGAATGAATGAAAGGCTGTACCTGGAATCAACAAAAACAACATCCACATCACAAACACCCCGTGTCTCTCTCTCCCCGTGTCTCTCTCTCCCCGTGTCTCTCTCCCCGTGTCTCTCTCTCTCCCCGTGTCTCTCTCCCCCGTGTCTCTCTCTCCCCGTGTCTCTCTCTCCCCGTGTCTCTCTCCCCGTGTCTCTCTCGCCCCGTGTCTCTCTCTCCCCGTGTCTCTCTCTCCCCGTGTCTCTCTCTCCCCGTGTCTCTCTCTCCCCATGACTCTCTCTCCCCGTGTCTCTCTCTCCCCCGTGTCTCTCTCTCCCCGTGTCTCTCTCTCTCCCCGTGTCTCTCTCTCCCCGTGTCTCTCTCTCTCCCCGTGTCTCTCTCTCCCCGTGTCTCTCTCTCCCCGTGTCTCTTTCTTCCCGTGTCTCTCTCCCCCCGTGTCTCTCTCCCCCCGTGTCTCTCTCCCCGTGTCTCTCTCTCCCCGTGTCTCTCTCTCCCGTGTCTCTCTCTCCCCGTATCGCTCTCTCTCCCCGTGTCTCTCTCTCTCCCCGTGTTTCTCTCTCTCCCCGTGTCTCTCTCTCCCCGTGTCTCTCTCTCCCGTGTCTCTCTCTCCCCGTATCGCTCTCTCTCCCCGTGTCTCTCTCTCTCCCCGTGTTTCTCTCTCTCCCACGTGTCTCTCTCTCCCCGTGTCTCTCTTTCTCCCCGTTTCTCTGTCCCCGTGTCTCTCTCCCCGTGTCTCTCTCTCCCCGTGTCTCTCTCTCCCCGTGTCTCTCTCTCTCCCCGTGTCTATCTTCCCGTGTCTCTCTCTCCCCGTGTCTCTCTCTCCCCGTGTCTCTCTCTCCCCGTGTCTCTCTCCCCCCGTGTCTCTCTCTCCCCGTGTCTCTCTCTCCCCGTGTTTCTCTCTCCCCGTGTCTCTCTCTCTCCCCGTGTCTCTCTCTCTCCCCGTGTCTCTCTCTCCCCGTGTCTCTCTCTCCCCGTGTCTCTCTCTCCCCGTGTCTCTCTCTCCCCGTGTCTCTCTCTCCCCGTGTCTCTCTCCCCGTGTCTCTCTCTCCCCGTGTCTCTCTCCACGTGTCTCTCTCCCCGTGTCTCGCTCTCCCCGTGTGTCTCTCTCTCTCCCCGTCTCTCTCTCTCTCTCTCTGTCTCTGTGTCTCTCTCTCCCCGTGTGTCTCTCTCTCCCCCGTGTCTCTCTCTCTCCCCATGTCTCTCTCTCCCCGTGTCTCTCTCCCCGTGTCTCTCTCTCTCCGTGTCTCTCTCTCCCCGTGTCTCTCTCCCCGTGTCTCTCTCGCCCCGTGTCTCTCTCTCCCCGTGTCTCTCTCTCCCCGTGTCTCTCTCTCCCCGTGTCTCTCTCTCCCCATGACTCTCTCTCCACGTGTCTCTCTCTCCCCGTGTCTCTCTCTCCCCGTGTCTCTCTCTCTCCCCGTGTCTCTCTCTCCCCGTGTCTCTCTCTCTCTCCCGTGTCTCTCTCTCCCCGTGTCTCTCTCTCCCCGTGTCTCTCTCTTCCCGTGTCTCTCTCCCCCCGTGTCTCTCTCCCCCCGTGTCTCTCTCCCCGTGTCTCTCTCTCCCGTGTCTCTCTCTCCCCGTGTCTCTCTCTCCCCGTATCGCTCTCTCTCCCCGTGTCTCTCTCTCTCCCCGTGTTTCTCTCTCTCCCCGTGTCTCTCTCTCCCCGTGTCTCTCTCTCCCCGTGTCTCTCTCTCCCCGTATCGCTCTCTCTCCCCGTGTCTCTCTCTCTCCCCGTGTTTCTCTCTCTCCCACGTGTCTCTCTCTCCCCGTGTCTCTCTTTCTCCCCGTTTCTCTGTCCCCGTGTCTCTCTCCCCGTGTCTCTCTCTCCCCGTGTCTCTCTCTCCCCGTGTCTCTCTCTCTCCCCGTGTCTATCTTCCCGTGTCTCTCTCTCCCCGTGTCTCTCTCTCCCCGTGTCTCTCTCTCCCCGTGTCTCTCTCCCCCCGTGTCTCTCTCTCCCCGTGTCTCTCTCTCCCCGTGTTTCTCTCTCCCCGTGTCTCTCTCTCTCCCCGTGTCTCTCTCTCTCCCCGTGTCTCTCTCTCCCCGTGTCTCTCTCTCCCCGTGTCTCTCTCCCCGTGTCTCTCTCTCCCCGTGTCTCTATCTCCCCGTGTCTCTCTCCCGTGTCTCTCTCTCCCCGTGTCTCTCTCCACGTGTCTCTCTCCCCGTGTCTCGCTCTCCCCGTGTGTCTCTCTCTCTCCCCGTCTCTCTCTCTCTCTCTCTGTCTCTGTGTCTCTCTCTCCCCGTGTGTCTCTCTCTCCCCCGTGTCTCTCTCTCTCCCCGTGTCTCTCTCTCCCCGTGTCTCTCTCCCCGTGTGTCTCTCCCCGTGTGTCTCTCCCCGTCTCTCTCTCCCCGTGTCTCTCTCTCTCCCCCGTGTCTCTCTCTCCCCGTGTCTCTCTCTCCCCGTGTCTCTCTCTCCCCGTGTCTCTCTCCCCGTGTCTCTCTCTCTCCCCCGTGTCTCTCTCTCTCCCCCGTGTCTCTCTCCCCGTGTCTCTCTCCCCGTGTCTCTCTCTCACCGTGTCTCTCTCTGTCCCCGTGTCTCTCTCTCTCCGTGTCTCTCTCTCTCCCCCGTGTCTCTCTCTGTGTCTCTGTGTCTCTCTCTCCCCGTGTCTCTCTCTCCCCGTGTCTCTCTCTCCCCGTGTCTCTCTCTCCCCGTGTCTCTCTCTCCCCGTGTCTCTCTCTCCCCGTGTCTCTCTCTCCCCGTGTCTCTCTCTCCCCGTGTCTCTCTCTCTCCCCGTGTCTCTCTCTCTGTGTCTCTGTGTCTCTGTCTCTCTGTGTCTCTCTCCCCGTGTGTCTCTCTCCCCCCGTGTCTCTCCCCCCGTGTCTCTCTCCCCGTGTCTCTCTCCCCGTGTCTCTCTCTCCCCGTGTCTCTCTCTCCCCGTGTCTCTCTCTCCCCGTGTCTCTCTCTCCCCGTGTCTCTCTCTCTCCCCGTGTCTCTCTCTCTCTCCCCGTGTCTCTCTCTCTCTCCCCCGTGTCTCTATCTCCCCGTGTCTCTCTCTCCCCGTGTCTCTCTCCCCGTGTCTCTCTCCCCGTGTCTCTCTCTCCCCGTGTCTCTCTCTCTCCCGTGTCTCTCTGCCCGTGTCTCTCTCTCCCCGTGTCTCTCTCTCCCCGTGTCTCTCTCCCCGTGTCTCTCTCTCCCGTGTCTCTCTCTCCCCGTGTCTCTCTCTCCCCGTGTCTCTCTCTCCCCGTGTCTCTCTCTCCCCATGACTCTCTCTCCCCGTGTCTCTCTCTCCCCGTGTCTCTCTCTCCCCGTGTCTCTCTCTCTCGCCGTGTCTCTCTCTCCCCGTGTCTCTCTCTCTCCCCATGTCTCTCTCTCCCCGTGTCTCTCTCTCCCCGTGTCTCTCTCTTCCCGTGTCTCTCTCCCCCCGTGTCTCTCTCCCCGTGTCTCTCTCTCCCCGTATCTCTCCCCGTGTCTCTCTCTCTCCCCGTGTCTCTCTCTCCCCGTGTCTCTCTCTCCCCGTCTCTCTCCCCCGTGTCTCTCTCTCCCTGTGTCTCTCTCCCCCGTGTCTCTCTCCCCGTGTCTCTCTCCCCCGTGTCTCTGTCTCCCCGTGGCTCTCTCCCCGTGTCTCTCTCCCCGTGTCTCTCTCCCCGTGTCTCTCTCTCTGTGTCTCTCTCTCCCCGTGTCTCTCTCTCCCCGTGTCTCTCTCCCCGTGTCTCTCTCCCCGTGTCTCTCTCCCCGTGTCTCTCTCCCGTGTCTCATTCTCTCCCCGTGTCTCTCTCTCCCCGTGTCTCTCTCTCCCCGTGTCTCTCTCTCCCCCGTGTCTCTCTCTCTCCCCCGTGTCTCTCTCTCCCCGTGTCTCTCTCCCCCCGTGTCTCTCTCCCGTGTCTCTCTCTCCCCGTGTCTCTATCCCCCCGTGTCTCTCTCCCCCCGTGTCTCTCTCTCTCTCTCTCTCCCCGTGTCTCTCTCTCTCTGTGTCTCTGTGTCTCTCTCTCTCCGTGTCTCTCTGTCCCCGTGTCTCTCTCTCTCCCGTGTCTCTCTCTCCCCGTGTCTCTCTCTCTGTCTCTCTCTCCCCGTGTCTCTCTCCCCCGTGTCTCTCTCCCCGTGTCTCTCTCTCCCCGTGTCTCTTTCTCTCTGTGTCTCTCTCTCCCCGTGTCTCTCTCTCCCCGTATCTCTCTCTCTCTCCCCGTGTCTCTCTCCCCGTGTCTCTCTCTCCCCGTGTCTCTCTCTCCCCGTGTCTCTCTCCCCGTGTCTCTCTCTCTCTCCGTGTCTCTCTCCCCGTGTCTCTCTCTCCCCGTGTCTCTCTCTCCCCGTGTCTCTCTCCCCGTGTCTCTCTCTCCCCGTGTCTCTCTCTCTCTCCGTGTCTCTCTCCCCGTGTCTCTCTCTCCCCGTGTCTCTCTCTCCCCGTGTCTCTCTCTCCCCGTGTCTCTCTCCCCGTGTCTCTCTCTCCCCGTGTCTCTCTCTCTCTCCGTGTCTCTCTCCCCGTGTCTCTCTCTCCCCGTGTCTCTCTCTCCCTGTGTCTCTCTCTTCCCGTGTCTCTCGCCCCCCGTGTCTCTCCCCCCGTGTCTCTCTCTCCCCGTGTCTCTCCCCCCGTGTCTCTCTCTCCCCCCGTGTCTCTCTCCCCGTGTGTCTCTCTCCCCGCGTCTCTCTCTCCCCGTGTCTCTCTCTCTGTGTCTCTGTGTCTCTCTCTCCCCGTGTCTCTCTCTCTCTGTCTCTGTGTCTCTCTCTCCCCGTGTCTCTCTCTGTGTCTCTGTGTCTCTCTCCCCCCGTGTCTCTCTCTCCCCGTGTCTCTCTGTCCCCGTGTCTCTCTCCCCGTGTCTCTCTCTCTCTCCCCGTGTCTCTCTCCCCGTGTCTCTCTCTCTCCCTGTGTCTCTCTCCCCGTGTCTCTCTCCCCGTGTCTCTCTCCCCGTGTCTCTCTCTCTCCCCGTGTCTCTCTCCCCGTGTCTCTCTCTCCCCGTCTCTCTCTCTCCCCGTGTCTCTCTCCCCGTGTCTCTCTCTCCCCGTGTCTCTCTCTCCCCGTGTCTCTCTCTTCCCGTGTCTCTCTCCCCCCGTGTCTCTCCCCCCCCGTGTCTCTCCCCCCGTGTCTCTCTCACCGTGTCTCTCTCCCCGTGTGTCTCTCTCCCCGTGTCTCTCTCTCCCCGTGTCTCTCTCTCCCCGTGTCTCTCTCTCCCCGTGTCTCTCTCTTCCCGTGTCTCTCCCCCCCGTGTCTCTCCCCCCGTGTCTCTCTCACCGTGTCTCTCTCCCCGTGTGTCTCTCTCCCCGTGTCTCTCTCTCCCCGTGTCTCTCTCTCACCGTGTCTCTCTCCCCGTGTGTCTCTCTCCCCGTGTCTCTCTCCCCCCGTGTCTTTCTCTCCCCGTGTCTCTCTCCCCGTGTCTCTCTCTCCCCGTGTCTGTCTCCCCGTGTCTCTCTCTCTCCCCGTGTCTCTCTCCCCGTGTCTCTCTCCCCGTGTATCTCTCCCCGTGTCTCTCTCTCTCCCCGTGTCTCTCTCTCTCCCCGTGTCTCTCTCCCCGTGTCTCTCTCCCCGTGTCTCTCTCTCTCCCCGTGTCTCTCTCTCTCTGTGTCTCTGCGTCTCTCTCCCCGTGTCTCTCTCCCCGTGTCTCTCTCCCCGTGTCTCTCTCCCCGTGTCTCTCTCTGTGTCTCTGTGTCTCTCTCTCTGTGTCTCTCTCTCCCCGTGTCTCTCTCCCCGTGTCTCTCTCCCCGTGTCTCTCTCCCCGTGTCTCTCTCCCCGTGTCTCTCTCTCCCCGTGTCTCTCTCTCCCCGTGTCTCTCTCCCCGTGTCTCTCTCCCCGTGTCTCTCTCTCCCCCGTGTCTCTCTCCCCGTGTCTCTCTCCCCGTGTCTCTCTCTCCCCGTGTCTCTCTCCCCGTGTCGTCTCTCTCCCCGTGTCTCTCTCTCCCCGTGTCTCTCTCTCACCGTGTCTCTCTCCCCGTGTCTCTCTCTCTCTCCCCGTGTCTCTCTCCCCGTGTCTCTCTCCCCGTGTCTCTCCCCGTGTCTCTCTCCCCCGTGTCTCTCCCCCCGTGTCTTTCTCTCTGTGTTTCTCTCTCCCCGTGTCTCTCTCCCCGTGTCTCTCCCCGTGTCTCTCTCCCCGTGTCTCTCCCCGTGTCTCTCTCTCCCCGTGTCTCTCTCCCCGTGTCTCTCTCTCTCTCTGTGTCTCTGTGTCTCTGTCTCCCCGTGTCTCTCTCTCCCCGTGTCTCTCTCTCTCTGTCTCTCCGTGTCTCTCTCCCCCCGTGTCTCTCTCCCCGTGTCTCTCTCTCTCTCTCTCCCCGTGTCTCTCTCTCCCCGTGTCTCTCTCTCCCCGTGTCTCTCTCCCCGTGTCTCTGTGTCTCTCTCCCCGTGTCTCTCTCTCCCCGTGTCTCTCTCCCCGTGTCTCTCTCCGCGTGTCTCTCTCTCCCCGTGTCTCTCTCCCCGTGTCTCTCTCCCCGTGTCTCTCTCTCTGTGTCTCTGTGTCTCTCTCCCCGTGTCTCTCTCCCCGTGTCTCTCTCTGTGTCTCTGTGTCTCTCTCTCCCCGTGTCTCTCTCTCCCCGTGTCTCTCTCTCTCCCGTGTCTCTCTGTCCCCGTGTCTCTCTCCCCGTGTCTCTCTCTCTCCCCGTGTCTCTCTCCCCGTGTCTCTCTCTCTCCCCGTGTCTCTCTCCCCGTGTCTCTCTCCCCGTGTATCTCTCCCCCGTGTCTCTCTCTCTCCCCGTGTCTCTCTCCCCGTGTCTCTCTCTCCCCGTGTCTCTCTCTCTCTCTGTGTCTCTGTGTCTCTCTCCCCGTGTCTCTCTCCCCGTGTCTCTCTCCCCGTGTCTCTCTCCCCGTGACTCTCTCTCCCCGTGTCTCTCTCCCCGTGTCTCTCTCCCCGTGTCTCTCTCTCCCCGTGTCTCTCTCCCCGTGTCTCTCTCCCCGTGTCTCTCTCCCCGTGTCTCTCTCTCCCCGTGTCTCTCTCTCACCGTGTCTCTCTCCCCGTGTCTCTCTCTCTCTCCCCGTGTCTCTCTCCCCGTGTCTCTCTCTCTGTGTCTCTGTGTCTCTCTCCCCGTGTCTCTCTCCCCGTGTCTCTCTCTGTGTCTCTGTGTCTCTCTCTCCCCGTGTCTCTCTCTCCCCGTGTCTCTCTCTCCCCGTGTCTCTCTGTCCCCGTGTCTCTCTCCCCGTGTCTCTCTCTCTCCCCGTGTCTCTCTCCCCGTGTCTCTCTCTCTCCCCGTGTCTCTCTCCCCGTGTCTCTCTCCCCGTGTATCTCTCCCCGTGTCTCTCTCTCTCCCCGTGTCTCTCTCCCCGTGTCTCTCTCTCCCCGTGTCTCTCTCTCTCTCTGTGTCTCTGTGTCTCTCTCCCCGTGTCTCTCTCCCCGTGTCTCTCTCCCCGTGTCTCTCTCCCCGTGTCTCTCTCTGTGTCTCTGAGTCTCTCTCTCTGTGTCTCTCTCTCCCCGTGTCTCTCTCCCCGTGTCTCTCTCCCCGTGTCTCTCTCCCCGTGTCTCTCTCCCCGTGTCTCTCTCTCCCCGTGACTCTCTCTCCCCGTGTCTCTCTCCCCGTGTCTCTCTCCCCGTGTCTCTCTCTCCCCGTGTCTCTCTCCCCGTGTCTCTCTCCCCGTGTCTCTCTCCCCGTGTCTCTCTCTCCCCGTGTCTCTCTCTCACCGTGTCTCTCTCCCCGTGTCTCTCTCTCTCTCCCCGTGTCTCTCTCCCCGTGTCTCTCTCCCCCGTGTCTCTCCCCCCGTGTCTTTCTCTCTGTGTCTCTGTGTTTCTCTCTCCCCGTGTCTCTCTCCCCGTGTCTCTCCCCGTGTCTCTCTCCCCGTGTCTCTCCCCGTGTCTCTCTCTCCCCGTGTCTCTCTCCCCGTGTCTCTCTCTCTCTCTGTGTCTCTGTGTCTCTGTCTCCCCGTGTCTCTCTCTCCCCGTGTCTCTCTCTCTCTGTCTCTCCGTGTCTCTCTCCCCCCGTGTCTCTCTCCCCGTGTCTCTCTCTCTCTCTCTCCCCGTGTCTCTCTCTCCCCGTGTCTCTCTCTCCCCGTGTCTCTCTCTCCCCGTGTCTCTCTCCCCGTGTCTCTGTGTCTCTCTCCCCGTGTCTCTCTCTCCCCGTGTCTCTCTCCCCGTGTCTCTCTCCGCGTGTCTCTCTCTCCCCGTGTCTCTCTCCCCGTGTCTCTCTCCCCGTGTCTCTCTCCCCGTGTCTCTCTGTGTCTCTCTCCCCGTGTCTCTCTCCCCGTGTCTCTCTCTGTGTCTCTGTGTCTCTCTCTCCCCGTGTCTCTCTCTCCCCGTGTCTCTCTCCCCGTGTCTCTCTCTCCCCGTGTCTCTCTCTCCCCGTGTCTCTCTCCCCTCGTGTCTCTCTCTCTCTCCCCGTGTCTCTCCCCCCGTGTCTCTCTCTCTGTGTCTCTGTGTCTCTCTCCCCGTGTCTCTCTCCCCGTGTGTCTCACCAAGTGAGTGCCAGAAATTGCAGAATGCAGAAGATCAAAGTCAGCCCTTTATTCTTCCACTGTAAGGCATCAGCATCATCATCAGCAGCATCAGCAGCATCATCAGTAACATCATCATCAGCAGCATCATCAGTAACATCATCATCAGCAGCATCATCAGTAACATCATCATCAGCAGCATCATCAGTAACATCATCATCAGCAGCATCATCAGCAGCAGCATAATCAGTAACATCATCACCACCAGTAACATCATCATCACCACCAGTGGCAGCATCATCAGTAACATCATCATCAGCAGCATCATCAGCAGCAGCATAATCAGTAACATCATCACCACCAGTAACATCATCATCACCACCAGTGGCAGCATCATCAGCGGCAGCATCATCAGTATCATCATCAGTAACATCATCATCAGTATCATCATCAGTAACATCATCATCATCAGTAACATCATCATCAGTGACATCATCATCACCACCAGTAACAACATCATCATCAGCAGCAGTGGCAGCATCATCGGTGACATCATCGGTGACGTCATCAGTGACATCATCATCAGCAGCGGCAGCATCATCGGCGACATCATCGGTGACATAATCAGTGACATCATCAGTGACATCATCGGTGACATCATCGGTGACATCATCGGTGACATCATCAGTGACATCATCAGTGACATCGGCAGCATCATCGGTGACATCATCGGTGACATCATCAGTGACATAATCGGTAACATCAGCAGCATCATCGGTGACATCATCGGTGACATCATCTCTGACATCATCGGCAGCATCATCGGTGACATCACCGGTGACATCATCGGTGACATCATCATCGGTGTGAGGGTAACGACGACTTTGACTTCCACGACCGCAGCAATTTGCCCGGCAAATTCGCGTAGATGTGGGCTCCAAAAATCATTAAAACATCTCACAGAGGAAAGATAATTTCGTGTTTAAAAAAAAATAAAAACTACAATTGCGTGTTCAAGGAATTAAAACGAAAATTTGACGTAATTAAAAATTTTAAATCATGTTTAAAATGATAATTTTTTTAAATAATTTCGCATTAAAAAATAACGACAATTTCGCGTTAAACAAAACGATAATTTCGCGTTTAAAAAAAAAAACCCCGATAGTTTCGTGTTTAAATTTTTTTCTTTTTACATGTTGCGTTTAAAAATAAAATTTCGCGTGAAAAAAAACAGCCCCCCCGATAAAATTTTGTGTTTCATAATATGTAATTTTGAGTGTAAAAAAATTTGTAATTTTCCGTAAAAAAAGTAAAGATAATTGTGTTTAAAAAAACCCCGATAATTTCGTGTTTTAAAAAGAACGTTAATTTTGTGTAAAAAACTAAAATTTTGTGTTTTAAAAAACTATAATTTTGCGTTTAAAAAAACGATAATTTTGTGTTTAAAAAAACAAAAATTTTGTGTAAAAACTATAATTTTGTGTTTAAAAAAACTAAAATTTTGTGTAAAAAACTATAATTTTGTGTTTAAAAAAACTATAATTTTGTGTTTAAAAAAACTATAATTTTGCGTTTAAAAAAACTATAATTTTGTGTTTAAAAAAACTATAATTTTGCGTTTAAAAAAACTATAATTTTGCGTTTAAAAAAACTATAATTTTGCATTTAAAAAAAACTATAATTTTGTGTTTAAAAAAACTATAATTTTGCGTTTAAAAAAACTATAATTTTGCGTTTAAAAAAACTATAATTTTGCATTTTAAAAAAACTATAATTTCGTGTTTAAAAAAACTATAATTTTGTGTTTAAAAAAACTATAATTTTGCGTTTAAAAAAACTATAATTTTGCGTTTAAAAAAACTATAATTTTGCGTTTAAAAAAACAATAATTTTGCGTTTAAAAAAACTATAATTTTGCGTTTAAAAAAACTATAATTTTGCGTTTAAAAAAACTATAATTTTGTGTAAAAAGATAATTTTGTGTTTAAAAAAACCATTTGTAAATGGTGACTCCCACCACCATCCTGGAGGAATTCCCTCGTCATGATGGTGGTGATGGTGGTGATGGTGGTGGTGATGGTGGTGATGATGATGCTGATGGTGATGTTGATGATGGTGATGGTGGTGTTGGTGGTGGTGTTGGTGGTGGTGTTGGTGATGGTGGTGGTGATGGTGGTGGTGATGGTGGTGATGATGATGGTGGTGTTGTTGATGATGGTGGTGATGTTGATGATGGTGGTGATGTTGATGGTGGTGGTGATGGTGGTGATGATGGTGGTGTTGGTGATGTTGGTGTTGGTGATGTTGATGGTGGTGTTGTTGATGGTGGTGTTGTTGATGGTGGTGATGTTGATGGTGGTGGTGATGATGATGGTGGTGGTGATGTTGATAGTGGTGGTGATGGTGGTGATGATGATGATGGTGATGTTGATGATGGTGGTGATGTTAATGGTGGTGATGATGATGGTGGTGTTGGTGATGTTGGTGTTGGTGATGTTGATGATGGTGGTGATGTTGATGATGATGTTGATGGTGGTGGTGATGATGATGATGATGGTGGTGATGTTGATGGTGGTGGTGATGATGATGGTGGTGGTGATGGTGGTGGTGATAGTGGTGGTGATGATGATGATGGTGATGTTGATGATGGTGGTGATGATGATGGTGGTGTTGTTGATGGTGGTGGTGATGATGTTGATGATGGTGGTGATGTTGATGGTGGTGATGTTGATGATGATGATGGTGGTGATGTTGATGATGATGTTGATGGTGGTGGTGGTGATGATGATGATGATGGTGGTGGTGATGTTGATGGTGGTGGTGATGATGATGGTGGTGGTGATGTTGATAGTGGTGGTGATGGTGGTGATGATGATGATGGTGATGTTGATGATGGTGGTGATGATGATGGTGGTGTTGTTGATGGTGGTGATGATGTTGATGTGGTGGTGATGGTTGATGGTGGTGATGTTGATGATGATGATGGTGGTGATGTTGATGATGATGATGATGTTGGCTCACCCATTAGAGCTGAGCAGAGTGTGAGGCCCAGACAGACCTGGAGAGAGACATCAACATCACCATCATCAGTATCATCATCAACATCATCATCATCAACAACATCAACAACATCAACATCATCATCAACATCATCATCATCATCAACATCATCATCATCATCACCAACATCATCATCAACATCACCATCATCATCACCATCATCAACAACATCAATATCATCAACAACATCATCATCATCAACAACATCATCACCATCATCAACATCATTATCATCATCAACATCATCAGACAACATTAACAGCATAATCACCAACATCATCAACATCAACAACATCACCATCATCAACATCAACAACATCACCATCATCAACATCATCACCAACATCATCATCATCAACATCATCATCAACAACATCATCACCAACATCATCATCATCATCAACATCACCATCAACAACATCATCAACAACATCTCCATCATCAACATCACCATCATCATCAACATCAACAACATCACCACCATCATCATCATCAACATCATCAACATCAACATCATCATCATCAACATCACCATCATCAACATCACCATCATCATCATCAACATCATCACCATCATCAACATCACCATCATCAGCATCACTCATCAACATCAACAACATCAACAACATCACCAACATCATCAACAACATCAACATCATCACCAACATCACCAACATCATCAACAACACCATCCTCAACATCATCATCACCATCATCAACATCACCAACATCATCAACATTACCATCATCAACATCATCATCACCATCACCATCCTCAACATCATCATCAACATCACCATCATCAACATCATCAACATCATCATCAACATCACCATCAACATCACCATCATCAACATCATCATCAACATCACCATCAACATCACCATCATCAACATCATCATCAACATCACCATCAACATCATCAACATTACCATCAACATCATCAACATCATCAACATCACCATCATCAACATCATCAACATCATCAACATCACCATCATCAACATCATCATCAATATCACCATCAACATCATCATCACCATCATCAACATCACCATCATCATCCACATCATTATCACCATCATCATCACCATCAACATCACCATCATTAACATCATCATCATCAACATCACCATTATCACCATCATCAACATCACCATCACCATCATCAACATCACCATCAACATCACCATCATCAACATCATCATCAACATCACCATCATCAACATCACCATCACCATCATCAACATTATCACCATCATCATCAACATCATTATCACCATCATCATCAACATCATCATCACCATCAACATCACCATCAACATCACCATCATCAACATCATCACCATCAACATCACCATCATCAACATCATCATCAACATCACCATCATCACCATCACCATCATCAACATTATCACCATCAACATCAACATCACCATCATCATCAACATTACCATCATCATCAACATCATCACCACCATCATCACCATCGTCCTCATCACCATCATCATCACCATCATCACCATCAACATCGTCATCAACATCACCATCATCAACATCACCATCACCATCATCAACATCAACATCACCATCAACATCACCATCATCAACATCATCATCAACATCACCATCATCACCATCACCATCATCAACATCATCATCATCAACATCACCATCATCAACATCATCATCACCATCATCATGATAGTTAGTTATGGTAGTAGTGATGGTAGTAGTGGTGATGGTAGTAGTGGTGATGGTAGTGATGGTAGTGATGGTAGTAGTGGTGATGCTGATGATGGTAGTGATGGTAGTGATAGTAGTAGTAGTGATGATAGTGAAGGTAGTAGTGATAGTAGTGAAGATAGTGATGTAGTAGTGATGATGTAGTAGTGATAGTGATGTAGTAGTGATGATAGTGATGGTGGTGATGGTAGTAGTAGTGATGATAGTGATGGTAGTAGTAATGATAGTGGTGATGGTAGTAGTAATGATGGTAGTAGTAGTGATGGTGATGTTGTAGTGATGGTGATGTAGTAGTGATGTAAATAGTGATAGTGATGTAGTAGTGATAGTGATGTAGTAGTGATAGTGATGATGTAGTAGTGATAGTGATGATGTAGTAGTGATGATGTAGTAGTGATAGTGATGTAATAGTGATGATGTAGTAGCGACGATGTAGTAGTGATGATGTAGTAGTGATGATGCAGTAGTGATAGTGATGTAGTAGTGATGATGAAGGTACCATCATGATGATAGTGGTGATGGTAGTAGTAGTGATGATGTAGATAGTGATGGAGTAGTGATGATGTAGTAGTGATGATGTAGTAGTGATAGTGATGTAGTAGTGATGATGTAGTAGTGATGATGTAGTAGTGATAGTGATGTAGTAGTGATGATGTAGTAGTGATGATGTAGTAGTGATAGTGATGTAGTAGTGATGATGTAGTAGTGATGATGTAGTAGTGATAGTGATGATGTAGTAGTGATGTAGTAGTGATAGTGATGTAGTAGTGATAGTGATGTAGTAGTGATGATGTAGTAGTGATAGTGATGATGTAGTAGTGATGATGTAGTAGTGATGATGTAGTAGTGATAGTGATGATGTAGTAGTGATGATGTAGTAGTGATGATGTAGTAGTGATAGTGATGTAGTAGTGATGATGTAGTAGTGATGATGTAGTAGTGATGGTGATGTAGTAGTGATGATGTAGTAGTGATAGTGATGTAGTAGTGATAGTGATGTAGATAGTGATGATGTAGTAGTGATAGTGATGGTAGTGATAATGTAGATAGTAGTGATAGTGATGTAGTAGTGATGTAGTAGTGATAGTGATGTAGTAGTGATAGTGATGTAGTAGTGATGATGTAGTAGTGATAGTGATGATGTAGTAGTGATGATGTAGTAGTGATGATGTAGTAGTGATAGTGATGTAGTAGTGATGATGTAGTAGTGATAGTGATGTAGTAGTGATAGTGATGATGTAGTAGTGATAGTGATGTAGTAGTGATAGTGATGATGTAGTAGTGATGATGTAGTAGTGATAGTGATGTAGTAGTGATAGTGATGTAGTAGTGATGATGTAGTAGTGATAGTGATGAAGTAGTGATAGTGATGATGTAGTAGTGATAGTGATGTAGTAGTGATAGTGATGATGTAGTAGTGATAGTGATGTAGTAGTGATAGTGATGGTGTAGTAGTGATGGTAGTGATGTAGTAGTGATAGTGATAGTGATGTAGTAGTAGTGATGATGTAGTAGTGATAGTGATGTAGTGATAGTGATGATGTAGTAGTGATGGTAGTGATATAGTAGTAGTGATGTAGTGATGTAGTAGTGATGATGTAGTAGTGATGATGTAGTAGGTAGTAGTGTAGTAGTGATGATGTGGTAGTGATGATGTAGTAGTGATGATGTAGTAGTGATGATGTTAGTAGTGATGACGTTAGTAGTGATGACGTAGTAGTGATGATGTAGTGTGATGATGTAGTAGTGATGATGTAGTAGTGATGATGTAGTAGTGATGATGTAGTAGTGATAGTGATGTAGTGAGTGATAGTGTAGTAGTAGTGATGGTAGTGATGATGTAGTGATGATGTAGTAGTGATGATGTAGTAGTGATGTAGTAGTGATGATGTAGTAGTGATGATGTAGTAGTGATGATGATTAGTCGTGATGATGTAGTCGTGATAGTGATGTAGTAGTGATGGTAATGATGTAGTAGTGATGATGTAGTAGTGATGATGTAGTAGTGATGATGTAGTAGTGATAGTGATGATGTAGTAGTGATGATGTAGTCGTGATAGTGATGTAGTAGTGATGATGTAGTAGTGATGATGTAGTAGTGATAGTGATGTAGTAGTGATGATGTAGTGATGTAGTAGTGATGATGTAGTAGTGATGATAGTGATGGTAGTGATGATGTAGTAGTGATGTAGTAGTGATGATGTAGTGATGTAGTAGTGATGATGTAGTGATGTAGTAGTGATGGTAGTGATGATGTAGTTACCAGCATGATGATGGTGGCTATGAGTCTGGTCAACTCAAACATTTTCTTCAGTTGCTTTGCAGGGCCCATTAGGAAAAACGTGCTGACACACACACACACATATATAGTGACACACACACATACATAGTGACACACACAGTGACACAGTGACACACACAGTGACACACACACACAGTGACACACACACAGTGACACACACAGTGACACACACACAGACACACACAGTGACACAGTGACACACACAGTGACACACACACAGTGACACACACACACACAGTGACACACACACACACAGTGACACACACACAGTGACACACACAGTGACACACACAGTGACAGACACACAGTGACACACACACAGTGACACACACACACAGACACACACACAGTGACACAGTGACACACACAGTGACACACACACAGTGACACACACACACAGTGACACACACACACACACAGTGTGACACACACAGTGACACAGTGACACACACAGTGATACACACATACATATAGTGACACACACACACAGTGACACACACACAGTGATACACACACAGTGACACACAGTGACACACACAGTGACACACACACACAGTGATACACACAGTGACACACACAGTGACACACACAGTGACACACACACACATACATATAGTGACACACACACAGTGACACACACAGTGACACACACACACAGTGACACACACACAGTGACACACACAGTGACACACACACAGTGACACACACACAGTGACACACACACACAGTGACACACACAGTGACACACACAGTGACACACACACATACACACGTACATATAGTGACACACACACACATACACACACACACACATAGTGTGACACACACACAGACACACACACACACACAGACACACAGTGACACACACACAGACACACAGTGACACACACACAGACACACACACACACAGACACACACACAGACACACACAGACACACACACAGACATACACAGACACACACACAGTGACACACACACACAGCCACACACACAGGCACAGTGACACACACATAGTGACACACACACATAGTGACACACACACACAGACACAGTGACACACACACAGACACACACACACAGTGACACACACACACAGTGACACACAGACACACACACACATAGACACACACACAGACACATAGACACACACACAGACACAGTGACACACACACACAGACACACACACACAGGGACACACATAGACACACACACAGACACAGTGACACACACACAGTGACACACACACAGTGACACACATAGACACAGACACACAGTGACACACATAGACACACACACACAGACACAGTGACACACACACACAGTGACACACATAGACACAGACACACACACACAGTGACACACACCCACAGTGACACACATAGACACACACACACATAGACACACACAGACACACACACATAGACACACACACACACACATAGACACACACACACAGACACAGTGACACACACATAGACACACACACACACAGTGACACACACAGACACACACACAGACACACACACACACACAGTGACACACATAGACACACACACACAGACACACACAGACACACACACATAGACACACACAGACACACACACATAGACACACACACACAGACACAGTGACACACACATAGACACACACACACAGAGTCATTAAAATCACAACCAGCATTGATACAACTTTAAAGTGAATAAAAATAATAAAAACAAAGTGAATATAAAATAATAAAAAATAAAGTGAATACAAAAAGATGCTTAGTGAATAAAAATAAGAATAGAAATAAAGCGAACAAAAATTAAAGTTAATACAAAATTATAAAAATAAAGCGAATATAAAAATACTAAAAAAATAAAGCGAATATAAAATAACAACCAATAAAGCGATAAAAAATAATAAAAATTAAGTGCACTGAAGGTGAATATAAAAAGACGAAAAGTAAGTGAATAAAAACAAATAAATACAAAGTAAATATAAAAAATAATATAAATAAAATTAAAACCCACCACGTTCCATGGCAACAGCAGTGTTCATGGGCACGCGAAAACACCACTCTCCCCCCCCCACTACACTCTCCCCCCCCACTACACTCTCCCCCCCCCACTACACTCTCCCCCCCCACTACACTCTCCCCCCCCACTACTCTCTCCCCCCCACTACACTCTCCCCCCCCACTACACTCTCCCCCCCCACTACACTCTCCCCCCCCACTACACTCTCCCCCCCCACTACACTCTCCCCCCCCACTACACTCTCCCCCCCCACTACACTCTCCCCCCCACTACACTCTCCCCCCACCACCAATCTCCCCCCCACCACTCGCCCCCCCACCACTCTCCCCCCCCACCACTCTCCCCCCCCCACCACTCTCCCCCCCCACCACTCTCCCCCCCCACCACTCTCCCCCCCCACCACTCTCCCCCCCACTACACTCTCCCCCCCCACTACACTCTCCCCCCCACTACACTCTCCCCCCCCACTAGACCCCCCACTACTCCCCCCACCACTCTCCCCCCCACCACTCTCCGCCCCACCACTCTCCCCCCCACCACTCTCCCCCCCACCACTCTCCCCCCCACCACTCTCCCCCCCCACCACTCTCCCCCCCCACTCTCCCCCCCCACTACACTCTCCCCCCACTACTCCCCCCACCACTCTCCCCCCACCACTCTCCCCCCCCACCTCTCCCCCCCACCCCCCACTCCCCCCCCACCACTCTCCCCCCCCCACCACTCTCCCCCCCACCACTCTCCCCCCCCACCACTCTCCCCCCCCACCACTCTCCCCCCCACAGTCTCCCCCCACCACTCTCCCCCCACCACTCTCCCCCCACACCACTCTCCCCCCACCACTCTCCCCCCCACCACTCTCCCCCCCCACCACTCTCCCCCCACCACTCTCCCCCCCACCACTCTCCCCCCACCACTCTCCCCACCACCACTCTCCCCCCACCACTCTCCCCCCACACCACTCTCCCCCCACCACTCTCCCCCACCACTCTCCCCCACCACTCTCCCCCACCACTCTCCCCCCACCCACTCTCCCCCCACCCACTCTCCCCCCACCACTCTCCCCCCCCACCACTCTCCCCCCCCCCCCCCACCACTCTCCCCCCCACCACTCTCCCCCCCACCACTCTCCCCCCACCACTCTCCCCCCCACAGTCTCCCCCCCCACCACTCTCCCCCCCACCACTCTCCCCCCCACCACTCTCCCCCCCCCACACCACTCCCCCCACCACTCTCCCCCCACCACTCTCCCCCCACCACTCTCCCCCCACCACTCTCTCCCCCCACCACTCTCCCCCCACCACTCTCCCCCCACCACTCTCCCCCCCACAGTCTCCCCCCCACAGTCTCCCCCCACCACTCTCCCCCCACCACTCTCCCCCCACACCACTCTCCCCCACACCACTCTCCCCCCACACCACTCCTCCCCCCCACCACTCTCCCCCCACACCACTCTCCCCCCACACCACTCTCCCCCCACACCACTCTCCCCCACACCACTCTCCCCCCACACCACTCTCCCCCCACACCACTCTCCCCCACACCACTCTCCCCCCCCACCACTCTCCCCACACTCTCCCCCACCACTCTCCCCCCACCACTCTCCCCCCACCACTCTCCCCCACCACTCTCCCCCCACCACTCTCCCCCCCACACCACTCTCCCCCCCACCACTCTCCCCCCCACCACTCTCCCCCCCCCACCACTCTCCCCCCCCACCACTCTCCCCCCCCACCACTCTCCCCCCCCACCACTCTCCCCCCCACCACTCTCCCCCCACCACTCTCCCCCCACCACTCTCCCCCCACCACTCTCCCCCCCACAGTCTCCCCCCACCACTCTCCCCCCACCACTCTCCCCCCACACCACTCTCCCCCCACACCACTCTCCCCCCACCACTCTCCCCCCACCACTCTCCCCCCACCACTCTCCCCCCACACCACTCTCCCCCCCACCACTCTCCCCCCCCACCACTCTCCCCCCACCACTCTCCCCCCCACCACTCTCCCCCCACCACTCTCCCCCCACCACTCTCCCCCCACACCACTCTCCCCCCACCACTCTCCCCCACCACTCTCCCCCCCACCACTCTCCCCCCCCACCACTCTCCCCCCCCCACCACTCTCCCCCCCCCACCAATCTCCCCCCCCCCACCACTCTCCCCCCACCACCACTCTCCCCCCACCACTCTCCCCCCACACTCTCCCCCCACCACTCTCCCCCCACCACTCTCCCCCCACCACTCTCCCCCCACCACTCTCCCCCCACCACTCTCCCCCCCCACCACCTCTCCCCGCCCACCACTCTCCCCCCACCACTCTCCCCCCACCACTCTCCCCCCCACAGTCTCCCCCACACTCTCCCCCCCCACCACTCTCCCCCCCCCCACCACTCTCCCCCCCCCACCACTCTCCCCCCCCACCACTCTCCCCCCCCACCACTCTCCCCCCCCACACCACTCTCCCCCCCCCCACCACTCTCCCCCCACCACTCTCCCCCCCCCCCCACTCTCCCCCCCCCACCACTCTCCCCCCACCACTCTCCCCCCCCACCACTCTCCCCCCACCACTCTCCCCCCACCACTCTCCCCCCACCACTCTCCCCCCACCACTCTCCCCCCCCACCACTCTCCCCCCCACCACTCTCCCCCCACCCACTCTCCCCCCACCACTCTCCCCCCCCACCACCTCTCCCCCCACCACTCTCCCCCCCCACCACTCTCCCCCCCCACCACTCTCCCCCCCCACCACTCTCCCCCCCCCACCACTCTGCCCCCCCCACCACTCTCCCCCCCCACCACTCTGGCCCCCCCCACCACTCTCCCCCCCCACCACTCTCCCCCCCACCACTCTCCCCCCCCACCACTCTCCCCCCCCCACCACTCTCCCCCCCCCACCACTCTCCCCCCCCCACCACTCTCCCCCCCCCACCACTCTCCCCCCCCCACCACTCTCCCCCCACCCACTCTCCCCCCACCCACTCTCCCCCCACCACTCTCCCCCCCCCCACCACTCTCCCCCCACCACTCTCCCCCCACCACTCTCCCCCCCCACCACTCTCCCCCCCCCACCACTCTCCCCCCCCCACCACTCTGCCCCCCCCACCACTCTTCCCCCCCCACCACTCTCCCCCCCACCACTCTGCCCCCCCACCACTCTGCCCCCCCCACCACTCTCCCCCCCACCACTCTCCCCCCCCCACCACTCTCCCCCCCCCACCACTCTCCCCCCACCACCACTCTCCCCCCACCACTCTCCCCCCCCCCACCACTCTCCCCCCACCCACTCTCCCCCCCACCCACTCTCCCCCCACCACTCTCCCCCCCCACCACTCTCCCCCCCCACCACTCTCCCCCCACCACTCTCCCCCCCCACCACTCTGCCCCCCCCACCACTCTCCCCCCACCCACTCTCCCCCCACCCACTCTCCCCCCACCACTCTCCCCCCACCACCACTCTCCCCCACCCACTCTCCCCCCACCACTCCCCCCCCACCACTCTCCCCCCCACACCACTCTCCCCCCCCACCACTCTCCCCCCACCACTCCCCCCCCACCACTCTCCCCCCCCACCACTCTCTCCCCCCACCACTCTCCCCCCCCACCACTCTCCCCCCCCACCACTCTCCCCCCACCACTCTCCCCCCCCACCACTCTCCCCCCCACAGTCTCCCCCCACCACTCTCCCCCCTCTCCCCCTCACACCCCCCCACACCCCCCACTCTCCCCCCACTCTCCCCCCACACTCTCCCCCCACACTCTCCCCCCCACTCCCCACTCCCCACTCTCCCCCCCACTCCCCCCCACTATCCCCCCACTATCCCCCCACCTTGTGATGGAGGCGATGTTCCCCACCGTGTAGAAGACGGCAAACAGCGTGAGGCCATGGGGCAACCACAGAAATACCGCGCCCTAGACACACACAGTTAGACACACACAGTTAGACACAGTTAGACACAGTTACATAGACAGTTAGACACACATAGATAGACACAGTTACATAGACACAGTCACATAGACACACACAGTGAGACATAGACACAGTTAGACACAGTTACATAGACACAGTCACATAGACACACACAGTGAGACACACACAGATAGACACAGTTACATAGACACATAGACACAGTTACATAGACACAGTCACATAGACACACACAGAAATACCGCGCCCTAGACACACACAGTTAGACAGTGAGACATAGACACACACAGATAGACAGTGAGACACAGTTAGACACAGTTACATAGACACAGTCACATAGACACACACAGAAATACCGCGCCCTAGACACACACAGTTAGACACACACAGTTACATAGACACACATAGATAGACACAGTCACATAGACACACAGAAATACCGCGCCCTAGACACACACAGTTAGACACACACAGTTACATAGACACACATAGATAGACACAGTCACATAGACACACAGAAATACCGCGCCCTAGACACAGTTAGACACACACAGTTAGACACAGTTACATAGACACAGTCACATAGACACATAGACACACACAGAAATATCGCGCCCTAGACACAGTTAGACAGTGAGACACAGTTAGACACAGTTACATAGACACAGTCACATAGACACACACAGTGAGACACAGTCACATAGACACACACAGAAATATCGCGCCCTAGACACACACACATAGACAGTGAGACATAGACACACACAGATAGACACAGACACATAGACAGTGAGACATAGACACACACAGATAGACACAGACACATAGACAGTGAGACATAGACACACACAGATAGACACAGACACATAGACACACACAGAAATATCGCGCCCTAGACACAGTTAGACACACACAGTTACATAGACACAGTTACATAGACACAGTTACATAGACACAGTTACACATAGACACATAGACACAGTTACACATAGACACAGTTACATAGACACACACAGATAGACACATAGTTACATAGACACAGTCACATAGACACACAGACACACACAGAAATATCGCGCCCTAGACACAGTTAGACAGTGAGACATAGACACAGATAGATAGATAGACACAGTTACATAGACACATAGACACACACAGAAATATCGCGCCCTAGACACAGTTAGACACACACAGTTGCATAGACACAGTTACATAGACACAGTTACATAGACACATAGACACACAGAAATATCGCGCCCTAGACACAGTTAGACACACACAGTTACATAGACACAGTTACATAGACACACATAGATAGACACAGTTACATAGACACATAGACACACACAGAAATATCGCGCCCTAGACACAGTTAGACACACACAGTTACATAGACACAGTTACATAGACACAGTTACATAGACACACACAGATAGACACACATATATAGACACAGTTACATAGACACACAGTTACATAGACACACAGAAATATCGCGCCCTAGACACAGTTAGACAGTGAGACATAGACACAGTTACATAGACACACAGTTACATAGACACAGTCACATAGACACACACAGAAATATCGCGCCCTAGACACAGTTAGACAGTGAGACATAGACACAGTTACATAGACACACACAGATAGACACAGTCACATAGACACACACAGAAATATCGCGCCCTAGACACACACACATAGACAGTTAGACATAGACACACACAGATAGACAGTGAGATATAGACACACACAGATAGACACAGTCACATAGACACAGTCACATAGACACACACAGAAATATCGCGCCCTAGACACACACACATAGACAGTTAGACATAGACACACACAGATAGACACACATAGATAGACACAGTTACATAGACACACACAGATAGACAGTGAGACAGTGAGACATAGACACACACAGATAGACACAGTCACATAGACACACACAGAAATATCGCGCCCTAGACACAGTTAGACACACACAGTTACATAGACACAGTTACATAGACACAGTTACATAGACACAGTTACATAGACACATAGACACACAGAAATATCGCGCCCTAGACACAGTTAGACACACACAGTTACATAGACACAGTTACATAGACACAGTTACATAGACACATAGACACAGTTACATAGATAGACACAGTTACATAGATAGACACAGTTACATAGACACACAGTTACATAGACAGTTAGACACAGACACACAGAAATATCGCGCCCTAGACACAGTTAGACACACACAGTTACATAGACACAGTTACATAGACACAGTTACATAGACACATAGACACACATAGATAGACACAGTTACATAGACACAGTTACATAGACACACAGTTACATAGACACAGTCACATAGACACACACAGAAATATCGCGCCCTAGACACAGTTAGACACACACAGTTAGACAGTGACACAGTCACATAGACACACACAGAAATATCGCGCCCTAGACACAGTTAGACAGTGAGACATAGACACAGTTACATAGACACAGTTACATAGACACACATAGATAGACACATAGTTACATAGACACATAGACACACAGAAATATCGCGCCCTAGACACAGTTAGACAGTTAGACACAGTTACATAGACACACATAGATAGACACATAGTTACATAGACACATAGACACACAGAAATATCGCGCCCTAGACACAGTTAGACAGTGAGACACACAGATAGACACACATAGATAGACACATAGTTACATAGACACACAGAAATATCGCGCCCTAGACACAGTTAGACAGTGAGACACAGTTACATAGACACACATAGATAGACACATAGTTACATAGACACAGTCACATAGACACACAGAAATATCGCGCCCTAGACACAGTTAGACAGTGAGACACAGTTACATAGTTACATAGACACACACAGAAATATCGCGCCCTAGACACAGTTAGACAGTGAGACATAGACACAGTTAGACACACACAGATAGACACATAGTTACATAGACACACACAGATAGACACAGTTACATAGACACACAGACACACACAGAAATACCGCGCCCTAGACACACTCACATAGTGAGACAGTTAGACATAGACACATAGACACAGTTACATAGACACACACAGATAGACACACATAGATAGACACAGTTACATAGACACATAGACACACAGAAATATCGCGCCCTAGACACAGTTAGACAGTGACACACAGTTAGACACAGTTACATAGACACACACAGATAGACACACATAGATAGACACAGTTACACACAGTCACATAGACACACACAGAAATATCGCGCCCTAGACACAGTTAGACAGTGAGACACAGTTAGACAGTTACATAGACACATAGACACACAGAAATATCGCGCCCTAGACACACTCACATAGACAGTTAGACATAGTTAGACACACATAGATAGACACAGTTACATAGACACACAGTTACATAGACACACACAGAAATATCGCGCCCTAGACACAGTTAGACAGTGACACAGTTAGACACACACAGATAGACACATAGTTACATAGACACACACAGATAGACACAGTTACATAGACACACAGACACACACAGAAATATCGCGCCCTAGACACACTCACATAGTGAGACATAGTTACATAGACACACAGTTACATAGACACACACAGAAATATCGCGCCCTAGACACAGTTAGACAGTTAGACACAGTTACATAGACACAGTTAGACAGTGACACACAGTGAGACAGTGAGACACAGTGAGACACAGTTACATAGACACATAGACACACGGAAATATCGCGCCCTAGACACAGTTAGACAGTTAGACACACACAGATAGACAGTTAGACACAGTTACATAGACACACAGTTACATAGACATAGACACATAGACACACACAGATAGACACAGTTAGACACAGTTACACACAGTCACATAGACACACACAGAAAATATCGCGCCCTAGACACACTCACATAGTTAGACACAGTTAGACAGTGAGACACAGTTAGACACAGTTACATAGACACATAGACACACAGAAATAGACACACAGAAATATCGCGCCCTAGACACAGTTAGACAGTGAGACATAGATAGACACAGTTACATAGACACATAGACACACAGAAATATCGCGCCCTAGACACACTCACATAGACACAGTTAGATAGACACACATAGATAGACACAGTTACATAGACACACATAAATATCGCGCCCTAGACACACTCACACAGTTAGACACACACAGATAGACACACATAGATAGACACAGTTACACACAGTCACATAGACACACAGTCACATAGACACACAGTTACATAGACACAGTCACATAGACACAGTTACATAGACACAGTTACATAGACACACACAGAAATACCGCGCCCTAGACACACTCACACAGTTAGACACAGTTAGACACAGTTACATAGACACAGTTACATAGACACAGTTACATAGACACAGTTACATAGACACACAGAAATACCGCGCCCTAGACACACTCACACAGTTAGACACAGTTAGACACAGTTACATAGACACAGTCACATAGACACACACAGAAATACCGCGCCCTAGACACACTCACATAGACAGTTAGACATAGTTAGATAGTGAGACACAGTTACATAGACACAGTTACATAGACACAGTTACATAGACACACAGTTAGATAGACACAGTTACATAGACACAGTTATATAGACACAGTTACACATAGACACAGTTACACATAGACACAGTTACATAGACACACATAAATACCGCTCCCTAGACACACTCACACAGTTAGACAGTGAGACACAGTTAGACACACATAGATAGACACAGTTACATAGACACACACACACAGTTACATAGACACACAGTTACATAGACACACAAAAATACCGCTCCCTAGACACACTCACAGATAGACACAGTTAGACACACATAGATAGACACAGTTACATAGACACAGTTACATAGACACAGTTACACATAGACACATAGACACAGTTACACATAGACACAGTTACATAGACACACAGAAATACCGCTCCCTAGACACACAGATAGACAGTCACAGTTAGACACACATAGATAGACACAGTTACATAGACACACAGAAATACCGCTCCCTAGACACACACAGTTAGACACAGTTACATAGACACATAGATAGACACATAGATAGACACACAGAAATACCGCTCCCTAGACATAGACACACAGTTAGACAGTCACAGTTAGACAGTGAGACAGTTAGACACATAGACACACAGAAATACCGCTCCCTAGACACAGTCACAGTTAGACACAGACACAGTTACAGTTAGACATAGACACACAGAAAGACCACTCCCTAGACACACACACAGTTAGACACAGTTACATAGACACAGTTACATAGACACATAGACACAGTTACATAGACACACAGAAAAACCGCTCCCTAGACACAGTCACACATAGACACAGTCACAGTTAGACACAGTTAGACACAGTTACATAGACACACACACACATAGACACAGTTACATAGACACACAGAAATACCGCTCCCTAGACACAGTCACATAGACACAGTCACATAGACACAGTTACATAGACACAGTTACATAGACACAGTTACATAGACACATAGATAGACACATAGAAATACCGCTCCGTAGACATAGTCACAGATAGACACAGTTACACAGATAGACACACAGAAATACCGCTCTCTAGACACAGTCACAGATAGACAGTGAGACAGTTAGACACACAGTTACACATAGACACATAGAAATACCGCTCCCTAGACACAGTCACAGATAGACAGTCACAGTTAGACACAGTTACATAGACACAGTTACATAGACACAGTTACATAGACACAGTTACATAGACACAGTTACACACAGTTAGATAGACACATAGAAATACCGCTCCCTAGACACACACAGATAGACACAGTTACATAGACACAGTTACACAGATAGACACATAGACACATAGAAATACCACTCCCTAGACACACACAGATAGACAGTGAGACAGTTAGACACAGTTACATAGACACATAGAAATACCGCTCCCTAGACATAGACACAGTTACATAGACACAGTCACATAGACACACACACACATAGACACAGTTACATAGGCACATAGACACATAGATAGACACACAGACACATAGACACACACAGTGACAGTGACATAGACACAGTCACATACAGTCACATAGACACAGTCACATAGACACACAGTGACATAGACACAGTCACATAGACACAGTCACATAGACACACAGTGACATAGACACAGTCACATAGACACACACAGTGACACACAGTGACATAGACACACAGTCACACACACAGTCACACACAGTGACATAGACACAGTCACATAGACACAGTCACATAGACACACAGTGACATAGACACAGTCACATAGACACACACAGTGACACACAGTGACATAGACACACACACACACACAGTGACACACAGTCACATAGACACAGTCACACACAGACACAGTCACATAGTCACATACAGTCACATACAGTCACATAGACACATAGTGACATAGACACAGTCACACAAACACACATAGACACACACACATAGACACAGTCACACACACAGTCACACACAGTCACATAGACACACACACATAGACACAGTCACAAAGACACAGTCACACATAGTCACAGTCACACACAGTGACATAGACACACACACAGTGACACACAGTCACATAGACACAGTCACACACAGACACAGTCACATAGTCACATACAGTCACATACAGTCACATAGACACATAGTGACATAGACACAGTCACACACACACACACAGACACACACACATACACAGTCACACACACAGTCACACACAGTCACATAGACACACACACATAGACACAGTCACAAAGACACAGTCACACATAGTCACAGTCACACACAGTGACATAGACACACACACACACACAGTGACACACAGTCACATAGACACAGTCACATAGACACACACAGTGACACACAGTGACATAGACACACAGTCACACACAGTGACATAGACACACACACACAGTGACACACAGTGACATAGACACACACACACAGTCACACACAGTGACATAGACACACACACACACAGTGACACACAGTCACACACACAGTCACACACAGTGACATAGACACACACACACACACAGTGACACACAGTCACATAGACACACACACAGTGACATAGACACACACACACACAGTGACACACAGTCACACATAGACACAGTCACACACAGTGACATAGACACACACACACACAGTGACACACAGTCACACATAGACACACACACACACAGTGACATAGACACACACACACACAGTGACACACAGTCACACATAGACACACACACACACAGTGACATAGACACACACACACACAGTGACACACAGTCACATAGACACAGTCACACACAGACACAGTCACATAGTCACATACAGTCACATACAGTCACATAGACACATAGTGACATAGACACAGTCACACAAACACACATAGACACACACACATAGACACAGTCACACACACAGTCACACACAGTCACATAGACACACACACATAGACACAGTCACAAAGACACAGTCACACATAGTCACAGTCACACACAGTGACATAGACACACACACACACAGTGACACAACCAGTCATAGACACAGTCACATAGACACACACAGTGACACACAGTGACATAGACACACAGTCACACACAGTGACATAGACACACACACACAGTCACACACAGTGACATAGACACACACACACACACAGTGACACACAGTCACATAGACACAGTCACATAGACACACACAGTGACACACAGTGACATAGACACACAGTCACACACAGTGACATAGACACACACACACAGTGACACACAGTGACATAGACACACACACACACAGTGACACACAGTCACATAGACACACACACAGTGACATAGACACACACACACACACAGTGACACACAGTCACACATAGACACAGTCACACACAGTGACATAGACACACACACACAGTGACACACAGTCACACATAGACACACACACACACACAGTGACATAGACACACACACACACAGTGACACACAGTCACACATAGACACACACACACACAGTGTCATAGACACACACACACACAGTGACACAGTCACACATAGACACAGTCACACACAGTGACACACAGTCACATAGACACAGTCACATAGACACAGTCACACACAGACACAGTCACATAGTCACATACAGTCACATACAGTCACATAGACACATAGTGACATAGACACAGTCACACAAACACACACACAGACACACAACAACTACCGCCATTCGCCACTAAGTGGCGGTGACGTCACCACGACGCTTGTGCCAGGCTAGGTGCACCCTGAGGCCACGTGAAGTGTCGAACGCCCGCTGGCAGGAGGTCACGGGGCAGACCCAGGTGCCACGGGTCGACTGGCTGAGATGACTGGCTGATGCACCACCTGTGCCCCCCTACTGTGCCAGGCTAGGTGCACCAGGAGGTCACGGGGCAGACCCAGGTGCCACGTGTCGACTGACTGAGATGACTGTGGCTGATGCACCACCTGTGCCCCCCTACTGTGCCAGGCTAGGTGCACCAGGAGGTCACGGGGCAGACCCAGCAGGTGCCACGGGTCGACTGACTGAGATGACTGGCTGATGCACCACCTGTGCCCCCTACCTGCTGTGCCAGGCTAGGTGCACCAGGAGGTCACGGGGCAGACCCAGCAGGTGCCACGGGTCGACTGAGATGACTGGGGAGGTCTAGGGGGGTCTAGGGGGGTCTGTAGGGGTCTTAGAGGGGTATTAGAGGGGTCTAGGGGGGCCTGGGGGGGGTCTAGGGGGGGTCTTAAAGGGGTCTAGGGGGGTCTAGGGGGGGTCCAGGGGGGTCTAGGGGGGTTTAGGGGGGTCCAGGGGGGGTCTAGCGGGGGTCTAGGGGGGTCTAGGGAGGGTCTAGGGGGGTCTAGGGGGGTCTAGGGGGGGTCTACAGAGGTCTAGGGAGGGTCTACAGGGGTCTAGGGGGGTCTACAGGGGTCTAGGGGGGGTCTACAGGGGTCTACAGGGGTCTAGGGGGGTCTAGGGGTGTCTACAGGGGTCTAGGGGGGTCTAGGGGGGTCTACAGGGGTCGAGGGGGGTCTAGGGGGGTCTACAGGGGTCTAGGGGGGGTCTACAGGGGTCTACAGGGGTCTAGGGGGGTCTAGGGGTGTCTACAGGGGTCTAGGGGGGTCTAGGGGGGTCTACAGGGGTCGAGGGGGGTCTAGGGGGGGTCTACAGGGGTCTAGGGGGGTCTACACGGGTCTAGGGGGGTCTAGGGGGTCTAGGGGGGTCTACAGGGGTCTACAGGGCTCTAGGGGGTCTAGGGGGGTCTAGGGGGTCTAGGGGGGTCTAGGGGGTCTAGGGGGGTCTACAGGGGTCTAGGGGGGTCTAGGGGGGTCTACAGGGGTCTAGGGGGTCTAGGGGGGTCTACAGGGGTCTACAGGGCTCTAGGGGGGTCTACAGGGGTCGAGGGGGGTCTAGGGGGTCTACAGGGGTCTAAGGGGGTCTAGGGGGTCTACAGGGGTCTAGGGGGGTCTAGGGGGGTCTACAGGGGTCTAGGGGGGTCCTATGGGGTCCTAGAGGGGTCTACAGGGGTCTAGGGGGGTCTACAGGGGTCTACAGGGGTCTAGAGGGGTCTACAGGGGTCTAGGGGGTCTAGGGGGGTCTACAGGGGTCTACAGGGTCTAGGGGGGTCTAGGGGCGTCTACAGGGGTCTAGGGGGGGTCTACAGGGGTCTAGGGGGGTCTAGGGGGATCTACAGGGCTCTAGGGGGGTCTACACGGGTCTAGGGGGGTCTACAGGGGTCTACAGGGCTCTAGGGGGGTCTACAGGGGTCTAGGGGGGTCTAGGGGGGTCTACAGGGGTCTAAGGGGTCTAGGGGGGTCTAGGGGGGTCTACAGGGGTCTATGGGGGTCTAGGGGGTCTAGGGGTTCTAGGGGGTCTACGGGGGTCTAGGGGGGTCTACAGGGGTCTAGGGGGGTCTAGGGGGGTCTAGGGGGTCTAGGGGTTCTAGCGGGCCTACGGGGGTCTAGGGGGGTCTAGGGGGGTCTACAGGGGTCTAGGGGAGTCTAGCGGGGTCTAGGGGGGTCTAGGGGGGTCTAGGGGGGTCTAGGGGGTTCTAGGGGGTCTAGAGAGGGTCTACGGGGTCTAGGTTGGTCTACAGGGGCCTACAGGGGTCTAGGGGGGTCTACAGGGGTCTACAGGGCTCTACAGGGGTCTAGGGGGGTCTACAGGGGTCTAGGGGGGTCTAGGGGGTGTGGAGTTACTCACCAGGATGGAGCAGAGGACCCCCAGGCAGAAGCAGACAGCAAACCCCTTCAGACGAGACCCAAAGCCCAGCGTGGTGGCTTCTGACACCTGCAGAGACACACACACAGAGACACACACAGAGACAGAGACACTCACACAGAGACACAGAGACACACACACAGAGACACAGAGACACACAGAGACACACAGAGACACACACACAGACACACACACAGAGACACTCACACAGAGACACACAGAGACACACACACAGACACACACACAGAGACACTCACACAGAGACACACAGAGACACACACAGAGACATAGACACACACACAGAGACACACACAGAGACACAGAGACACACACAGAGACAGACACACACACAGAGACACACACAGAGACACACACAGAGACACACACAGAGACACACACATACACAGAGACACACACAGAGACACACACAGAGACACAGAGACACACACAGAGACACACACAGAGACACACACAGAGACACAGACACACACAGAGACACAGACACACACAGAGACACACACAGAGACACAGAGACACAGAGACACACACACAGAGACACACACAGAGACAGAGACACATTCAGAGACACACACAGAGACACACACACAGAGACACAGAGACACAGAGACACACACACAGAGACACAGAGACACACAGACACACACAGAGACACACACAGAGACACAGAGACACACACAGAGACACAGAGACACAGAGACACACACAGAGACACAGAGACACACACAGAGACACAGAGACACAGAGACACAGACACACACAGAGACACATTCAGAGACACACACAGAGACACAGACACACACAGAGACACATTCAGAGACACAGAGACACACACAGAGACACAGAGACACACAGACACACACACAGAGACACAGAGACACACACACAGAGACACAGAGACACACACAGAGACACAGAGACACACACAGAGACACAGAGACACACACAGAGACACAGAGACACAGAGACACAGACACACACAGAGACACATTCAGAGACACACACAGAGACACAGACACACACAGAGACACATTCAGAGACACAGAGACACTCACACAGAGACACAGAGACACACAGACACAGAGACACACACAGAGACACAGAGACACTCACACAGAGACACAGAGACACACACAGAGACACAGAGACACAGAGACACACACAGAGACACAGAGACACACACAGAGACACACACAGAGACACACACAGAGACACAGAGACACAGAGACACACAGAGACACAGAGACACACACACAGAGACACAGAGACACAGACACACACAGAGACACATTCAGAGACACAGAGACACTCACACAGAGACACAGAGACACACAGACACACACAGAGACACACACAGAGACACAGAGACACACACAGAGACACAGACACACACAGAGACACACACAGAGACACAGAGACACACACAGAGACACAGAGACACACACACAGAGACACAGAGACACACACAGAGACACAGAGACACACACAGAGACACAGAGACACACACAGAGACACAGAGACACACACAGAGACACAGAGACACACACACAGAGACACAGAGACACACACAGAGACACACACAGAGACACAGAGACACACAGACACACACAGAGACACAGAGACACACACAGAGACACAGAGACACACAGAGAGACACAGAGACACACACAGAGACACAGAGACACACACAGAGACACAGACACACACAGAGACACACACAGAGACACAGAGACACAGAGACACACACAGAGACAGAGACACACACAGAGACACACACAGAGACACACAGAGACACACACAGAGACACACACAGAGACACACACAGAGACACACACAGAGACACATTCAGAGACACACACAGAGACACACAGAGACACAGAGACACACACACAGAGACACAGAGACACAGACACACACAGAGACACATTCAGAGACACAGAGACACTCACACAGAGACACAGAGACACACAGACACACACAGAGACACACACAGAGACACAGAGACACACACAGAGACACAGACACACACAGAGACACACACAGAGACACAGAGACACACACAGAGACACAGAGACACACACACAGAGACACAGAGACACACACAGAGACACAGAGACACACACAGAGACACAGAGACACACACAGAGACACAGAGACACACACAGAGACACAGAGACACACACACAGAGACACAGAGACACACACAGAGACACACACAGAGACACAGAGACACAGAGACACACACACAGAGACACAGAGACACACACAGAGACACAGAGACACAGAGACCACACACAGAGACACAGAGACACACACAGAGACACAGAGACACAGAGACACAGACACACACAGAGACAGAGACACATTCAGAGACACACACAGAGACACACAGAGACACACACAGAGACACACACAGAGACACAGAGACACTCACGCACAGAGACACAGAGACACTCACACAGAGACACTCACAGAGACACACACAGAGACACACACACAGAGACACACACAGAGACACACACAGAGACACAGAGACACAGAGACACACACAGAGACACACACAGAGACACACACAGAGACACAGACACACACAGAGACACAGACACACACAGAGACACACACAGAGACACAGAGACACAGAGACACATTCAGAGACACACACAGAGACACAGACACACACAGAGACACATTCAGAGACACACACAGAGACACACAGAGACACACACAGAGACACACACAGAGACACACACAGAGACACACACAGAGACACATTCAGAGACACACACAGAGACACACAGAGACACAGAGACACACACACAGAGACACAGAGACACAGACACACACAGAGACACATTCAGAGACACAGAGACACTCACACAGAGACACAGAGACACACAGACACACACAGAGACACACACAGAGACACAGAGACACACACAGAGACACAGACACACACAGAGACACACAGAGACACAGAGACACACACAGAGACACAGAGACACACACACAGAGACACAGAGACACACACAGAGACACAGAGACACACACAGAGACACAGAGACACACACAGAGACACAGAGACACACACAGAGACACAGAGACACACACACAGAGACACAGAGACACACACAGAGACACACACAGAGACACAGAGACACAGAGACACACACACAGAGACACAGAGACACACACAGAGACACAGAGACACAGAGACACACACACAGAGACACAGAGACACACACAGAGACACAGAGACACAGAGACACAGACACACACAGAGACAGAGACACATTCAGAGACACACACAGAGACACACAGAGACACACACAGAGACACACACAGAGACACAGAGACACTCACGCACAGAGACACAGAGACACTCACACAGAGACACTCACAGAGACACACACAGAGACACACACACAGAGACACACACAGAGACACACACAGAGACACAGAGACACAGAGACACACACAGAGACACACACAGAGACACACACAGAGACACAGACACACACAGAGACACAGACACACACAGAGACACACACAGAGACACAGAGACACATTCAGAGACACACACAGAGACACAGACACACACAGAGACACACACAGAGACACAGAGACACATTCAGAGACACACACAGAGACACAGAGACACACACAGAGACACAGAGACACACACAGAGACACACACAGACACACAGAGACACACACAGAGACACACACACAGACACACACAGACACACACACACAGAGACAGAGACACACACAGACACACACACAGACACACACACAAAGACACACACAGACACACACATACACAGAGACACTCACAGAGACACACAGAGACACACACAGAGACATAGACACACACAGAGACACACACAGAGACACACAGAGACACACACAGAGACATAGACACACACAGAGACACACACACAGAGACACACACAGAGACACACACAGAGACACACACAGAGACAGAGACACACACAGAGACACACACAGAGACACACACAGACACAGAGACACACACAGACACACACACAAAGACACACACAGACACACACACACAGAGACACACAGAGACATAGACACACACACAGAGACACACACAGACACACACAGAGACACAGAGACACACAGAGAGAGACGCACATGGTGAGTGGCTGGGTAACTGAGTGACTAGGTGAGTGGTTGACTAAGCGGGTGAGTGACTAAGCGAGTGAGTGACTAGGTGAGTGGTTGACTAAGTGAGTGAGTGACTAAGCTAGTGAGTGACTAAGAGTGTGGGTGAGTGACTAAGTGAGTCAGTGACTAAGCGAGTGAGTGACTAAGCGAGTGAGTGACTAAGCGAGTGAGTGACTAAGTGTGTGGGTGAGTGACTAAGCGGGTGAGTGACTAAGCGAGTGACTAAGAGGGTGAGTGACTAAGCGAGTGAGTGACTAAGCGGGTGGTTGGGTGACTAAGCGAGTGAGTGACTGGGCGAATGGCTGACTAAGCGGGTGAGTGACTAAGCGAGTGACTAGGTGAGTGGTTGACTAAGTGAGTGACTAAGCGAGTGACTAGGCGAGTGGTTGACTAAGTGAGTGAGTGACTAAGCGAGTGAGTGACTAAGTGTGTGGGTGAGTGACTAAGAGAGTGAGTGACTAAGTGTGTGGGTGAGTGACTATGCGGGTGAGTGACTGAGCGGGTGAGTGACTACGCGAGTGACTAAGCGGGTGACTAAGCGAGGTGAGTGACTAAGCGGGTGAGTGACTAAGCGGGGTGAGTGACTACGCGAGTGACTAAGCGGGTGACTAAGCGAGTGAGTGACTAAGCGAGTGAGTGACTAAGCGGGGTGAGTGACTACGCGAGTGACTAAGCGGGTGACTAAGCGAGTGAGTGACTAAGCGAGTGAGTGACTAAGCGGGTGAGTGACTACGCGAGTGACTAAGCGGGTGACTGAGCGGGTGAGTGACTAAGCGAGTGACTAAGCGGGTGAGTGACTAAGTGTGTGAGTGACTGGGCGAGTGGCTGACTAAGCGAGTGAGTGACTAAGCGAGTGACTAAGTGGGCGAGTGAGTGACTAAGCAAGAGGGTGACTAAGCGGGCGAGTGACTAAGCGAGTGAGTGACTGGGCGAGTGGCTGACTAAGCGAGTGAGTGACTAAGTGAGTGACTAAGCGGGCGAGTGAGTGACTAAGCAAGAGGGTGACTAAGCGGGCGAGTGACTAAGCGAGTGAGTGACTGGGCGAGTGGCTGACTAAGCGGGTGAGTGACTGAGCGAGTGAGTGACTAAGTGTGTGGGTGAGTGACTAAGTGGCTGACTAAGCGGGTGAGTGACTGAGCGAGTGAATGACTAAGCGGGTGAGTGACTAAGCGAGTGACTAAGCGAGTGAGTGACTAAGTGTGTGGGTGAGTGACTGAGCGGGGTGAGTGACTAAGCGGGTGACTAAGCGAGTGAGTGACTAAGTGTGTGGGTGAGTGACTGAGCGGGTGAGTGACTAAGCGGGTGAGTGACTAAGTGTGTGGGTGAGTGACTGAGCGGGTGAGTGACAAAGCGGGTGACTAAGCGAGTGACTAAGCGAGTGACTAAGCGGTGAGCGACTGGGCGAGTGTTTTTTGGTTTCTGGCTGAGTGGACCTAGTCGCGTCACGAACCCCGGCCAGGAGTCCATCCTCCCTCAGCCGCCTCGTCACGGCCCAGCAGAGTCCTCCTCAAGTTGTCCATCGCTAGAGGTCCACCCTAGAGTCGACCTCTCACTCACCTATAGTCCACCCTGCTGGTCTAGAGTCCACCTGTCACTCACCTATAGTCCACCCTGCTGGTCTAGAGTCCACCTGTCACTGACCTATAGTCCACCCTGCTGGTCTAGAGTCTAGAGGAGTCGACCTATCACTCACCTATAGTCCACCCTGCTAGTCTAGAGGAGTCCACCTCTCATTCACCTATAGTCCACCCTGCTGGTCTAGAGTCTAGAGGAGTCGACCTCTCACTCACCTATAGTCCACCCTGCTGGTCTAGAGTCTAGAGGAGTCGACCTCTCACTCACCTATAGTCCACCCTGCTAGTCTAGAGTCTAGAGGAGTCCACCTGTTACTCAGCTATAGTCCACCCTGCTGGTCTAGATTCTAGAGGAGTCCACCTCTCACTCACCTATAGTCCACCCTGCTAGTCCAGAGTCTAGAGGAGTCCACCTCTCTCCTCACCTATAGTCCACCCTGCTAGTCTAGAGTCCACCTTTTACCTATAGTCCACCCTGCTGGTCTAGAGTCTAGAGGAGTCCACCTGTCACTCGCCTATAGTCCACCCTGCTAGTCTAGAGTCTAGAGGAGTCCACCTGTCACTCGCCTATAGTCCACCCTGCTGGTCTAGAGTCTAGAGGAGTCCACCTGTCACTTAGCTATAGTCCACCCTGCTGGTCTAGAGTCTAGAGGAGTCCACCTCTCACTCGCCTATAGTCCACCCTGCTGGTCTAGAGTCTAGAGGAGTCCACCTGTCACTCGCCTATAGTCCACCCTGCTGGTCTAGAGTCTAGAGGAGTCCACCTGTCACTCAGCTATAGTCCACCCTGCTGGTCTAGAGTCTAGAGGAGTCCACCTCTCACTCGCCTATAGTCCACCCTGCTGGTCTAGAGTCTAGAGGAGTCCACCCGTCACTCAGCTATAGTCCACCCTGCTGGTCTAGAGTTTAGAGGAGTCCACCTGTCACTCAGCTATAGTCCACCCTGCTGGTCTAGAGTCTAGAGGAGTCCACCTCTCACTCGCCTATAGTCCACCCTGCTGGTCTAGAGTCTAGAGGAGTCCACCTCTCACTCACTTATAGTCCACCCTGCTGGTCTAGAGTCTAGAGGAGTCCACCCGTCACTCAGCTATAGTCCACCCTGCTGGTCTAGAGTTTAGAGGAGTCCACCTGTCACTCAGCTATAGTCCACCCTGCTGGTCTAGAGTCTAGAGGAGTCCACCTGTCACTCGCCTATAGTCCACCCTGCTGGTCTAGAGTCTAGAGGAGTCCACCTGTCACTCAGCTATAGTCCACCCTGCTAGTCTAGAGTCTAGAGGAGTCCACCTCTCACTCGCCTATAGTCCACCCTGCTGGTCTAGAGTCTAGAGGAGTCCACCTGTCACTCGCCTATAGTCCACCCTGCTGGTCTAGAGTCTAGAGGAGTCCACCTGTCACTCAGCTATAGTCCACCCTGCTAGTCTAGAGGAGTCCACCTGTCACTCACCTATAGTCCACCCTGCTGGTCTAGAGGAGTCCACCTGTCACTCAGCTATAGTCCACCCTGCTGGTCTAGAGTCTAGAGGAGTCCACCTGTCACTCAGCTATAGTCCACCCTGCTAGTCTAGAGTCTAGAGGAGTCCACCTCTCACTCACCTATAGTCCACCCTGCTAGTCTAGAGGAGTCCACCTGTCACTCAGCTATAGTCCACCCTGCTCGTCTAGAGTCTAGAGGAGTCCACCTCTCACTCTCCTATAGTCCACCCTGCTAGTCTAGAGTCTAGAGGAGTCCACCTCTCACTCACTTATAGTCCACCCTGCTAGTCTAGAGTCTAGAGGAGTCGACCTCTCACTCACCTATAGTCCAACCTGCTAGTCTAGAGTCTAGAGGAGTCCACCTGTCACTCACCTATAGTCCACCCTGCTAGTCTAGAGTCTAGAGGAGTCCACCTCTCACTCAGCTATAGTCCACCCTGCTAGTCTAGAGTCTAGAGGAGTCCACCTGTCACTCAGCTATAGTCCACCCTGCTAGTCTAGAGTCTAGAGGAGTCCACCTGTCACTCAGCTATAGTCCACCCTGCTAGTCTAGAGTCTAGAGGAGTCCACCTGTCACTCACCTATAGTCCACCCTGCTAGTCTAGAGTCTAGAGGAGTCCACCTCTCACTCAGCTATAGTCCACCCTGCTAGTCTAGAGTCTAGAGGAGTCCACCTGTCACTCAGCTATAGTCCACCCTGCTAGTCTAGAGTAGACCTCGAGAGGGGAACGCGTGACTTAGGAAGGGAAGAGCCGACTAGGGAATCGATTCCAGCGAGCCGGAGCTACTAGGAGCGCAGCGATTCCAGAATCGATGTTGACGATATTGAATGAGTGGGTGGGTGAGTGGGTAGGTGAGTTGGTGAGTGAGTGGGTGAGTGAGTGAGTGGGTAGGTGAGTGGGTAGGTGAGTGGGTGACTGAGTGAGTGGGTGAGTGGGTAGGTGACTGGGTGAGTGAGTGGGTGGGTAGGTGAGTGGGTGAGTGAGTGGGTGAGTGAGTGGGTGAGTGGGTAGGTGAGTGGGTGAGTGAGTGGGTGAGTGAGTGGGTGAGTGAGTGGGTAGGTGAGTGGGTGACTGAGTGAGTGGGTGAGTGGGTAGGTGACTGGGTGAGTGAGTGGGTGGGTAGGTGAGTGGGTGAGTGAGTGGGTGAGTGAGTGGGTGAGTGGGTAGGTGAGTGGGTGAGTGAGTGGGTGAGTGAGTGGGTGAGTGAGTGGGTAGGTGAGTGGGTGGGTGAGTGGGTAGGTGAGTGGGTAGGTGAGTGGGGTGAGTGAGTGGGTAGGTGAGTGGGTGACTGAGTGAGTGGGTGAGTGGGTAGGTGAGTGGGTGAGTGAGTGGGTGGGTAGGTGAGTGGGTGAGTGGGTAGGTGAGTGGGTGAGTGAGTGGTGAGTGGTGGGTGAGTGAGTGGGTAGGTGAGTGGGTGGGTGAGTGGGTGGGTGAGTGGGTGGGTGAGTGGGTAGGTGAGTGGGTGAGTGGGTGGGTGGGTTCGTGGGTGAGGTGAGGTGGTGAGTGGGTGGTGAGTGGGTGGTGAGTGGGTAGGTGAGTGGGTAGGTGAGTGGGTGGAGTGAGTGGGTGAGTGAGTGGGTGAGTGGGTGAGGGTGGAGTGGTGAGTGGGTGGTGTGAGTGGGTGAGGGAGGGGGTGGTGGGTGAGTGGGTTGGGTGGTGAGTGGGTGAGTGTGTGGGTGAGTGGTGGGTGGGTGGGTGAGTGGGTGAGTGGGGTGAGTGGGTGAGTGGTGAGTGGGTGAGTGGTGAGTGAGTGGGTGGGTGAGTGGTGGGTGAGGTGGGTGGGGTGGGGTTGAGTGGTGGTGTGGGGGTGGGTGGGTGGGGTGAGGTAGTGAGTGAGTGAGTGGTGAGGTAGGTAAGTGAGTGGGTGGTTGAGTGACTATATCCTGAAGAAGGCTCATGGCCCAAACGTCGCCTCTATAAACGTTCCCATATTAAAACACACACCAAATGAGTAACAATCGATTC
>NW_027422611.1:372531-393157 GCF_048934315.1 Petromyzon marinus | reverse complement strand
GGAGGTGGTGCGGGTGTGGTTCTGCAATCGGCGGCAGAAGGAGAAGCGGATGACGGCTTGCGGAGGAGGCGGTGGAGGCGGTGGAGGAGGCGGTGGAGGCGGTGGTGGCGGTGGTGGTGACGGCGGAGGCGGTGGAGGCGGCGGAGGCGGCGGAGGCGGCGGAGGCGGTGGAGGCGGCGGAGGCGGCGGAGGCGGCGGTGGTGGTGGCGGCGGAGGCGGTGGAGGAGGCGGTGACGGCGGTGACAGTGACAGCAGCGGCGGCGGCGGTGCGGAGGACGAGGAGGTGGTGGTGGTTGTGCCGTCAAGACGAGGAGCAGCTGGTGGTGGTGGTGGACGACGAAGTGGTGGTGGTGGTGGTGGTGGACGAGGTGGTGGTGGACGAAGTGGTGCAGGTGGACGAGGAGGAGGAGGTGGAGGTGGGATGCGATCGCCGTTACGCTGAGCGAAGACACGCGCACGTGCCTGTGTGTACAGGTGTGTGTACAGGTGTGTGTGTGTGTGTACAGGTGTGTGTGTGTGTGTACAGGTGTGTGTGTGTGTGTAGAGGTGTGTGTGTGTGTGTACAGGTGTGTGTACAGGTGTGTGTGTGTGTGTACAGGTGTGTGTGTGTACAGGTGTGTGTGTGTGTGCACAGGTGTGTGTGTACAGGTGTGTGTGTGTGTACAGGTGTGTGTGTGTGTGTGTACAGGTGTGTGTGTGTGTGTGTACAGGTGTGTGTGTGTGTACAGGTGTGTGTGTACAGGTGTGTGTGTGTGTACAGGTGTGTGTGTGTACAGGTGTGTGTGTGTGTACAGGTGTGTGTGTGTGTACAGGTGTGTGTACAGGTGTGTGTGTGTACAGGTGTGTGTGTGTACAGGTGTGTGTGTGTGTACAGGTGTGTGTACAGGTGTGTGTGTGTACAGGTGTGTGTGTGTGTGTGCAGGTGTGTGTGCACAGGTGTGTGTGTGTGTACAGGTGTGTGTACAGGTGTGTGTACAGGTGTGTGTGTGTGTACAGGTGTGTGTGTACAGGTGTGTGTACAGGCAAGGCTGCGATGGCTGGGTCATGTAGCCCGCATGCTCAGCCACCGCATGCCGAAACAGCTTTTGTTCGGCCGGATTGAGGGGGCTAAGCAGGCGCGGCACGGGCTAGAGAAGAGATGGAGTGATGTGGTACAGGAGGACGTGGAGCTGAGTGGACTTGCCGATGACTGGTACCAGCGGTGTCAAGATCGGCCTCTGTGGAGGAGGCTCGTGAAGGATGCTACTGGGCAGTCGGAGGCAGTCGCCCTCCAACAACAGCGGAGGGCAGAGGAGCGACGCTCACAACAACGAGCGGAGCGCCGGGTGGCTAAAGCACAGCAGGTTGGCACAGTAGGGGGCACAGGTGGTGCATCAGCCAGTCATCTCAGTCATCTCAGTCAGTCGACCCGTGGCACCTGCTGGGTCTGCCCCGTGACCTCCTGCCAGCGGGCGTTCGACACTTCACGTGGCCTCAAGGTGCACATGGCCTGGCACAAGCGTCGTGGTGACGTCACCGCCACTTAGTGGTGAATGGCGGTTGTTGTTGTGTACAGATGTGTGTGCAGGTGTGCAATCAATTAATTAATTTCTTACCGCTAAACCACGATGGAAAATGTAATTAATAAGCTTGTGCCGGAGGCTCCGGGGGGACAGGCGTCTATGACGTCTCCTGGCCAAACCCCAATTGGCGGAGCCAGGAGATTGAATCTCTACCCTCGGGGCTCCTCCAGACACAACGAAAAGCCACTACGGGTGGCCATGTGGAATGTTCGGACGCTCACTGCGGAGGAGAGGCTGCCACTCCTCCGTCGGGAGCTGGACCGGTACCGCCTGGATCTCTGCGGCATTCAGGAGGTCCGGTGGACCGGTTCTGGCTCCTGCCACCATGAGGGATGGGCAGTCCTCTACTCGGGGCAGCAGACTGCCAAACAACAGGGTGTGGCTCTTCTTCTGAACAAAAGAATGAAGGGGGCGTGGGAGCGTGGCGGTGAGGTGTGGGAAGCTGTAAGCCCCGGGCTACTTTGGGCTCGCCTTCCCATCAACCGGAGGCGAGGAATGGTGGTCGTGGTTACTTATGCCCCCACCGAAGATGAACATCCGTGGAGGGATGCAGGCAAGGTCGGTGAGTCAGATGCCTTCTATGACCTCCTGTCACAGGTGCTGGCTAAAGCGGACCCCTCGGTGATGGAGTCATCTTTGGGGGGGGGGGGGGGTTTCGGTAAAGTCACGTAGTAGGTAGGTGTAAAAAAAACAACAAAAAATCGACAAGATAAATGAAAACAACCAAATAATTAAAATCACGACGTTTCGGGCGAAACACAAGCGGTCCGTCGTCACGTGGGGGACAAACGCAGCCAAGGGCATACTCTTTGGTTCTGTTCGGTAAAGTCACCGCGTCGGTAAAACACGTTAAGTTAAAATTAAATAAACGATTGAAACGCGACGTTTCGGAGGCAACCCAAGCAATCCCTCTTCAGGCGGGTCCACTCGCAGCCGGAACCGCTCCACCAAGTGGCGCGGCTTCTGGGAAAACCTAGCGCTTAAGTACAGGTTGATCCGGGGGCGTTGCTTGAACCGAGAGGATGGTTTCATGTTGAGCAAACCACTAGAAGAGACGTTTTGAACCACGCCACAAGCGCCAGCTGGCTTACCAAACGTATTCTTTCCGAACTGTTCCCATTTTCCTTTTTGTTGTTGTTTGCTACCGCCTCCCCCTTTGCAGGAGGGCCTGGGCCGATAATCTTGCCGTCTATATTTTACGCACACGGAGACCCATCTCCCACACGCAGCGAAAAGACGGGATTGACTCGGCAACGCACCCAGCCAAAGTCCACCCCCGCATGGCCACCTCCCGCATGGCCACCTCCCGCACCTCCCACCCCCCGACCTGTAACTTAAGCTCTGGGTGCCCAGAAGCCTCGCCGCATTGGTTGCAGCGATTCCGGCTGCGAATGGACGCACCTGATGAAGGTCGTTGCCTCCAGAAACGTGGTGCTTTTTAATCGTTTGTTTTAATTTAATTTAATGTAATTCGATTCTCGTTCGTTTTTCGGCTACGTGGTGGCTCTGCCGAATAGGACAGGACCAGAGCGTGCGAATCCTTGCGGTCGCGAAAGCTTCCAATCTCAAGAGTCCAACAGCCAGGGCAGTTGCTGGGATTTGTCAAAGAGGTCGCTCTGTCTAACACGGGTTTATATAGCTGAGGAGGATGAGGTGGGTGGGTGGGTGGGCGGGTGGGTGGGTGGGTGGTTGGAACGAGGGCACGGTGAGTATGGGGGTGAGGCGTGGGCTGGAGGAGCCAATCCAAAAGCTGTGGATTATTATTCTTGGTTCTTTCGGTAAAGTCTCCACCGCGTAGGAAGGGAAACATTAAAATAATAAAAATATAAAACTTTAAAATTATTATTCTTGGTTCTTTCGGTAAAGTCACCACCACGTAGAAGGGAAACATTGAAAATAATAAAATATATATATAAAACAATAAAAAATGTATTCTTGGTTCTTTCGGTAAAGTCTCCACCACGTAGAAAGGGAAACAATAAAATAATAAAAATATAAAACAATAAAATTATTATTCTTGGTTCTTTCGGTAAAGTCACCACCACGTTAGAAGGGAAACAATAAAATAATAAAAATATAAAACAATAAAATTATTATTCTTGGTTCTTTGGGGGTAAAGTCACCACCACGTAGAAGGGAAACAATAAAATAATAAAAATATAAAACAATAAAATTCTCACGACGTTTCGACTGCAACACAAAGCAGCAATCATCATCAGGTGTGAAAATCACAACAAGAAAATGCGAATTTTCTTGTTGTGGTTTCAAATTGTTCTTGCTGTGGTTTTCACACCTGATGATGATTGCTGTTCGTGTTGCAGTAGAAACGTTGTGAGAATTTTATTGTTTTATATTTTTATTATTTTTTGTTTTATATTTTTATTATTTTATTGTTTTATATTTTTATTATTTTATTGTTTTATATTTTATTATTTTATTGTTTAATTTTTTTTATTATTTTATTGTTTTATTTTTTTATTGTTTTATTGGTTTATATTTTTATTATTTTATTGTTTTACATTTTATTATTTTATTGTTTTAATTTTTTATTATTTTATTGTTTTATATTTTATTATTTTATTGTTTAAATTTTTTATTATTTTATTGTTTTATATTTTTATTATTTTATTGTTTTATATTTTTATTATTTTATTGTTTTATATTTTTACTATTTTATTGTTTTAATTTTTTTATTATTTTATTGTTTTATATTTGTATTATTTTATTGTTTTAAATGTTTATTATTTTATTGTTTTATATTTTTATTATTTTATTGTTTCCCTTCTAAGTGGTGGTTTTCACACCTGATGATGATTGCTGCTTTGTGTTGCAGTAGAAACGTCGTGAGAATTTTATTGTTTTATATTTTTTTTTATTGTTTCCCTTCTACGTGGTGGTGACTTTACCCAAAGAACCAAGAATAATAATTTTATTGTTTTACAATAATTGTATTGTTTTATATTTTTATATTATTTTATTGTTTCCCTTCTACGTGGTGGTGACTTTACCGAAAGAACCAAGAATAATAATTTTATTGTTTTACAATAATTGTATTGTTTTATATTTTTATTATTTTATTGTTTCCCTTCTACGTGGTGGTGACTTTACCGAAAGAACCAAGAATAATAATTTTATTGTTTTATATTTTTTATTATTTTATTGTTTCCCTTCTACGTGGTGGTGACTTTACCCAAAGAACCAAGAATAATAATTTTATTGTTTTATATTTTTTATTATTTTATTGTTTCCCTTCTACGTGGTGGTGACTTTACCCAAAGAACCAAGAATAATAATTTTATTGTTTTACAATAATTTTATTGTTTTATATTTTTATTATTTTATTGTTTCCCTATCTACGTGGTGGTGACTTTACCGAAAGAACCAAGAATATGAATCCCTGCAGTCACGAAAGCTTTCAATCAAAACGTGGACACAGCTCAAGTCCCAAAGGTGGAGTGGGGGAGAGTTGAATCGGACAAACGTACGACACGCTTGGAAAAGGTGCATCTCAAATTTCCTAGTGATGTGCAAGGCTGGGAGTAAAAGGCTGGTGATGTGGGTATGAATATAAAACTGTTAAGGCAGCTAGGGTTTCACTTGGTTAACAACATCGTTCCAATGATTGCTCAATTTGAATCCATCTTCTCGGCTGAGGTTATGCCTTATGTTTGTACATCTGGATGGCCTCATGGGCAAACCTTTGGTGGTATCCAGACGGCTTGCAAAGCACCTTGGTCTCGGAAAAAAAATAATATCATGAGAACCCGCTGTGTTGAAACTATGATCAGCCACGGCCGAAGAATTCGTTCTGCCGTGTTTCAAATCTGAATCGTGTTCGCGAATTCGGTCTCCCCGATACAGCAGTCACCACAGGTACAACATATGCCGTTATTTCTGTCCGTCTGCTACAGCAGAGGTGTAGGGAATTCCAACAAGACCTACATCTCTGCTTTATTGACCTGGTCAAGGCCTATGATACCATCAGTAGGCCTGGGCTCTGGGTCGTTCTTCGTGCTTTTGGAGTCCCTGACCCTCTGCTCACGATCATTAAGGACCTTCATGATGGTGAGCGGGCCCGGGTAAAACTACGTGGCCGGGAGTCAGAGCCATTCCCTGTACACCTTGGGGTGCGACAGGGATGTCCTCTGGCTCCCACATTATTTAACATCTATTTCGACCACGTAGTTCGTGAAACTTTCAATAGCTGCATCGAAGGAATTTCCATCTGGTACAGATATAATGGGAGGCTGATCGATGCCCGGGTGCGGTCAAGGGATGGCTCCCTATTGGTCAACCACGTTATGTATGCCGATGATTTGGTAATTGCTGCTCACTCAGAGGAGGAGTTGGAGACGCTGCTGCTGAGACTGGAGCGTGCCACTAAGAGGTGGGGCCTTACCATCAGCCCCACCAAAACTAAGCACCTGCCTGGGTATTTTGTACCATCGGACACACCACCCCCACAACTCCCAATCGGTGATGGGGCAGTTGTGGAGAGAGTGGAGAGTTTCCCATACCTGGGCAGTGTGCTCATGACCAGCTCCGATTTAACAGCAGAGGTCTCACTCCGAATCAGTCGAGCGGCAATATCTTTTCATCGGTTGCGTAACGCTGTGTGGAAGCTACCTGGTCTGTCGCTCCGCACTAAGCTTCAGGTCTTCTCGGCCACGGTCATTCCCTCCCTTCTCTATGCTTGCGAAACGTGGACCCCCGCCAATGGAACATCTTCGCCGGTTAGAAACATTTAGGCTGGCCTGCCTACGATCTATCCTGGGTTTAACCAGGCTGGATTGTGTGAGGAGCTCACAAATCCTTGAAAGATCTGGGCAAGGTCCCATCGGTGAGCTCCTCCGGCGGGCAAGGCTGCGATGGCTGGGTCATGTAGCCCGCATGCCCAGCCACCGCATGCCGAAACAGCTTTTGTTTGGCCGGATCGAGGGGGCTAAGCGGGCGCGGCACGGGCTAGAGAAGAGATGGAGTGATGTGGTACAGGAGGACGTGGAGCTGAGTGGACTTGCCGATGACCGGTACCAGCAGTGTCAAGATCGGCCTCTGTGGAGGAGGCTCGTGAAGGATGCTACTGGGCAGTTGGAGGCAGTCGCCCTCCAACAACAACGGAGGGCGGAGGAGCGACGCTCAGAACAACGAGCGGAGCGCCGGGTGGCTAAAGCAAAGCAGGTTGGCACAGTAGGGGGCACAGGTGGTGCATCAGCCAGTCATCTCAGTCGTCTCAGTCAGTCGACCCATGGCACCTGGGTCTGCCCCGTGACCTCCTGCCAGCGGGCGTTCGACACTTCACGTGGCCTCAGGGTGCACATAGCCTGGCACAAGCGTCGTGGTGACGTCACCGCCGCTTAGTGGTGAATGGCGGTTGTTGTTGTGTGTGATTGTGTGTGTATTAATGTGTGTGTGTACTGTGTGTATTAATGTGTGTGTGTGTACTGTGTGTGTATTAATGTGTGTGTTTACTGTGTGTATTAATGTGTGTGTGTGTACTGTGTGTGTATTAATGTGTGTGTGTGTACTGTGTGTGTATTAATGTGTGTGTGTACTGTGTGTATTAATGTGTGTGTGTGTACTGTGTGTGTATTAATGTGTGTTTGTGTGTGTGTACTGTGTGTGTATTAATGTGTGTGTGTGTACTGTGTGTGTATTAATGTGTGTGTGTGTACTGTGTGTATTAATGTGTGTGTGTACTGTGTGTGTATTAATGTGTTGTGTGTGTGCTGTGTGTATTAATGTGTGTGTATTAATGTGTGTGTGTACTGTGTGTGTATTAATGTGTGTGTGCTGTGTGTATTAATGTGTGTGTGTACTGTGTGTATTAATGTGTGTGTACTGTGTGTGTATTAATGTGTGTGTACTGTGTGTGTATTAATGTGTGTGTGTACTGTGTGTACTACATACGTGTGTGTATATATACATGTATATGTGTGTGTGTACTACACACGTGTGTGTGGATACATGTATATATACATTTGTATACACTTACACACTTATGTAAGTGTGTATGTATATATACATGTGTGTGTATAGTACACACGTGTGTAAATGTGTGTATGTGTATATACATGTATTAATGTGTGTGTGTGTACTGTGTGTGTATTAATGTGTGTGTGTACTGTGTGTATTAATGTGTGTGTGTGTACTGTGTGTGTATTAATGTGTGTGTGTACTGTGTGTATTAATGTGTGTGTGTGTAAAGTGTGTGTATTAATGTGTGTGTGTACTGTGTGTATTAATGTGTGTGTGTGTACTGTGTGTGTATTAGTGTGTGTGTGTGTACTGTGTGTATTAATGTGTGTGTGTGTGCTGTGTGTATTAATGTGTGTGTGTGTGTACTGTGTGTGTGTTAATGTGTGTGTGTACTGTGTGTGTATTAATGTGTGTGTGCTGTGTGTGTATTAATGTTTGTGTGTACTGTGTGTGTATTAATGTGTGTGTGCTGTGTGTGTATTAATGTGTGTGTGCTGTGTGTGTATTAATGTGTGTGTGCTGTGTGTATTAATGTGTGTGTACTGTGTGTATTAATGTGTGTGCTGTGTGTATTAATGTGTGTGCTGTGTGTGTATTAGTGTTTGTGTGTACGTGTGTATTAATGTGTGTGCTGTGTGTGTATTAATGTGTGTGCTGTGTGTGTATTAATGTGTGTGCTGTGTGTGTATTAATGTTTGTGTGTACGTGTGTATTAATGTGTGTGCTGTGTGTGTATTAATGTGTGTGCTGTGTGTGTATTAATGTGTGTGTGTATTAATGTTTGTGTGTGCTGTGTGGGTATTAATGTGTGTGTGTGTACTGTGTGTACTACACACGTGTGTGTGTATATACATGTGTGTGTACGTACTACATACGTGTGTGTGTGTACTACACACGTGTATGTGTGTGTGTGTACTACACACGTGTATGTGTGTATACATGTATATATACATGTGTATACACATACACACTAACGTGTGTAAAAGTGTGTATGTATATATACATGTGTGTGTATAGTACACACGTGTGTAAATGTGTGTATGTGTATATACATGTATTAATGTGTGTGCACTGTGTGTATTAATGTGTGTGTGTACTGTGTGTGTATTAACGTGTGTGTACTGTGTGTGAATTAATGTGTGTGTGTGTGTGTACTGTGTGTGTATTAACGTGTGTGTACTGTGTGTGAATTAATGTGTGTGTGTACTGTGTGTGTATTAATGTGTGTGTGTGTACTACACACACGTGTGTAAATGTGTGTACGTGTATATATATGTATATGTGTGTGTGTGTACTACACACGTGTGTGTATCTACGTCTGTGTGTGTATGTACGTGTGTGTATGTACGTGTGTGTGTGTATGTACGTGTGTGTGTGTGTATGTACGTGTGTGTGTCTCTGTGTGTGTATGTACGTGTGTGTATGTACGTGTGTGTATGTACGTGTGTGTGTGTATGTACGTGTGTGTGTGTGTGTGTACGTGTGTGTGTGTACGTGTGTGTGTGTGTACGTGTGTGTGTGTACGTGTGTGTGAATTTACGTGTGTGTGTGTCTCTGTGTGTGTGTGTATGTACGTGTGTGTATGTACGTGTGTGTGTGTCTCTGTGTGTGTATGTACGTGTGTGTGTGTATGTACGTGTGTGTGTATGTACGTGTGTGTGTATGTACGTGTGTGTGTGTCTCTGTGTGTGTATGTACGTGTGTGTATGTACGTGTGTGTGTGTATGTACGTGTGTGTGTCTACGTGTGTCTCTGTGTGTGTGTGTCTATGGGGAGCGGTAGTGTAGTGGTTAGCGCTACGCTGCGCTATGAACCTGGTGACCCGGGTTCGATTCCCGTTCACGGCCAACACCAGTGACGATTATCTGAACCGGTCCCGGGCCTCCCCTAGGTCGACTCAGCCTCAAAATGAGTACCTGGTGCGGTGTGTGAACATCGCCACTGGGGAGACAAAGGCGGTCGGGCGTGGTGCTGGCCACCCACCCCCTCGTTTGCCATGCCGGCCTTCATAGGTGCTCGCTAACAGCACTTGCCCCTACAGTCTGTTGAGGTTACACGGGGGATCTTTGTATCTATGTGTGTGTGTGTATCTATGTATGTGTGTGTATCTATGTATGTGTGTATCTATGTGTGTGTGTATCTATGTGTGTGTGTATCTATGTGTGTGTGTATCTGTGTGTGTGTATCTATGTGTGTATCTATGTGTGTATCTCTGTGTGTGTATCTATGTGTGTGTATCTATGTGCGTGTGTATCTATGTGTGTGTGTATCTATGTGTGTGTATCTATGTGTGTGTGTATCCTGTGTGTGTATATATAACTATGTGTGTGTGTGTATCTATCTGTGTGTGTATCTATGTGTGTGTGTGTATCTATGTGTGTGTGTGTGTATCTATGTGTGTGTGTATCTATGTGTGTGTATCTATGTGTGTGTGTATCTATGTGTGTGTATCTATGTGTGTGTGTATCCTGTGTGTGTGTATATATATATCTATGTGTGTGTGTATCTATCTGTGTGTGTATCTATGTGTGTGTGTGTATCTATGTGTGTGTGTGTATCTATGTGTGTGTGTATCTATCTGTGTGTGTATCTATGTGTGTGTGTATCTATGTGTGTGTGTCTCTATGTGTGTGTATCTATGTGTGTGTGTATCTATGTGTGTGTGTATCTACGTGTGTGTATCTATGTGTGTGTGTATCTATCTATGTGTGTATATATCTATCTATGTGTGTGTATATCTATCTGTGTGTGTATCTATGTGTGTGTGTATCTACGTGTGTGTATCTATGTGTGTGTGTATATATATATCTATCTATGTGTGTGTGTATCTGTGTGGGTGTATCTATGTGTGTGTGTATCTATGTGTGTGTGTCTATGTGTGTGTGTGTATCTATGTGTGTGTATATATCTATCTATGTGTGTGTATCTATCTATGTGTGTGTATCTATGTGTGTGTATATGTGTGTGTGTGTATCTGTGTGAATGTATCTAGGTGTGTATGTGTATCTGTGTATCTATCTATGTGTATGTGTGTGTATATATCCATGTGTGTGTACGTGTGTGTGTGTCTACATGTGTGTGTATCTACGTGTGTGTAACAGCACTTGCCCCTACAGCCTGCTAGAGGCTACACGTGGGATATTTGATTTTGAATGAATCACACACGCACAATCACACAACATAAACAACAAACGCCATTCGCCACTAAGTGGCGGTGATGTCACCACGACCCTTGTGCCAGGCCATGTGCACCGTGAGGCCACGTGAAGTGTCGAACGCCCGCTGGCAGGAGGTCACGGGGCAGACCCAGCAGGTGCCACGGGTCGACTGACCGAGATGGCCGTGGCTGATGCACCACCTGTGCCCCCTACTGTGCCAACCTGCTGTGCTTTAGCCACCCGGCGCTCCGCTCGTTGTTGTGAGCGTCGCTCCTCCGCCCTCCGTTGTTGTTGGAGGGCGACTGCCTCCAACTGCCCAGTAGCGTCCTTCACGAGCCTCCTCCACAGAGGCCGATCTTGACACCGCTGGTACCGGTCATCGGCAAGTCCACTCAGCTCCACGTCCTCCTGTACCACATCACTCCATCTCTTCTCTAGCCCGTGCCGCGCCCGTTTAGCCCCCTCTATCCAGCCGAACAAAAGCTGTTTCGGCATGCGGTGGCTGGGCATGCGGGCTACATGACCCAGCCATCGCAGCCTTGCCCGCCGGAGGAGCTCACCGATGGGACCCTGCCCAGATCTTTCAAGGATTTGTGAGCTCCTCACACAATCCAGTCTGGTTAAACCCAGGATGGATCGTAGGCAGGCCAGCCTAAATGTTTCTAACCGGCGAAGATGTTCCATTAGACACACACACAGACACACACACAAATGCACACGCACAGACTCACACACAGACGCACACACACACAGGCGCACACACAGACACACACACACAGACACACAATAACACACACACACAGACTCACACACACACACAGACTCACACGCAGACGCACACACACACAGGCGCACACAGACACACACACAGACTCACACGCACACAGACACACGCACACAGGCACACGCACACAGACACACACACAGACACACGCACACAGACACACACACACAGACACACGCACACACACACGCACACACAGACACACACACACAGACACACAATAACACACACACACAGACTCACACACACAGACTCACACACTCACACAGACACACACACAGACGCACACACTCACACACAATCACACACACAGACGCACACACACACACCATCACACACCATCACACACAATAACACACACACACAGACTCACACACACACACACAGACTCACACACTCACACAGACTCACACACTCACACAGACACACACACAGACGCACACACTCACACACAATCACACACACAGACGCTCACACACAATCACACACTCACACACAATCACACACACACAGACTCACACACATACACAGACACACACACAGACACACACACAGACGCACACACTCACACACAATCACACACACAGACGCACACACACACACCATCACACACCATCACACACAATAACACACACACACAGACTCACACACACACACACAGACTCACACACTCACACAGACTCACACACTCACACAGACACACACACACAGACGCACACACTCACACACAATCACACACACAGACGCACACACACACACCATCACACACCATCACACACAATCACACACTCACACACAATCACACACACACAGACTCACACACATACACAGACTCACACACTCACACACACACAGACGCACACACTCACACACAATCACACACACACAGACGCACACACACACCATCACACACCATCACACACAATCACACACACACACAGACTCACACACACACACAGACTCACACACTCACACAGACACACACACAGACGCACACGCTCACACACAATCACACACACAGACTCACACACTCACACAGACACACACACAGACGCACACACACACACCATCACACACCATCACACACAATCACACACACACACAATCACACACACACACCATCACACAGACACACACACTCACACACAATCACACACACACACAGACTCACACACTCACACAGACACACACACTCACACAGACACACACACAGACGCACACACTCACACAAAATCACACACACACACCATCACACACAATCACACACACACACAATCACACACAGACAGCGATCCCCAGTGTATCCTCTAACAGACCGTGGGCATGAAACCGATTTGCATAATCGATCTCATTTGTATAAATCGATGTCATTTTATTGTTTATTTATTTACGGTCCAACCACTGACCGCGGCCACACGAACACAGTAAAGAGACAAAGCTCCCCCAGGTAGCCTCTAGCAGGGCTGTAGGGGCAAGTGTTGTTACACACACACAGACAAAGCTCCCCCAGCTAACCTCTAGCAGGGCTGTAGGGGCAAGTGCTGTTACACACACAGACAAAGCTCCCCCAGGTAGCCTCTAGCAGGCTGTAGGGGCAAGTGCTGTTACACACACACACACACAAAGCTCCCCCAGGTAGCCTCTAGCAGGGCTGTAGGGGCAAGTGCTATGACATACACAGACAAAGCTCCCCCAGGTAGCCTCTAGCAGGGCTGTAGGGGCAAGTGCTGTGACATACACAGACAAAGCTCCCCCAGGTAGCCTCTAGCAGGGCTGTAGGGGCAAGTGCTGTTAGCGAATAGCAGCAGCAGCAGCGTCTATGAAGGCTACCGGGGCACTGTGGAACACACAGAGGGGGTGGGTGGCCACCAGCACCACCACAACACCACCACACCATCACTACACCACCATCACCACTACACCACCACTACACTACCACCACTACACCACCACCACCACTACACCACTACTACACCACCACCACAACACCACCACCACCACCACAACACCACCACCACAACACCACCACCACCACTACACCACCACCACTACACCACCACTACTACACCACCACTACTACACCACCACCACTACACCACCACTACTACACCACCACCACAACCACCACAACCACCACCACTACTACACCACCACCACTACACCACCACCACTACACCACCACTACTACACCACCACTACTACACCACCACCACTACACCACCACTACTACACCACCACCACAACCACCACAACCACCACCACTACTACACCACCACCACTACACCACCACTACTACACCACCACCACTACACCACCACTACTACACCACCACCACTACACCACCACTACTACACAACCACCACAACCACCACCACTACTACACCACCACCACTACACCACCACTACACTACCACTACATCACCACCACCACTACACCACTACTACACTACCACTACATCACCACCACCACTACACCACCACTACACCACCACTACACCACCACCACTACATCACCACTACACTACCACTACATCACCACCACCACTACACCACCACTACACCACCACCACTACATCACCACTACACTACCACTACATCACCACCACCACCACTACACCACCACCACTACACCACCACTACTCCACCACCACTACACCACCACCACCACCACCAAGCCACTAATTTGAGTCCGAATCCACCTAGGGGAGGGTTGTCGGTTCAGTATTGTCTACACGTGTGTGTGTACACGTGTGTGTGTGTGTGTGTACACGTGTGTGTGTACACGTGTGTGTGTGTGTACACAGTGTGTGTGTACACGTGTGTGTGTGTACACGTGTGTGTGTGTACACGTGTGTGTGTACACGTGTGTGTGTGTGTGTCTACACTGTGTGTGTACACGTGTGTGTGTGTCTACACTGTGTGTGTACACGTGTGTGTGTACACGTGTGTGTGTGTACACGTGTGTGTGTGTACACGTGTGTGTGTGTGTGTACACGTGTGTGTGTGTACACGTGTGTGTGTACACGTGTGTGTGTGTGTCTACACTGTGTGTGTGTACACGTGTGTGTGTGTCTACACTGTGTGTGTGTACACGTGTGTGTGTGTGTACACGTGTGTGTGTGTACACGTGTGTGTGTGTCTACACGTGTGTGTGTGTACACGTGTGTGTGTACAACAACCCCCTACCTCCTCGCGGTGCCGGACGGGCAACTCTGTCGTGGACAGCGCTGTGGGGGGAGATCCAATTTTGATTGGCTCCTCCCCTCATGGCATATGTGTCCACCACAGGGGCTAAACGGGGGCTCTGGACGGGTGCGAGGGGCTGGTAACCCCTCCACCTTCAATTAATTACCACGAAACTACGAATTAAACTTAAATATGTAACAACTAAGCTTGTGCCGGAGGCCCCGGGGGGCCAGGCGTCTATGACGTCTCCTGGCCAAACCCCAATTGGCGGAGCCAGGAGATTGAATCCCTACCCTCGGGGCTCCTCCAGAAACAACGAAAAGCCACTTTGTGTGGCCACGTGGAATGTTCGGACGCTCACTGCGGAGGAGAGGCTGCCACTTCTCTGTCGGGAGCTGGACCGGTACCGCCTGGATCTCTGTGGCATTCGGGAGGTCCGGTGGACCGGTTCTGGCTCCTGCCACCATGAGGGGTGGACAGTCCTCTACTCGGGGCAGCAGACTGCCAAACAACAGGGTGTGGGTCTTCTTTTGAACAAAAGAATGAAGGGGGCGTGGGAGCGTGGCGGTGAGGTGTGGGAAGCTGTAAGCCCCAGGCTACTTTGGGCTCGCCTTCCCATCAACAGGAGGCGAGGAATGGTGGTCGTGGTTACTTATGCCCCCACCGAAGATGAACATCCGTGGAGGGATGCAGGCAAAGCCGATGAGTCAGATGCCTTCTATGACCTCCTGTCACAGGTGCTGGCTAAAGTGGCCCCTCGGGATAGAGTCATCATGTTGGGTGACTTCAATGCCCGAGTTGGTCATGATACTGGCACCTGGCCTGGAGTGATTGGAGGGCATGGGCCAGATCAGCTCAATAACAACGGTAGGAGGCTGCTAGATTTTTGTGCAGCCCATGGGCTTGTAATTACCAACACGCTGTTCCGGCATCGGCGCATCCACACAACATCATGGATGCATGCCGGGTCCAAGCAAGAACATCTGCTGGACTACATAGTGACGGACCAGCGAATGCGAGCCCATGTCCTTGACACCAGGACCTACCGTGGAGCTGATCTGCCCTCTGACCATCGACTAGTCATCTGTAAGATGCGCCTGCCATTCTTCCACTCCGGTGGTGGGTGTACACCCAGGACCCCATTCCAACCTAAAGTGGCCTGGTCTCAGTTATCTGATGAAAGTTGCAAGCGAGAATTTCATCATCGCTTGCGGCTGGGATTGGCATCGTCCCCGACTCCTCCTGATGTCGAGGGTAAATGGGCGAGGTTTAGGACTGTGACTCATGCAGCTGCAATGGCTGCTTTGGGTACGCGGTCCAGACCTCCCCAGACACCCTGGATGACAGAGGAGTTGTTCACGATGGTTGAGAAAAAGCGACAGGCCCACTGTCATCGGCTACAGAGTCCCACGTCAGAGAATGAGGAGGCTTACCGCAGCCTTCGCTCGGAGGTTCGGAGAGCCGTGAGGCGCTGCAAGGATGGGTGGTGGTCGCGGGTTGCTGAGGAGATGGAGTCTGCCTCAGTGGCCCGTGATCACAAATCTCTATTTAACTCCATCAAAAAAGTAACCTGCAGCGCCACACCTATTACCATCATTAGGGGAAAAAACGGCGATCCAATTTCCGACCCCCAGGAACAGGTTCGCAGATTTGCTGAGCATTTCTGTGAGGTCCTGGGGGAGGGAAAATCCCTCAGCCAGGAAAACATCGTGGCACAAAGTGAGGATGACCCTGCTGAGGCTGCGGTGCCTCAAATATTGGATGAAGTCACCCCCTGTGAGTGGCTGGCTGAGGTGCCATCTGCTGAGGAAGTATTGAAGGCGATTCGGAGTCTGAGACCAGGAAAGGCAGCGGGCAGAGATGATCTTCCAAGCGAAATGCTGAGGGAGGGTGGCGTTTGTGCACAGACTGCCCTATATGACATCATAACAACAGTCTGGACCACTGGACGGGTTCCGCAGGATTGGAAGGATGCCCTGGTGGTCCCCCTTTTTAAGAAGGGGGACCGCACAGACTGTAACAACTACAGGGGCATCTCACTCCTCAGTGTGTCGGGAAAGGTCCTGGCAAGGATTATTCAGCATCGCCTTGCCAGGCACGCTGAGGAGAGGCTTGCGGAGCCCCAATGCGGTTTCAGGAAAGGGCGGTCCTGCACAGATGCCATATTTTCTGTCCGTCTGCTACAGCAGAGGTGTAGGGAATTCCAACAAGACCTACATCTCTGCTTTATTGACCTGGTCAAGGCCTATGATACCATCAGTAGGCCTGGGCTCTGGGTCGTTCTTCGTGCTATTGGAGTACCTGACCCTCTGCTCACGATCATTAAGGACCTTCATGATGGTGAGCGGGCCCGGGTAAAACTACGTGGCCGGGAGTCAGAGCCATTCCCTGTACACCTTGGGGTGCGACAGGGATGTCCTCTGGCTCCCACATTATTTAACATCTATTTTGACCACGTAGTTCGTGAAGCCTTCAATAGCTGTACCGGGGGAATCTCCATATGGTACAGATATAATGGGAGGCTAATCGATGCCCGGGTGCGGTCAAGGGATGGCTCCCTATTGCTCAACCACGTTATGTATGCTGATGACTTGGTAATAGCTGCTCAGTCAGAGGAGGAGTTGGAGACGCTGCTGCTGAGACTGGAGCGTGCCACTAAGAGGTGGGGCCTTACCATCAGCCCCACCAAAACCAGGCACCTGCCTGGGTATTTTGTACCATCGGACACTCCACCCCCACAACTCCCAATCGGTGATGGGGCAGTTGTGGAGAGAGTGGAGAGTTTCCCATACCTGGGCAGTGTGCTTATGACTGGCACCAGTTTAACAGCAGAGGTCTCACTCCGAATCAGTCGAGCGGCAATATCTTTTCATCGGTTGCGTAACGCTGTGTGGAAGCTACCTGGTCTGTCGCTCCGCACTAAGCTTCAGGTCTTCTCGGCCACGGTCATTCCCTCCCTTCTCTACGCTTGCGAAACGTGGACCCCCCTAATGGAACATCTTCGCCGGTTAGAAACATTTAGGCTGGCCTGCCTACGATCCATCCTGGGTTTAACCAGACTGGATTGTGTGAGGAGCTCACAAATCCTTGAAAGATCTGGGCAGGGTCCCATCGGTGAGCTCCTCCGGCAGGCAAGGCTGCGATGGCTGGGTCATGTAGCCCGCATGCCCAGCCACCGCATGCCGAAACAGCTTTTGTTTGGCCGGATTGAGGGGGCTAAGCGGGCGCGGCACGGGCTAGAGAAGAGATGGAGTGATGTGGTACAGGAGGACGTGGAGCTGAGTGGACTTGCCGATGACTGGTACCAGCGGTGTCAAGATCGGCCTCTGTGGAGGAGGCTCGTGAAGGATGCTACTGGGCAGTTGGAGGCAGTCGCCCTCCAACAACAACGGAGGGCGGAGGAGCGACGCTCACAACAGCGAGCGGAGCGCCGGGTGGCTAAAGCACAGCAGGTTGGCACAGTAGGGGGCACAGGTGGTGCATCAGCCAGTCATCTCAGTCAGTCGACCCGTGGCACCTGGGTCTGCCCCGTGACCTCCTGCCAGCGGGCGTTCGACACTTCACGTGGCCTCAGGGTGCACATAGCCTGGCACAAGCGTCGTGGTGACGTCACCGCCACTTAGTGGCGAATGGCGGTTGTTGTTGTTGTTGTTGTGTACACGTGTGTGTGTGTGTGTCTACACTGTGTGTGTGTACACGTGTGTGTGTCTACACTGTGTGTGTGTACACGTGTGTGTGTACACGTGTGTGTGTACACGTGTGTGTGTGTGTGTACACGTGTGTGTGTGTCTACACGTGTGTGTGTGTGTACACGTGTGTGTGTGTACACGTGTGTGTGTGTCTACACGTGTGTGTGTCTACACGTGTGTGTGTACACGTGTGTGTGTGTCTACACGTGTGTGTGTACACGTGTGTGTGTGTACACGTGTGTGTGTGTGTACACGTGTGTGTGTGTGTGTACACTGTGTGTGTGTACACTGTGTGTGTCTACACGTGTGTACACGTGTGTGTGTGTACACTGTGTGTGTGTGTACACGTGTGTGTGTACACGTGTGTGTGTGTGTACACGTGTGTACACGTGTGTGCACGTGTGTGTGTACACGTGTGTGTGTACACGTGTGTGTGTGTGCACGTGTGTGTGTGCACGTGTGTGTGTCTACACGTGTGTGTGTGTGTGCACGTGTGTGTGTACACGTGTGTGTGTGTACACGTGTGTGTGTGTACACATGTGTGTGTATGTGTGCACATGTGTGTATACGTGTGTGTGTGAACACTGTGTGTGTGTCTACACGTATGTGTGTGTACATGTATGCACATGTGTGTGTGCACGTGTGTGTGTACACGTGTGTATACACGTGTGTGTACACGTGTGTGTACACGTGTGTGTGTGTGTACACGTGTGTGTGTACACGTGTGTGTGTGTGTGTGTGCACGTGAGTGTGTGTGTGTGTACACGTGTGTGTGTCTACACGTATGTGTGTGTACACGTGTGTGCACGTGTGTGTGTACACGTGTGTGTGTGTACACTGTGTGTGTGTGCACGTGTGTGTGTGTACACGTGTGTGCGTGTGTACACGTGTGTGTGTGTACACGTGTGTGGTGTGTGTGTACACGTGTGTGTGTGTGCACGTGTGTGTGTGTACACGTGTGTGGTGTGTGTGTACACGTGTGTGGTGTGTGTGTACACGTGTGTGTGCACGTGTGTGTGTACACGTGTGTGTGTGCACGTGTGTGTGTGTGTACACGTGTGTGTGTGTACACGTGTGTGTGTACACGTGTTTGTGTGTACACGTGTGTGTGTGTGTGTACACGTGTGTGTGTGCACGTGTGTGTGTGTACACGTGTGTGTGTGTACACGTGTGTTTGTGTACACTGTGTGTGTGCAAGTGTGTGTGTGTACACGTGTGTGGTGTGTGTGTACACGTGTGTGTGTGTACACGTGTGTGTGTGTACACGTGTGTGGTGTGTGTGTGTTTACACGTGTGTGTGTACACGTGTGTGTGTACACGTGTGTGTATGTGTGTACACGTGTGTGTGTGTACACGTGTATGTCTGTACACGTGTGTGTGTGTGTACTGTGTGTGTACACGTGTGTGTGTGTACTGAGTGTGTACACGTGTGTGTGTGTACACTGTGTGTGTACACTGTGTGTACACGTGTGTGTGTGTACACGTGTGTGATGTGTGTACACGTGTGTGTGTGTACACTGTGTGTGTGCACGTGTGTGTGTACACGTGTGTGGTGTGTGTACACGTGTGTGTGTGTGTACACGTGTGTGTGTGTACACGTGTGTGTGTGTACACGTGTGTGTGTACACGTGTGTGTACACGTGTATGTGTGTACACGTGTGTGTGTGTACACATGTGTGTGTACACGTGTGTGTGTGTGTACACGTGTGTGTGTGTACACTGTGTGTGTGTGTACTGTGTGTGTGTACTGTGTGTGTGTACACGTGTGTGTGTACTGTGTGTGTGTACACGTGTGTGTGTGTACACGTGTGTGTGTGTGTGTACACTGTGTGTGTGTGTACACTGTGTGTGTGTACACTGTGTGTGTACACGTGTGTGTGTGTACACGTGTGTGTGTGTACACATGTGTGTGTATGTGTGCACATGTGTGTATACGTGTGTGTGTGAACACTGTGTGTGTGTCTACACGTATGTGTGTGTACATGTATGCACATGTGTGTGTGCACGTGTGTGTGTACACGTGTGTATACACGTGTGTGTACACGTGTGTGTACACGTGTGTGTGTGTGTACACGTGTGTGTGTACACGTGTGTGTGTGTGTGTGTGCACGTGAGTGTGTGTGTGTGTACACGTGTGTGTGTCTACACGTATGTGTGTGTACACGTGTGTGCACGTGTGTGTGTACACGTGTGTGTGTGTACACTGTGTGTGTGTGCACGTGTGTGTGTGTACACGTGTGTGCGTGTGTACACGTGTGTGTGTGTACACGT
>NW_027422611.1:342531-367531 GCF_048934315.1 Petromyzon marinus | reverse complement strand
GCTACACTGCTACACTGTTACATTGTGTTACATTGTTACACCCTGTTACACTGTGTTACATTGTTACACTGTTACATTGTGTTACATTGTTACACTGTTACATTGTTACACTGTGTTACACTGCAACACTGTTACATTGTGTTACATTGTGTTACACTGTTACATTGTTACACTGTTACACTGTGTTACACTGTCACACTGTTACATTGTGTTACACTGTTACATTGTGTTACATTGCTACACTGCTACACTGTTACATTGTGTTACACTGTTACATTGTCACACTGTTACACTGTGTTACACTGTCACACTGTTACATTGTGTTACATTGTTACACCCTGTTACACTGTGTTACATTGTAACATTGTGTTACACTGTTACATTGTTTTACATTGTTACACTGTGTTACACTGTGTTACATTGTGTTACATTGTTACATTGTTACACTGTGTTACACTGTTACACTGTTACATTGTGTTACACTGTTACATTGTGTTACATTGTTACACTGTGTTACACTGTGTTACACTGTTACACTGTTACATTGTGTTACACTGTTACATTGTGTTACACTGTTACACTGTGTTACATTGTGTTACATTGTTACATTGTTACACCCTGTAACATTGTGTTACATTGTTACACTGTTACACTGTGTTACATTGTTACATTGTGTTACATTGTTACACTGTTACATTGTGTTACATTGTTACACTGTGTTACACTGTGTTACACTGTTACACCGTTACATTGTGTTACACTGTCACACTGTTACACTGTGTTACATTGTTACACTGTTACACCCTGTTACACTGTTACACTGTGTTACCTTGTTACACTGTGTTACACTGTTACACTGTGTTACATTGTGTTACATTGTTACACTGTTACACTGTGTTACACTGTTACACCCTGTTACATTGTTACACTGTTACATTGTTACACTGTTACACTGTGTTACACCCTGTTACATTGTGTTACATTGTGTTACATTGTTACACTGTGACACTGTTACACTGTGTTACATTGTGTTACATTGTTACATTGTGTTACATTGTTACATTGTTACACCCTGTTACACTGTGTTACATTGTGTTACACTGTTACACCCTGTTACACTGTTACACTGTTACATTGTGTTACATTGTTACACTGTTACACCCTGTTACACTGTGACACTGTTACATTGTGTTACATTGTTACACTGTTACACTGTTACACCCTGTTACATTGTTACACTGTGTTACATTGTGTTACATTGTTACACTGTTACATTGTGTTACATTGTGTTACACTGTTACACCCTGTTACACTGCTACACTGCTACACTGTTACATTGTGTTACATTGTTACACTGTTACACTGTTACACCCTGTTACATTGTGTTACATTGTGTTACACTGTTACATTGTTACATTGTTACACTGTTACACCCTGTCACACTGTGTTACATTGTTACACCCTGTTACACTGTTACACTGTTACATTGTGTTACATTGTTACACTGTTACACCCTGTTACATTGTGTTACACTTTTACATTGTTACATTGTTACACTGTTACACCCTGTCACACTGTGTTACATTGTTACACCCTGTTACACTGTTACACTGTTACATTGTGTTACATTGTTACACTGTTACACTGTGTTACACTGTTACATCCTGTTACACCCTGTTACACTGTGTTACATTGTTACATCCTGTTACACCCTGTTACACTGTGTTACACTGTTACATCCTGTTACACCCTGTTACACTGTGTTACATTGTTACACTGTTACACCCTGTTACACTGTTACACTATGACATTGTGTTACATTGTGTTACATTGTTACACTGTGTTACATTGTGTTACATTGTGACACTGTTACACTGTTACATTGTGTTACATTGTTACACTGTTACACCCTGTTACATTGTTACACTGTGACATTGTGTTACATTGTGTTACATTGTGTTACATTGTGACACTGTTACACCCTGTTACACTGTGTTACACTGTTACACTGCTACACTGTGACACTGCTACACTGTTACACTGCTACACTGTGACACTGCTACACTGTTACACTGTTACATCCTGTTACACTGTTACACCCTGTTACACCCTGTTACACTGTTACACCCTGTTACACTGTTACACCCTGTTACACTGTTACACCCTGTTACACTGTTACATTGTGTTACACTGTTACACCCTGTTAGACTGTTACACTGTTACATTGTGTTACATTGTTACCCTGTTACACCCTGTTACACTGTTACACTGTGACACTGTGTTACACTGTTACACTGTGTTACACTGTGACACTGTGACACTGTTACATCCTGTTACACTGTTACACCCTGTTACACCCTGTTACACTGTTACACCCTGTTACACTGTTACACTGTGACATCCTGTTACACTGTTACACCCTGTTACACTGTGTTACATTGTTACACTGTTACACCCTGTTACACTGTTACACCCTGTTACACTGTTACACTGTTACATCCTGTTACACTGTTACACCCTGTTACACTGTGTTACATTGTTACACTGTTACACTGTGACACTGTGTTACTCTGTTACACTGTTACACCCTGTTACACTGTGACACTGTTACATTGTGTTACATTGTTACACTGTTACACCCTGTTACACTGTGACACTGTTAGATTGTGTTACATTGTTACACTGTTATACCCTGTTACACTGTGACACTGTTACATTGTGTTACATTGTTACACTGTACACCCTGTTACATTGTGTTACATTGTTACACTGTGTTACATTGTGTTACATTGTTACACTGTTACACCCTGTTACACTGTTACACTGTGTTACACTGTTACACTGTGACACTGTTACATTGTGTTACATTGTTACACTGTTACACCCTGTTACACTGTTACACTGTTACATTGTGTTACATTGTTACACTGTTACACCCTGTTACACTGTTACACTGTTACATTGTGTTACACTGTTACACTGTGACACTGTTACATTGTGTTACATTGTTACACTGTTACACCCTGTTACCCTGTGTCACTGTTACATTGTGTTACATTGTTACACTGTTACACCCTGTTACACTGTTACACTGTGACACTGTTACACCCTGTTACACTGTTACACCCTGTTACACTGTTACACTGTGACACTGTTACACTGTTACACCCTGTTACACCCTGTTACACTGTTACACCCTGTTACACTGTTACACTGTGTTACACTGTTACACCCTGTTACACTGTTACACTGTGACACTGCTACACTGTTACACTGTTACACCCTGTGACACTGTTACACTGTTACACCCTGTTACACTTTTACACTGTGACACTGTTACACTGTGACACTGTTACACTGTGTCACACTGTTACACTGTGTTACACTGTGACACTGTTACACTGTGTCACCCATACTGTCACCCACACCATCACCCACACTGTGTCACCCTGACTGTGACACACTGTGTCACCCTGTTACACTGTGTCACCCACACTGTGTCACACTGTTACACTGTGTCACCCACACTGTGTCACCCTGTTACACTGTGTCACCCACACTGTGTCACCCACACTGTGTCACCCTGACTGTGACACACTGTTACACTGTGTCACCCTGACTGTGTCACACTGTTACACTGTGTCACCCACACTGTGTCACCCACACTGTGTCACCCACACTGTCACCCACACTGTGTCACCCACACTGTGACACACTGTCACCCACACTGTCTCACCCACACTGTGTCACCCACACTGTGTCACCCACACTGTGTCACCCACACTGTGACACACTGTTACACTGTGTCACCCACACTGTGTCACCCACACTGTGTCACCCACACTGTGACACACTGTTACACTGTGTCACCCACACTGTGACACCCTGACTGTGACACACTGTTACACTGTGTCACCCTGACTGTGTCACCCACACTGTGACACTGTTACACTGTGTCACCCTGACTGTGACACACTGTTACACTGTGTCACCCAAACTGTGTCACCCACACTGTGTCACCCACACTGTGACACACTGTTACACTGTGTCACCCACACTGTGACACCCTGACTGTGACACACTGTTACACTGTGTCACCCTGACTGTGTCACCCACACTGTGACACTGTTACACTGTGTCACCCTGACTGTGACACACTGTTACACTGTGTCACCCACACTGTGTCACCCTGACTGTGTCACCCTGACTGTGACACACTGTTACACTGTGTCACCCTGACTGTGACACACTGTTACACTGTGTCACCCACACTGTGTCACCCTGACTGTGACACACTGTTACACTGTGTCACCCACACTGTGACACACTGTTACACTGTGTCACCCACACTGTGTCACCCTGACTGTGACACACTGTTACACTGTGTCACCCACACTGTGACACACTGTTACACTGTGTCACCCACACTGTGTCACCCACACTGTGACACACTGTTACACTGTGTCACCCACACTGTGTCACCCACACTGTCACCCACACTGTGACACACTGTTACACTGTGTCACCCTGACTGTGACACACTGTTACACTGTGTCACCCTGACTGTGACACACTGTCACCCACACTGTCACCCACACTGTGTCACCCTGACTGTGTCACCCTGACTGTGACACACTGTCACCCACACTGTGTCACCCGGACTGTGTCACACAGAAACGTGCGCACGCTGGGGGAGGGGGGGGTGTTGTTGTTGACTGACACACGCGGCCGACTGTCGTTTTGTCACTCTGCCTGTTGTTGATGCTGTTTGGAGTTCTTTTTTTATATAAACAGCTGATGGATTGACTGTATTCAGCCTTCATCTCACACACACACACAACCACACACACAGTCACACACACACACAGTCACACACACACACAACCACACACACAGTCACACACACACAGGCACACACACACAGGCACACACACACGGTCACACACACACACAAAACCACATACACAGTCACACACACACAGTCACACACACACAGTCACACACACACACAGTCACACACACACAACCACACACACACACAGTCACACACACACTCACACACACACACAACCACACACACACAGTCACACACACACAGTCACACACACACACACAACCACACACACAGTCACACACACACAGTCACACACACACAGTCACACACACACACAACCACACACACAGTCACACACACAGTCACACACACACAGTCACACACACACAGTCACACACACACACACACAACCACACACACACAGTCACACACACACAACCACACACACACAGAGTCACACACACACAGTCACACACACACACAGTCACACACAGTCACACACACACACAACCACACACACACACAATCACACACAATCTCACACACACAGTCACACACATTCACAATCACACACATTCACAATCACACAGTCACACAATCACACATTCACAATCACACACAATCTCACACACACAGTCACACACATTCACAATCACACAGTCACACAATCACACACACACATACACAGTCACATACATTCACAATCACACAGTCACACAATCACACGCAACAACAAAAACAACCGCCATTCGCCACTAAGTGGCGGTGACGTCACCACGACGCTTGTGCCAGGCTATGTGCACGTTGAGGCCACGTGAAGTGTCGAACGCCCGCTGGCAGGAGGTCACGGGGCAGACCCAGGTGCCACGGGTCGACTGACTGAGATGACTGGCGGATGCACCACCTGTGCCCCCTACTGTGTCAACCTGCTGTGCTTTAGCCACCCGGCGCTCCGCTCGTTGTTGTGAGCGGCGCTCCTCCGCCCTCCGTTGTTGTTGGAGGGCGACTGCCTCCAACTGCCCAGTAGCGTCCTTCACGAGCCTCCTCCACAGAGGCCGATCTTGACACCGCTGGTACCAGTCATCGGCAAGTCCACTCAGCTCCACGTCCTCCTGTACCACATCACTCCATCTCTTCTCTAGCCCGTGCCGCGCCCGCTTAGCCCCCTCAATCCGGCCGAACAAAAGCTGTTTCGGCATGCGGTGGCTGGGCATGCGGGCTACATGACCCAGCCATCGCAGCCTTGCCCGCCGGAGGAGCTCACCGATGGGACCTTGCCCAGATCTTTCAAGGATTTGTGAGCTCCTCACACAGTCCAGCCTGGTTAAACCCAGGATGGATCGTAGGCAGGCCAGGCTAAATGTTTCTAACCGGCGAAGATGTTCCATTAGGGGGGTCCACGTTTCGCAAGCGTAGAGAAGGGAGGGAATGACCGTGGCCGAGAAGACCTGAAGCTTAGTGCGGAGCGACAGACCAGGTAGCTTCCACACAACGTTACGCAACCGATGAAAATATATTGCCGCTCGACTGATTCGGAGTGAGACCTCTGCTGTTAAACTGGAGCCGGTCATAAGCACACTGCCCAGATTTGGGAAACTCTCCACTCTCTCTACAACTGCCCCATCACCGATTGGGAGTTGTGAGGGTGGAGTGTCCGATTGTACACAATACCCAGGCAGGTGCTTAGTTTTTGTGGGGCTGATGGTAAGGCCCCATCTCTTAGTGGCACGCTCCAGTCTCAGCAGCAGCGTCTCCAACTCCTCCTATGAATGAGCAGCTATTACCAAATCATCAGCATACATAACGTGGTTGAGCAATAGGGAGCCATCCCTTGACCGCACCCGGGCCTACTGATGGTATCATAGGCCTTGACCAGGTCAAAAAAAGCAGAGATGTAGGTCTTGCTGGAATTCCCTACACCTCTGCTGTAGCAGACGGACAGAAAATATGGCATCTGTGCAGGACCGCCCTTTCCTGAAACCGCATTGGGGCTCCGCAAGCCTCTCCTCAGCGTGCCTGGCAAGGCGATGTTGAATAATCCTTGCCAGGACCTTTGCCAGCACACTGAGTGAGATGCTCCTGTAGTTGTTACAGTCTGTGCGGTCCCCCTTTTTAAAGAGGGGGACCACCAGGGCATCCTTCCAATCCTGCGGAACCCGTCCAGTGGTCCAGACTGTTGTTATGATGTATATAGGGCAGTCTGTGCACAAACGCCACCCTCCCTCAGCATTTCGCTTGGGAGATAATCTCTGCCCGCCTTTTTCCTGGTCCCAGACTCTGGATCGCCTTCAGTACTTCCTCAACAGATGGCACCTCAGCCAGCCACTCACAGGGGGTGACTTCTTCCAATATTTGAGGCACCGCAGCATCAGCAGAGTCATCCCCACTTTGTGCCACGATGTTTTCCTGGCTGAGGGATTTTCCCTCCCCCAGGACCTCACAGAAATGCTCAGCAAATCTGCAAACCTGTTCCTGGGGGTCGGAGATTGGATCACCGTTTTTTCCGCTAATGATGGTAATAGGAGTGGCGCTGCAGGTTACTTTTTTGATGGAGTTATATAGAGATTTGTGATCGTGGGCCACTGAGGCAGACTCCATCTCCTCAGCAACCCGCGACCACCACCCATCCTTGCAGCGCCTCACGGCTCTCCGAACCTCCGAGCGAAGGCTGCGGTAAACCTCCTCATTCTCTGATGTGGGATTCTGTAGCCGATGACAGTGGGCCTGTCGCTTTTTCTCAACTATCCTGAACACCTCCTCTGTCAGCCAGGGTCTCTGGGGAGGTCTGGACCGCGTACCCAAAGCAGCCAATGCAGCTGCATGAGTCACAGTCCTAAACCTCGCCCATTTACCCTCGACATCAGGAGGAGTGGGGGACGATGCCAACCCCAGCCGCAAGCGATGATAAAATTCTCGCTTGCAACTTTCATCAGATAACTGAGACCAGGCCACTTTAGGTTGGAATGGGGTCCTGGGTATACACCCACCACCGGAGTGGAAGAATGGCAGGCGCATCTTACAGATGACTAGTCGATGGTCAGAGGGCAGATCAGCTCCACGGTAGGTCCTGGTGTCAAGGACATGGGCTCGCATCCGCTGGTCCGTCACTATGTAGTACAGCAGATGTTCTTGCTTGGACCCGGCATGCATCCATGATGTTGTGTGGATGCGCCGATGCCGGAACAGCGTGTTGGTAATTACAAGCCCATGGGCTGCACAAAAATCTAGCAGCCTCCTACCGTTGTTATTGAGCTGATCTGGCCCATGCCCTCCAATCACTCCAGACCAGGTGCCAGTATCATGACCAACTCGGGCATTGAAGTCACCCAACATGATGACTCTATCCTGAAGGGCCACTTTAGCCAGCACCTGTGACAGGAGGTCATAGAAGGCGTCTGACTCATCGGCTTTGCCTGCATCCCTCCACGGATGTTCGTCTTTGGTGGGGGCGTAAGTAACCACGACCACCATTCCTCGCCTCCGGTTGATGGGAAGGCGAACCCAAAGTAGCCTGGGGCTTACAGCTTCCCACACCTCACTGCCACGCTCCCACGCCCCCTTCATTATTTTATTCAGAAGAAGAGCCACACCCTGTTGTTTGGCAGTCTGCTGCCCCGAGTAGAGGACTGTCCACCCCTCATGGTGGCAGGAGCCAGAACCGGTCCACCGGACCTCCCGAATGCCACATAGATCCAGGCGGTACCGGTCCAGCTCCCGACAGAGAAGTGGCAGCCTCACCTCCGCAGTGAGCATTCGAACATTCCACATGGCCACACGAAGTGGCTTTTCGTTGTTTCTGGAGGAGCCCCGAGGGTGGAGATTCAATCTCCTGGCTCCGCCAATTGGGGTTTGGCCAGGAGACGTCATAGACGCCTGTCCCCCCGGGGCCTCCGGCACAAGCTAATTAGTTTAGATATTTTATACGTGGTTTAGTGGTAAATTTTTTAAGGTGGAGGGGTTACCAGCCCCTCGCACCCGTCCAGAGCCCCCATTTAGCCCCTGTGGTGGTCACAAACGCCATGAGGGGAGAGGCCAATCGGAATTGGTCCTCCCCCCACAGCACTGTCCACGACAGAGTTGCCGTCCGGCACCGCGAGGAGGTAGGGGGTTGTTTTGCCGGACCACATACATACACACAACCACATACATACAACAACAACAACCGCCATTCGCCACTAAGTGGCGGTGACGTCACCAACGACGCTTGTGCCAGGCTATGTGCACCCTGAGGCCACGTGAAGTGTCGAATGCCCGCTGGCAGGAGGTCACGGGGCAGACCCAGGTGCCACGGGTCGACTGACTGAGATGACTGGCTGATGCACCACCTGTGCCCCCTACTGTGCCAACCTGCTGTGCTTTAGCCACCCGGCGCTCCGCTCGTTGTTGTGAGCGTCGCTCCTCCGCCCTCCGTTGTTGTTGGAGGGCGACTGCCTCCAACTGCCCAGTAGCATCCTTCACGAGCCTCCTCCACAGAGGCCGATCTTGACACCGCTGGTACCAGTCATTGGCAAGTCCACTCAGCTCCGCGTCATCCTGTACCACATCACTCCATCTCTTCTCTAGCCCGTGCCGCGCCCGCTTAGCCCCCTCAATCCGGCCGAACAAAAGCTGTTTCGGCATGCGGTGGCTGGGCATGCGGGCTACATGACCCAGCCATCGCAGCCTTGCCCGCCGGAGGAGTTCACCGATGGGACCTTGCAAAAAACAACCCCCTACCTCCTCGCGGTGCCGGATGGGCAACTCTGTCGTGGACAATGCTGTGGGGGGAGATCCAATTTTGATTGGCTCCTCCCCTCATGGCGTATGTGTCCACCACAGGGGCTAAACGGGGGCTCTGGACAGGTGCGAGGGGCTGGTAACCCCTCCACCTTCAATTAATTACCACGAAACCACGAGTTAAACTGAAATATATCAAACATACACACACCATCACACACACACACCATCACGTATACACACGTACATACACACATACATACACAAACTCACGCACAATCTCTCACACACACAAACACACATACGTATACAGAATCACACACACATGCACACGTACATACAATCACCCACAATCACACACACAGCCACACACATGCACACACACAATCGCCCACACAAACATACATACGAACACACAATCACACACAATCACACGATATATAACATCACGCAATCACACGTACATACAATGACACGCATATGCAGAATCACACGCAAAAAGACAAAGACAAAGCTCCCCCAGGTAGCCTCTAGCAGGGCTATAGAGGCAAGTGCTGTTACACAGACACAGACAAAGCTCCCCCAGGTAGCCTCTAGCAGGGGCTGTAGGGGCAAGTGCTGTTACACACACAGACAAAGCTCCCCCAGGTAGCCTCTAGCAGGGCTGTAGGGGCAAGTGCTGTTACACACACACAGACAAAGCTCCCCCAGGTATCCTCTAGCAGGGCTGTAGGGGCAAGTGCTGTTAGCGAGTAGCAGCAGCTGCGTCTATGAAGGCTACCGGCACTGTGGCACACACAGAGGGGGTGGGTGGCCACCACCACCACAACTACCACCACCACCACCACAACACCACCACACCATCACTACACCACCACCACAACACCACCACCACAACACCACCACCACAACACCACCACCACTACTACACCACCACCACTACACCACCACCACAACACCACCACCACTACACCACCACCACCGCTACACCACCACCACTACACCACTACACCACCACCACTACACCACTACACCACCAGCACTACACCACAACCACTACACCACCACTACACCACCGTTACACTCGGATCACGGGGTTCGTAGCGCAGCGTAGCGCTAACCACTACACCACCGCTCCCCACACATCACGCAACTACAGACACACGTAGCATACAGTACAACTTATCCTATACACACACACAGACATAATTCATATATAGAGTACAAGACACACACACAGGCAAAGCTCCCCCGTGTAGCCTCTAACAGGCTGTAGGGGCAAGTGCTGTCACACACAGCCGCACTCACAGAAACACAGACTCACACACACACACAAACTCACACACACAGACACACACAGACTCACACATAAACACACACAGACTCACACAGACACACACACACAGACTCACACACAGACACACACACAGACTCACACATAAACACACACAGACTCACACATAAACACACACAGACTCACAAAGACACACACACAGACTCACACACAGACACACACACAGACTCACACATAAACACACACAGACTCACACAGACACACACACACAGACTCACACATAAACACACACACAGACTCACACATACACACAGACACACACACAGACTCACACATAAACACACACACAGACTCACACAGACACACACACAGACTCACACACATATACAGAAACACACTCACACACACAGACTTATACAGACACACACAGACACACACACAGACTCTCACATAAACACACAAGATTCACACAGACACGCACACAGATGCACACACACACAGACTCACACACACAGACACACACACAGATGCACACACAGACACACACACAGACACACAGACACACACACACACAGACACACAGACACACACATGCACACACACAGACTCACACACACAGACACACACACAGACACACACAGACACACACACACACAGACACACAGACACACACATGCACACACACAGACTCACACACACAGACACACACACAGATGCACTGACACACACAGACACACACACAGACACACAGACACACACACAGACACACAGACACACACACACAGACACACACACACACAGACACACACACAAACACACAGACTCACACAGACACAGACACACACACAGACTCACACATAAACACACAAGATTCACACACACAGACTCACACACAAACACACAGACGCACACACAAACACACAGACTCACACACAGATGCACACACACAGAGACTCACACACACACACAGACGCACACACAGACACACAGATTCACACCTTCTGTCCAATCCTAATTTCCATTACAAAGAGAATCAATGAATGACACAGGGTGAGTGAGTGAGTCAGTGAGTGGGTCGGTGAATGGGTGGTTGGTTGAGTGGGTGGGTGAGTGAATGGGTGGGTGGGTGAGTGAGTGGGTGGGTGAGTGAGTGGGTGGGTGAGTGAGTGAGTGGGTGAGTGAGTGGGTTGGTGAGTGAGTGGGCAGGTGAGTGGGTTGGTGGGTTAATGAGTAGGTGAGTGGGTTGGTGGGTTGGTGGGTGAGTGAGTGGGCAGGTGAATGAGTTGGTGACTGAATGGGTGAGTGAGTGGGTGGGTGAGTGGGTTGGTGGGTCAGTGAGTGAGTGAGTGGGCAGGTGAGTGGGTTGGTGGGTGAGTGAGTGGGTGAGTAAGTGAGTGAGTGGGTGAGTTAGTGATTGGGTGGGTGGGTGAGTGAGTAGGTGGGTGGGTGAGTGAGTGGGTTGGTGGGTGAGTGAGTGGGTGAGTGAGTGAGTGGGTGGGTGAGTGAGTGAGTGGGTGAGTGGGCAGGTGAGTGGGTTGGTGGGTAAGTGAGTGAGTGAGTGGGCAGGTGAGTGGGTTGGTGGGTGAGTGAGTAGGCGAGTGGGTTGGTGGGTTGTTGGGTGAGTGAGTGGGCAGGTGAGTGAGTTGGTGACTGAGTGAGTGGGTCAGTGGCTGAGTTGGTGAGTGGGTGAGTGAGTGAGTGAATGAGTGAGTGGGTGAGTGAGTGGTTGGGCGCGTTGCAGAGTGAGTGGCTGAGTGAGTGTGAGTGGGTGGCTGAGTGAGTGTGAGTGGGTAGCTGAGTGTCTGAGTGAGTGGCTGAGTGAGTGAGTGACTGAGTGAGTGGCTGAGTGAGTGAGTGGCTGAGTGAGTGGCTGAGTGAGTGGCTGAGTGAGTGAGTGGCTGAGTGAATGAGTGGGTGAGCGAGCGAGTGAGTGACTGAGTGAGTGGCTGAGTGAGTGGCTGAGTGAGTGAGTGACTGAGTGAATGAGTGGGTGAGCGAGCGAGTGAGTGACTGAGTGAGTGACTGAGTGAGTGGCTGAGTGAGTGAGTGACTGAGTGAATGAGGGGTGAGCGAGCGAATGAGTAGTATTATCGCGACCTCTAGTGGCGAATATTATTTACTTCTCCAACTGATCAGTGGGACACGGGGAGTGGCTGAGTGACTGGTGGGTGGCTGAGTGAGTGGCTGAGTGGGTGGGTGAGTGAGTGAGTGGGTGAGTGAGTGAGTGGGTGAGTGAGTGAATGGGTGAGTGAGTGAGTGGGTGAGTGGGTGAGTGAGTGAGTGGGTGAGTGAGTGAATGGGTGAGTGAGTGAGTGAGTGGGTGAGTGGGTGAGTGAGTGAGTGTGTGAGTGAGTGGATGAGTGAGTGAGTGAGTGGTGAGTGAGTGGGTGAGTAAGTTAGTGTGTGAGTGAGTGGGTGAGTGTGTGGGTGAGTGAGTGGGTGAGTGAGTGAGTGGGTGAGTGGATGAGTGGGTGTGTGAGTCAGTGGGTGAGTGAGTGGGTAAGTGAGTGAGTGAGTGGTGTGTGAGTGAGTGAGTGGGTGAGTGAGTTGGTGAGTGAGTGAGTGGGTGAGTGAGTGGGTGAATGGGTGGTTGGTTGAGTGGGTGGGTGAGTGAGTGGGTGGTTGGGTGAGTGAGTGGGTGAGTGAGTGGGTGAGTGAGTGAGTGAGTGGTGAGTGAGTGGGGTGAGTGAGTAAGTTAGTGTGTGAGTGAGTGGGTGAGTGTGTGGGTGAGTGAGTGGGTGAGTGAGTGAGTGGGTGAGTGGATGAGTGGGGTGTGTGAGTCAGTGGGTGAGTGAGTGGGTAAGTGAGTGAGTGAGTGGTGTGTGAGTGAGTGAGTGGGTGAGTGAGTTGGTGAGTGAGTGAGTGGGTGAGTGAGTGGGTGAATGGGTGGTTGGTTGAGTGGGTGGGTGAGTGAGTGGGTGGGTGGGTGGGTGAGTGAGTGGGTGAGTGAGTGGGTGAGTGAGTGAGTGAGTGGTGAGTGAGTGGGTGAGTGAGTAAGTTAGTGTGTGAGTGAGTGGGTGAGTGTGTGGGTGAGTGAGTGGGTGAGTGAGTGAGTGGGTGAGTGGATGAGTGGGTGTGTGAGTCAGTGGATGAGTGAGTGGGTAAGTGAGTGAGTGAGTGGTGTGTGAGTGAGTGAGTGGGTGAGTGAGTTGGTGAGTGAGTGAATGGGGTGAGTGAGTGGGTGAGTGAGTGGGTGGCCGAGTGAGTGAGTGAGTGGCTGAGTGATGACTGGCTGAGTTAGTGAGTCTCTGAGTGGTAGTGATGGTGATGGTGGTAGTGATGGTGGTAGTAATGGTAGTGATGGTGATGATGGTAGTGATGGTGATGATGGTGGTAGTGATGGTGATGGTGGTAGTGATGGTGATGGTGGTAGTGATGGTGGCAGTGATGGTAGTGATGGTGATGATGATGATGATGGTAGTGATGGTGATGATGGTGGTAGTGATGGTGGTAGTGATGGTGATGGTGGTAGTGATGGTGGTAGTGATGGTAGTGATGGTGATGATGATGATGGTAGTGATGGTGATGATGGTGGTAGTGATGGTGATGATGGTAGTGATGGTGATGGTGGTAGTGATGGTGATGGTGGTAGTGATGGTGGTAGTGATGGTAGTGATGGTGATGATGAGGATGGTAGTGATGGTGATGATGGTGGTAGTGATGGTGATGATGGTAGTGATGGTGATGGTGGTAGTGATGGTGATGGTGGTAGTGATGGTGGTAGTGATGGTGGTAGTGATGGTGATGATGACGATGGTAGTGATGGTGATGATGGTGGTAGTGATGGTGATGATGGTAGTGATGGTGATGGTGGTAGTGATGGTGATGGTGGTAGTGATGGTAGTGATGGTGATGATGATGATGGTAGTGATGGTGATGATGGTGGTAGTGATAGTGATGGTGGTAGTGATGGTGATGATGGTGGTAGTGATGGTGATGATGGTGGTAGTGATGGTGGTAGTGATGGTGATGGTGGTAGTGATGGTGATGGTGGAAGTGATAGTGATTGTGGTAGTGATGGTGATGATTGTGGTAGTGATGGTGATGATGATGGTAGTGATAGTGATTGTGGTAGTGATGGTGATGATGGTGGTAGTGATGGTGATGGTGGTAGTGATAGTGATGGTGGTAGTGATGGTGATGATGGTAGTGATGGTGATGATGGTGGTAGTGATGGTAGTGATGGTGGGAGTGATGGTGATGATGGTGGTAGTGATGGTGATGATGGTGGTAGTGATGATGATGATGGTAGTGATGGTGATGGTGGTAGTGATGGTGATGATGGTGGTAGTGATGGTAGTGATGGTGGGAGTGATGGTGATGATGGTGTTAGTGATGGTGATGATGGTAGTGATGGTGATGATGGTGGTAGTGATGGTAGTGATGGTGGGGGTGATGGTGATGGTGGTGGTAGTGATGGTGATGATGGTGGTAGTGATGGTGATGATGGTGGTAGTGATGGTGATGGTGGTAGTGATGGTGATGATGGTAGTGATGGTGATGATGGTGGTAGTGATGGTGATGATGGTGGTAGTGATGGTGATGGTGGTAGTGATGGTGATGATGGTGGTAGTGATGGCGATGATGGTAGTGATGGTTGATGGTGGTAGTGATGGTGATGATGATGGTAGTGATGGTGATGATGGTAGTGATGGTGATGGTGGTAGTGATGGTGATGATGGTAGTGAAGGTGATGATGGTGGTAGTGATGGTGATGATGGTGGTAGTGATGGTGATGATGATGGTAGTGATGGTGATGATGGTGGTAGTGATGGTCATAATGGTGGTAGTGATGGTGATGATGGTAGTGATGGTGATGATGGTAGTGATGGTGATGATGGTGGTAGTGATGTTGATGATGGTGGTAGTGATGGTGATGATGATGGTAGTGATGGTGATGATGGTGGTAGTGATGGTGATAATGGTGGTAGTGATGGTGATGATGGTAGTGATGGTGATGATGGTAGTGATGGTGATGATGGTGGTAGTGATGGTGATGATGGTGGTAGTGATGGTGATGGTAGTGATGGTGATGATGGTAGTGATGGTGATGATGGTAGTGATGGTGATGATGGTGGCAATGATGGTGATGATGGTGGTAGTGATGGTGATGATGGTAGTGATGGTGATGATGGTGGTAGTGATGGTGATGATGGTGGTAGTAATGGTGATGGTGGTGGTAGTGATGGTGATGGTGGTGGTAGTGATGGTGATGATGGTAGTGATGGTGATGATGGTAGTAGGGATGGTGATGGTGGTGGTAGTGATGGTGATGGTGGTGGTAGTAATGGTGATGGTGGTAGTGATGGTGATGATGGTAGTGATGGTAATGATGGTAGTGATGGTGATGATGGTGGTAGTGATGGTAGTGATGGTGGGAGTGATGGTGATGATGGTGGTAGTGATGGTGATGATGGTGGTAGTGATGGTGATGATGGTGGTAGTGATGGTGATGGCGGTAGTGATGGTGATGGTGGTAGTGATGGTGATGATGGTAGTGATGGTGATAATGGTGGTAGTGATGGTGATGATGGTGGTAGTGATGGTGATGATGGTAGTGATGGTGATGATGGTAGTGATCGTGATGATGGTGGTAGTGATGGTGGTGATGAATCTAGTGATGGTGATGATGGTGGTAGTGATGGTAATGGTGGTAGTGATGGTGATGATGGAGGTAGTGATGGTGATGATGGTAGTGATGGTGATGATGGTGGTAGTGATGGGTGATGATGGTGGTAGTGATGGTGATGATGATGGTAGTGATGGTGATGATGGTGGTGATGAGGATGGCAGTGATGGTGATGATGGTGGTAGTGATGGTGATGATGGTAGTGATGGTGATGATGGTGATAATGATGGTGATGGTGGTAGTAGTGATGGTGATGATGGTGGTAATGATGGTGATGGTGGTGGTAGTGATGGTGATGGTGGTGATGGTGATGATGGTAGTGATGGTGATGATGGTGGTAGTGATGGTGATGATGGTAGTGATGGTGATGGTGGTATTGATGGTGATGATGGTGGTAGTGTTGGTGATGATGATGGTGGTAGTGATGGGAGTGATGGTGGGAGTGATGGTGATGATGGTGGTAGTGATGGTGAGATGATGATAGTGATGGTGATGATGGTGGTAGTGATGGTGATGATGATGGTAGTGATGGTGATGATGATGGTGGTAGTGATGGTGGATGATGGTAGTGATGGTGATGATGGTGGTAGTGATGGTAGTGATGATGGTAGTGATTGTGATGATGATGGTAGTGATGGTGATGGTGGTAGTGATGGATGTGATGATGGTAGTGATGGTAATGATGGTGGTAATGATGGTGATGGTGGTGGTAGTGATGGTGTTGATGGGTGGTAATGATGGTGATGATGGTAGTGATGGTGATGATGGTGGTAGTGATGGTGATGATGGTAGTGATGGTGATGATGGTAGTGATGGTGATCGTGGTGGTAGTGATGGTGATGATGGTGGAGTGATGGTGATGATGGTGGTAGTGATGGTGATGATGATGGTAGTGATGGTGATGATGGTAGTATGTTTGGTGATGGTGGCAGTGATGGTGATGATGATGGTAGTGATGGTGATGGTGGTAGTATGGTGATGATGGTGGTAGTGTGTGATGATGATGGTGGTAGTGATGGAGTGATGGTGGGAGTGATGGTATGATGGTGGTAGTGATGGTGATGATGGTGGTAGTGATGGTGATGATGGTAGTGATGGTGATGATGGTGGTAGTGATGGTGATGATGGTAGTGATGGTGATTGATGGTAGTGATAGTGATGGTGGTGGTAGTGATGGTGATGATGGTGGGAGTGATGGTGATGATGGTAGTGATGGTGATGATGGTGGTAGTGATGGTGATGATGGTGGTAATGATGGTGATGGTGGTGGTAGTGATGGTGATGGTGGTAGTGATGGTGATGATGATGGTAGTGATGGTGATGATGGTAGTGATGGTGATGATGGTGGTAGTGATGGTGATGATGGTAGTGATGGTGATGGTGGTAGTGATGGTGATGATGGTGGTAGTGTGGTGATGATGATGGTGGTAGTGATGGGAGTGATGGTGATGATGGTGGTAGTGATGGTGATGATGGTAGTGATGGTGATGATGATGGTAGTGATGGTGATGGTGGTGGTAGTGATGTGATGATGGTAGTGATGGTGATGATGGTGGTAATGATGGTGATGGTGATGGGTAGTGATGGTGATGGTATGTGATGGTGATGATGGTAGTGATGGTGATGATGGTAGTGATGGTGATGATGGTAGTGATGGTGATGGTGGTAGTGATGGTGATGTGGTAGTGATGGTGATGATGGTAGTGATGGTGATGATGGTAGTGATGGTGATGGTGGTTAGTGATGGTGATTATTAGTGTAGTGATGGTGATGATGGTGGGAGTGATGGTGATGATGGTAGTGATGGTGATGATGGTGGTAGTGATGGTGATGATGATGGTTGTGTGGTTGATGATGATGATGGTTAGTGATGGTGATGGTAGTGATGGTGATGATGGTGGTAGTGATGGTGATGATGGTGGTAGTGATGGTGATGATGATGGTAGTGATGGATGATTATGGTGGTAGTAATGGTGATGATGGTAGTGATGGTGATGATGATGGTAGTGATGGTGATGGTGGTGGTAGTGATGGTGATGATGGTAGTGATGGTGATGATGGTTGTGATGGTGATGATGGTAGTGATGGTGATGATGGTGGTAATGATGGTGATGGTGGTGGTAGTGATGGTGATGATGGTGGTAGTGATGGTGATGATGGTAGTGATGGTGATGATGGTGGTAGTGATGGTGATGATGGTAGTGATGGTGATGATGGTAGTGATGGTGATGGTGGTATTGATGGTGATGATGGTAGTGATGGTGATGATGATGGTAGTGATGGTGATGATGGTAGTGATGGTGATGGTGATAGTGATGGTGATGATGGTAGTGATGGTGTTGATGGTGAGAGTGATGGTGATGATGGTAGTGATGGTGATGATGGTGGTAGTGATGGTGATGATGATGGTTGTGATGGTGATGATGATGATGGTAGTGATGGTGATGATGATGGTAGTGATGGTGATGATGGTAGTGATGGTGATGATGGTGCTAATGATGGTGATGGTGGTGGTAGTGATGGTGATGATGGTGGTAGTGATGGTGATGATGGTAGTGATGGTGATGATGGTGGTAGTGATGGTGATGATGGTAGTGATAGTGATGATGGTAGTGATGGTGAGGTGGTGGTAGTGATGGTGATGATGATGGTAGTGATGGTGATGATGGTAGTGATGGTGATGGTGGTAGTGATGGTGATGATGGTAGTGATGATGATGATGGTGGTAGTGATGGTGATGATGGTGGTAGTGATGGTGATGATGATGGTAGTGATGGTGATGATGGTGGTAGTGATGGTGATGATGGTGGTAGTGATGGTGATGATGGTAGTGATGGTAATGATGGTAGTGATGGTGATGATGGTGGTAGTGATGGTGATGATGGTAGTGATGGTGATCATGGTGGTAGTGATGGTGATGATGGTAGTGATGGTGATGATGGTGGTAGTGATGGTGATGATGGTGGTAGTGATGGTGATGATGGTAGTGATGGTGATGATGGTGGTAGTGATGGTGATGGTGGTAGTGATGGTGATGGTGGTAGTGATGGTGATGATGGTAGTGATGGTGATGATGGTGGTAGTGATGGTGATGGTGGTAGTGATGGTGATGATGGTGGTAGTGATGGTGATGATGGTAGTGATGGTGATGATGGTAGTGATGGTGATGATGGTGGTAGTGATGGTGATTGATGGTAGTGATGGTGATGATGGTGGTAGTGATGGTGATGATGGTAGTGATGGTGATGATGGTGGTAGTGATGGTGATGATGGTAGTGATGGTGATGATGGTAGTGATGATGATGATGGTGGTAGTGATGGTGATGATGGTAGTGATGGTGATGATGGTGATTGATGGTGATGATGGTGGTAGCGATGGTGATGATGATGGTAGTGATGATGGTGGTTGTGATGGTGATGATGGTAGTGATGGTGATGATGGTAGTGATGGTGATGATGGTAGTGATGGTGATGATGGGAGTGATGGTGATGGTGGTGGTAGTGATGGTGATGATGGTGGGAGTGATGATGATGATGGTAGTGATGGTGATGATGGTGGTAGTGATGGTGATGATGGTGGTAATGATGGTGATGGTGGTGGTAGTGATGGTGATGGTGGTAGTGATGGTGATGATGATGGTAGTGATGGTGATGATGGTAGTGATGGTGATGATGGTGGTAGTGATGGTGATGATGGTAGTGATGGTGATGGTGGTAGTGATGGTGATGATGGTGGTAGTGTTGGTGATGATGATGGTGGTAGTGATGGGAGTGATGGTGATGATGGTGGTAGTGATGGTGATGATGGTAGTGATGGTGATGATGATGGTAGTTATGGTGATGGTGGTGGTAGTGATGGTGATGATGGTAGTGATTGTGATTATGGTAGTGATGGTGATAATGGTGGTAATGATGGTGATGGTGATGGTAGTGATGGTGATGATGATGGTGGTAGTGATGGTGATGATGGTAGTGATGGTGATGATGGTGGTAGTGATGGTGATGATGGTAGTGATGGTGATGATGGTAGTGATGGTGATGGTGGTAGTGATGGTGATGATGGTAGTGATGGTGATGATGGTGGTAGTGATGGTGATGATGGTAGTGATGGTGATGATGGTAGTGATGGTGATGGTGGTAGTGATGGTGATGATGGTAGTGATGGTGATGATGGTGGGAGTGATGGTGATGATGGTAGTGATGGTGATGATGGTGGTAGTGATGGTGAGGATGATGGTTGTGATGGTGATGATGATGATGGTAGTGATAGTGATGATGATGGTAGTGATGGTGATGATGGTGGTAGTGATGGTGATGATGGTGGTAGTGATGGTGATGATGATGGTAGTGATGGTGATTATGGTAGTGATGGTGATGATGGTAGTGATGGTGATGATGATGGTAGTGATGGTGATGATGGTGGTAGTGATGGTGATGATGGTAGTGATGGTGATGATGATGATGGTAGTGATGATGGTAGTGATGGTGATGATGGTAGTGATGGTGATGATGGTAGTGATGGTGATGATGGTGGTAATGATGGTGATGGTGGTGGTAGTGATGGTGATGATGGTGGTTGTGATGGTGATGATGGTAGTGATGGTGATGATGGTGGTAGTGATGGTGATGATGGTAGTGATGGTGATGATGGTAGTGATGGTGATGGTGGTATTGATGGTGATGATGGTAGTGATGGTGATGATGATGGTAGTGATGGTGATGATGGTAGTGATGGTGATGATGGTAGTGATGGTGATGGTGGTAGTGATGGTGATGATGGTAGTGATGGTGTTGATGGTGAGAGTGATGGTGATGATGGTAGTGATGGTGATGGACGGAGGTAGTGATGGTGATGATGATGGTTGTGATGGTGATCATGATGATGGTAGTGATGGTGATGATGATGGTAGTGATGGTGATGATGGTAGTGATGGTGATGATGGTGCTAATGATGGTGATGGTGGTGGTAGTGATGGTGATGATGGTGGTAGTGATGGTGATGATGGTAGTGATGGTGATGATGGTGGTAGTGATGGTGATGATGGTAGTGATAGTGATGATGGTAGTGATGGTGATGGTGGTGGTAGTGATGGTGATGGTGGTAGTGATGGTGATGGTGGTAGTGATGGTGATGATGGTAGTGATGGTGATGATGGTGGTAGTGATGGTGATGGTGGTAGTGATGGTGATGATGGTGGTAGTGGATGGTGATGATGGTAGTGATGGTGATGATGGTAGTGATGGTGATGATGGTGGTAGTGATGGTGATGATGGTAGTGATGGTGATGATGGTGGTAGTGATGGTGATGATGGTAGTGATGGTGATGATGGTGGTAGTGATGGTGATGATGGTAGTGATGGTGATGATGGTAGTGATGGTGATGATGGTGCTAATGATGGTGATGGTGGTGGTAGTGATGGTGATGATGGTGTTAGTGATGGTGATGATGGTAGTGATGGTGATGATGGTGGTAGTGATGGTGATGATGGTAGTGATAGTGATGATGGTAGTGATGGTGATGGTGGTGGTAGTGATGGTGATGATGGTGGTAGTGATGGTGATGATGGTAGTGATGGTGATGATGGTAGTGATGGTGATGGTGGTAGTGATGGTGATGATGGTAGTGATGGTGATGATGGTGGTAGTGATGATGGTGGTAGTGATGGTGATGATGATGGTAGTGATGGTGATGATGGTGGTAGTGATGGTGAGATGGTGGTAGTGATGGTGATGATGGTAGTGATGGTAATGATGGTAGTGATGGTGATGATGGTGGTAGTGATGGTGATGATGGTAGTGATGGTGATCATGGTGGTAGTGATGGTGATGATGGTAGTGATGGTGATGATGGTGGTAGTGATGGTGATGATGGTGGTAGTGATGGTGATGATGGTAGTGATGGTGATGATGGTGGTAGTGATGGTGATGGTGGTAGTGATGGTGATGGTGGTAGTGATGGTGATGATGGTAGTGATGGTGATGATGGTGGTAGTTATGGTGATGGTGGTAGTGATGGTGATGATGGTGGTAGTGATGGTGATGATGGTAATGATGGTGATGATGGTGGTAGTGATGGTGATGATGGTAGTGATGGTGATGATGGTGGTAGTGATGGTGATGATGGTAGTGATGGTGATGATGGTGGTAGTGATGGTGATGATGGTAGTGATGGTGATGATGATGGTAGTGATGGTGATGATGGTAGTGATGGTGATGATGGTAGTGATGGTGATGATGATGGTAGTGATGGTGATGATGGTAGTGATGGTGATGATGGTAGTGATGGTGATGATGGTAGTGATGGTGATGATGGTGGTTGTGATGGTGATGATGGTAGCGATGGTGATGATGATGGTAGTGATGGTGATGATGGTGGTTGTGATGATGATGATGGTGGTTGTGATGGTGATGATGGAGTGATGGTGATGATGGTGGTAGTGATGGTGATGATGGTGGTAGTGATGGTGATGATGGTAGTGATGGTGATGATGGTGGTAGTGATGGTGATGGTGGTAGTGATGGTGATGGTGGTAGTGATGGTGATGATGGTAGTGATGGTGATGATGGTGGTAGTGATGGTGGTAGTGATGGTGATGATGGTGGTAGTGATGGTGATGATGGTAATGATGGTGATGATGGTGGTAGTGATGGTGATGATGGTAGTGATGGTGATGATGGTGGTAGTGATGGTGATGATGGTAGTGATGGTGATGATGATGGTAGTGATGGTGATGATGGTAGTGATGGTGATGATGGTAGTGATGGTGATGATGGTAGTGATGATGGTAGTGATGGTGATGATGGTAGTGATGGTGATGATGGTAGCGATGGTGATGATGATGGTAGTGATGGTGATGATGGTGGTTGTGATGGTGATGATGGTGGTGTGATGGTGATGATGGTTGTGATGGTAATGATGGTGGTAGTGATGGTGATGATGGTGGTAGTGATGGTGATGGTGGTAGTGATGGTGATGGTGGTAGTGATGGTGATGATGGTAGTGATGATGGTAGTGATGGTGATGATGGTAGTGATGGTGATGATGGTAGCGATGGTGATGATGATGGTAGTGATGGTGATGATGGTGGTTGTGATGGTGATGATGGTGGTTGTGATGGTGATGAAGGTAGTGATGGTGATGATGGTGGTAGTGATGGTGATGATGGTGGTAGTGATGGTGATGATGGTAGTGATGGTGATGACTGTAAATAGCCTAGGGCTCGTCACGTGACCCCCGATCCCTTAAGGGCTCTGCAGTGCAGAGCGGCAGAGCAGTGAGCAGGTGAGTGGTGAGTGAGTGGTGAGTGAGTGAGTGAGTGGTGAGTGAGTGGTGGATGAGTGAGTGGAGTGAGTGGTGAATGGTGGGTGGTGTGAGTGAGTGAGTGGTGAGTGAGTGGGTGGTGAAGTGAGGGTGAGTGGGTGAGTGGGTGAGTGAGTGAGTGGGTGAGTGGTGAGTGAGTGAGTGTGTCAGTGGCTGAGTGAGTGGGTGAGTGAGTGGGTGTGTGAGTGAGTGAGTGGGTGAGTGGTGAGTGAGTGAGTGGGTGAGTGGTGAGTGAGTGAGTGGTGAGTGAGTGGGTGAGTGAGTGAGTGGTGAGTGAGTGGGTGAGTGAGTGGTGAATGGTGAGTGAGTGGGTGAGTGAGTGGTGAGTGGTGAGTGAGTGGGTGAGTGAGTGGTGATTGAGTGGGTGATTGAGTGAGTGGTGAGTGAGTGAGTGAGTGGTAAGTGGTGAGTGAGTGGGTGAGTGAGTGAGTGGTGAGGTGAGTGGGTGAGTGAGTGGTGAGTGAGTGGGTGAGTGAGTGGGTGATGTGAGTGGGTGAGTGAGTGAGTGGTGATGGTGAGTGGGGGTGAGTGGGTGAATTGTGAGTGAGTGGGTGTGTGAGTGAGTGAGTGGTGAGTGAGTGAGTGAGTGGATGGTGAGTGAGTGAGTGGGTGAGTGAGTGGGGTGAGTGAGTGGGTGAGTGGTGAGTGAATGGTGAGTGAGTGAGTGGTGAGTGAGTGGTGAGTGGGTGAGTGAGTGGGTGAGGGGGTGAGTGAGTGGTGAGTGAGTGGGTGAGTGAGTGAGTGGTGAGTGGGGTGAGTGGGTGAGTGAGTGAGTGTGAGTGGCTGAGTGAGTGGTGTGTGAGTGAGTGAGTGTGAGTGAGTGAGTGGGTGAGTGGTGAGTGAGTGGTGAGTGAGTGGTGAGTGAGTGGGTGGTGTGTGAGTGAGTGAGTGGTGAGTGAGTGGTGGGTGAGTGAGTGGGTGAGTGGGTGAGGGGTGAGTGAGTGAGTGTGTAGTGGCTGAGTGAGTGGGTGAGTGAGTGGGTGTGTGAGTGAGTGAGTGGGAGTGGTGAGTGAGTGAGTGGGTGAGTGAGTGGTGAGTGGTGGTGAGTGAGTGAGTGGTGAGTGAGTGGGTGAGTGGAGTGGTGAATGGTGAGTGTGTGGGTGAGTGAGTGGTGGTGGTGAGTGAGTGGGTGAGGAGTGGTGATTGGGTGGGTGATTGATGGTTATACTTACTAGATAAATAATAGACCTTAGATAGAATAGAAT
>NW_027422611.1:327389-342431 GCF_048934315.1 Petromyzon marinus | reverse complement strand
CCACCCACACTCCCACCCGTACAATCCGATCACTACCACACCTCATCCTCACTCCCACCATCACCCACATCATCACCATCAACCCTCATCACACACTACCACCATCACCATCACACCACCCACCATCCCCATCCTACCACCATCATACATCACTACCATCATCAACACACTACCACCATCATCACCATCACTACCATCTCATCACCATCACTATCATCATCACCCATCACCACCATCATCACCATCACTACCATCATCATCACCATCACTACCACCATCATCACCATCACTACCACCATCATCACCATCACTACCATCATCACCATCACTACCATCATCGCCATCACTACCACCATCATCACCATCACTACCACCATCACCATCACTACCACCATCATCACCATCACTACCACCATCATCACCATCACTACCACCATCATCACCATCACTACCACCACCATCACCATCACCCCCACCATCACTACCATCACTACCACCATCATCACCATCACTACCATCATCACCATCACTAACACCATCATCACCATCACTCCCACCATCACTACCATCACTACCACCATCATCACCATCACTACCACCATCACCATCACTACCATCATCATCACCATCACCACCACCATCATCACCATCACTACCACCATCATCACCATCACTCCCACCATCACTACCATCAATACCACCATCATCACCATCACTACCATCATCACCATCACTACCACCATCACCATCACTACCATCGTCACCATCACTACCACCATCATCACCATCACTACCACCATCACTATCACTACCACCATCACCATCACTACCACCATCATCACTACCATCATCATCACCATCACTACCACCATCATCACCATCACTACCACCATCACTATCACTACCACCATCACTACCACCATCACCATCTCTACCATCATCACCATCACTACCACCATCATCACCATCACTACCATCATCACAATCAGTACCATCACTACCACCATCATCACCATCACTACCATCATCACCATCACTACCATCATCACAATCAGTACCATCACTACCACCATCATCATCACCATCACTACCATCATCACAATCACTACCATCACCATCACTACCATCATCACCATCACTACCACTCAGAGACTCACTCACTCAGCCACTCACTCACTCACCCACTCACTCACCCACTCACTCACTCACCAACTCACTCACCCACTCACTCACTCACACACCACTCACTCACCCACTGACTCACACACCCACTCATCCACTCACCCACTCACTCACTCACCCACTCACTCACCCACACACTCACCCACTCACTCACACACTAACTTACTCACTCACCCACTCACTCACCACTCACTCACTCACCAACTCACTCACCCACTCACTCACTCACACACCACTCACTCACTCACTTACCCACTCACTCACCCACTGACTCACACACCCACTCATCCACTCACCCATTCACTCACTCACCCACTCACTCACCCACACACTCACCCACTCACTCACACACTAACTTACTCACTCACCCACTCACTCACCACTCACTCACTCACTCACCCACTCACTCACACACTCACTCACTCACCCACTCACTCACTCACCACTCACTCACACACCCACTCACTCACTCACCCACTCACTCACTCACCCATTCACTCACTCACCCATTCACTCACTCACTCACACACTCACCCACCCACTCAGTCGCTCACTCAGCCACTCACTCAGCCTCCCACCAGTCACTCAGCCACTCCCCGTGTCCCACTGATCAGTTGGAGAAGTAATAATATTCGCCACTAGAGGTCGCGATAATACTACTCATTCGCTCGCTCACCCCTCATTCACTCAGTCACTCAGCTACTCAGCCACTCACTCAGTCACTCACTCGCTCGCTCACCCACTCATTCACTCAGCCACTCACTCACTCAGCCACTCACTCAGTCACTCACTCAGCCACTCACTCACTCAGCCACTCACTCAGTCACTCACTCACTCAGCCACTCACTCACTCAGACACTCAGCCACCCACTCACACTCACTCAGCCACTCACTCAGCCATCCACTCACCCACTCACTCTGCAACGCGCCCAACCACTCACTCACCCACTCACTCATTCACTCACTCACTCACCCACTCACCAACTCAGCCACTGACCCACTCACTCAGTCACCAACTCACTCACCTGCCCACTCACTCACCCAAAAACCCACCAACCCACTCGCCTACTCACTTACCCACCAACCCACTCACCTGCCCACCCACCCACTCACTCACTCACCCACCCACTCACTCACTCACCCACCCACTCACTCACTCACCCACTCACTCACTCACCCACTCACTCACTCACTCACCCACCAACCCACTCACTCACCCACCCACCTACTCACTCACCCACCCACCCACTCACTCACTCACTTACTCACCCACTCACTCACTCACCCACCAACCCACTCACCTGCCCACTCACTCACTCACTGACCCATCAACCCACTCAACCACCCACTCACTCACCCACCCACTCACCCTCTCACTCACCAACCCACTCACCCACCCATTCAGTCACCAACTCACTCACCTGCCCACTCACTCACCCACCAACCCACCAACCCACTCATTAACCCACCAACCCACTCACCTGCCCACTCACTCACTCACTCACCCACTCACTCACTCACCCACTCACTCACTCACCCACCAACCCACTCACTCACCCACCCACCTACTCACTCACCCACCCACCCAATCACTAACTCACCCACTCACTCACTTACTCACCCACTCACTCACCCACCAACCCACTCACCTGCCCACTCACTCACTCACTGACCCACCAACCCACTCACCCACCCACTCACTCACCCATTCAGTCACCAACTCATTCACCTGCCCACTCACTCACCCACCAACCCACCAACCCACTCACCTACTCATTAACCCACCAACCCACTCACCTGCCCACTCACTCACCAACCCACTCACTCACCCACTCACTCACCCACTCACTCACCCACCCACTCACCCACTCACTCACCCACCCACCCATTCACTCACCCACCCACTCAACCAACCACCCATTCACCGACCCACTCACTGACTCACTCACCCTGTGTCATTCATTGATTCTCTTTGTAATGGAAATTAGGATTGGACAGAAGGTGTGAATCTGTGTGTCTGTGTGTGCGTCTGTGTGTGTGTGTGAGTATCTGTGTGTGTGCATCTGTGTGTGAGTCTGTGTGTTTGTGTGTGCGTCTGTGTGTTTGTGTGTGAGTCTGTGTGTGTGAATCTTGTGTGTTTATGTGTGAGTCTGTGTGTGTGTCTGTGTCTGTGTGAGTCTGTGTGTTTGTGTGTGTGTCTGTGTGTGTGTGTCTGTTTGTGTGTGTCTGTGTGTCTGTGTGTGTGTCTGTGTGTCTGTGTGTATGTCTGTGTGTGTCAGTGCATCTGTGTGTGTGTCTGTGTGTGTGAGTCTGTGTGTGTGCATGTGTGTGTCTGTGTGTCTGTGTGTGTGTGTGTCTGTGTGTCTGTGTGTGTGTCTGTGTGTGCATCTGTGTGTGTGTCTGTGTGTGTGAGTCTGTGTGTGTGTGCATCTGTGTGCGTGTCTGTGTGAATCTTGTGTGTTTATGTGAGAGTCTGTGTGTGTGTCTGTGTGTGTCTGTATAAGTCTGTGTGTGTGAGTGTGTTTCTGTATATGTGTGTGAGTCTGTGTGTGTGTCTGTGTGAGTCTGTGTGTGTGTTTATGTGTGAGTCTGTGTGTGTGTCTGTGTGTATGTGTGAGTCTGTGTGTGTGTTTATGTGTGAGTCTGTGTGTGTGTGTCTGTGTGAGTCTGTGTGTGTTTATGTGTGAGTCTGTGTGTGTGTCTGTGTGTGAGTCTTGTGTGTGTGTCTTTGTGAGTCTGTGTGTGTTTATGTGTGAGTCTGTGTGTGTTTATGTGTGAGTCTGTGTGTGTGTCTGTGTGTGAGTCTGTGTGTGTGTGTCTGTGTGAGTCTGTGTGTGTTTATGTGTGAGTCTGTGTGTGTGTCTGTGTGTGTCTGTGTGTGTGAGTTTGTGTGTGTGTGAGTCTGTGTTTCTGTGAGTGCGGCTGTGTGTGACAGCACTTGCCCCTACAGCCTGTTAGAGGCTACACGGGGGAGCTTTGCCTGTGTGTGTGTCTTGTACTCTATATATGAATTATGTCTGTGTGTGTGTATAGGATAAGTTGTACTGTATGCTACGTGTGTCTGTAGTTGCGTGATGTGTGGGGAGCGGTGGTGTAGTGGTTAGCGCTACGCTGCGCTACGAACCCCGTGATCCGAGTGTAACGGTGGTGTAGTGGTGGTGTAGTGGTTGTGGTGTAGTGCTGGTGGTGTAGTGGTGTAGTGGTGGTGGTGTAGTGGTGTAGTGGTGGTGGTGTAGCGGTGGTGGTGGTGTAGTGGTGGTGGTGTTGTGGTGGTGGTGTAGTGGTGGTGGTGTTGTGGTGGTGGTGTTGTGGTGGTGGTGTAGTGATGGTGTGGTGGTGTTGTGGTGGTGGTGGTAGTTGTGGTGGTGGTGGCCACCCACCCCCTCTGTGTGTGCCACAGTGCCGGTAGCCTTCATAGACGCAGCTGCTGCTACTCGCTAACAGCACTTGCCCCTACAGCCCTGCTAGAGGATACCTGGGGGAGCTTTGTCTGTGTGTGTGTAACAGCACTTGCCCCTACAGCCCTGCTAGAGGCTACCTGGGGGAGCTTTGTCTGTGTGTGTAACAGCACTTGCCCCTACAGCCCTGCTAGAGGCTACCTGGGGGAGCTTTGTCTGTGTGTGTAACAGCACTTGCCCCTACAGCCCTGCTAGAGGCTACCTGGGGGAGCTTTGTCTGTGTGTGTAACAGCACTTGCCCCTACAGCCCTGCTAGAGGCTACCTGGGGGAGCTTTGTCTGTGTGTGTAACAGCACTTGCCCCTACAGCCCTGCTAGAGGCTACCTGGGGGAGCTTTGTCTGTGTGTGTAACAGCACTTGCCCCTACAGCCCTGCTAGAGGCTACCTGGGGGAGCTTTGTCTGTGTGTGTGTAACAGCACTTGCCCCTACAGCCCTGCTAGAGGCTACCTGGGGGAGCTTTGTCTGTGTGTGTAACAGCACTTGCCTCTATAGCCCTGCTAGAGGCTACCTGGGGGAGCTTTGTCTTTGTCTTTTTGCGTGTGATTCTGCATATGCGTGTCATTGTATGTACGTGTGATTGCGTGATGTTATATATCGTGTGATTGTGTGTGATTGTGTGTTCGTATGTATGTTTGTGTGGGCGATTGTGTGTGTGCATGTGTGTGGCTGTGTGTGTGATTGTGGGTGATTGTATGTACGTGTGCATGTGTGTGTGATTCTGTATACGTATGTGTGTTTGTGTGTGTGAGAGATTGTGCGTGAGTTTGTGTATGTATGTGTGTATGTACGTGTGTATACGTGATGGTGTGTGTGTGTGATGGTGTGTGTATGTTTGATATATTTCAGTTTAACTCGTGGTTTCGTGGTAATTAATTGAAGGTGGAGGGGTTACCAGCCCCTCGCACCTGTCCAGAGCCCCCGTTTAGCCCCTGTGGTGGACACATACGCCATGAGGGGAGGAGCCAATCAAAATTGGATCTCCCCCCACAGCACTGTCCACGACAGAGTTGCCCATCCGGCACCGCGAGGAGGTAGGGGGTTGTTTTTTGCAAGGTCCCATCGGTGAACTCCTCCGGCGGGCAAAGCTGCGATGGCTGGGTCATGTAGCCCGCATGCCCAGCCACCGCATGCCGAAACAGCTTTTGTTCGGCCGGATTGAGGGGGCTAAGCGGGCGCGGCACGGGCTAGAGAAGAGATGGAGTGATGTGGTACAGGATGACGCGGAGCTGAGTGGACTTGCCGATGACTGGTACCAGCGGTGTCAAGATCGGCCTCTGTGGAGGAGGCTCGTGAAGGATGCTACTGGGCAGTTGGAGGCAGTCGCCCTCCAACAACAACGGAGGGCGGAGGAGCGACGCTCACAACAACGAGCGGAGCGCCGGGTGGCTAAAGCACAGCAGGTTGGCACAGTAGGGGGCACAGGTGGTGCATCAGCCAGTCATCTCAGTCAGTCGACCCGTGGCACCTGGGTCTGCCCCGTGACCTCCTGCCAGCGGGCGTTCGACACTTCACGTGGCCTCAGGGTGCACATAGCCTGGCACAAGCGTCGTTGGTGACGTCACCGCCACTTAGTGGCGAATGGCGGTTGTTGTTGTTGTATGTATGTGGTTGTGTGTATGTATGTGGTCCGGCAAAACAACCCCCTACCTCCTCGCGGTGCCGGACGGGCAACTCTGTCGTGGACAATGCTGTGGGGGGAGGACCAATTCCGATTGGCCTCTCCCCTCATGGCGTTTGTGACCACCACAGGGGCTAAATGGGGGCTCTGGACGGGTGCGAGGGGCTGGTAACCCCTCCACCTTCAAAAATTTACCACTAAACCACGTATAAAATATCTAAACTAATTAGCTTGTGCCGGAGGCCCCGGGGGGACAGGCGTCTATGACGTCTCCTGGCCAAACCCCAATTGGCGGAGCCAGGAGATTGAATCTCCACCCTCGGGGCTCCTCCAGAAACAACGAAAAACCACTTCGTGTGGCCATGTGGAATGTTCGAATGCTCACTGCGGAGGTGAGGCTGCCACTTCTCTGTCGGGAGCTGGACCGGTACCGCCTGGATCTCTGTGGCATTCGGGAGGTCCGGTGGACCGGTTCTGGCTCCTGCCACCATGAGGGGTGGACAGTCCTCTACTCGGGGCAGCAGACTGCCAAACAACAGGGTGTGGCTCTTCTTCTGAATAAAATAATGAAGGGGGCGTGGGAGCGTGGCAGTGAGGTGTGGGAAGCTGTAAGCCCCAGGCTACTTTGGGCTCGCCTTCCCATCAACCGGAGGCGAGGAATGGTGGTCGTGGTTACTTACGCCCCCACCAAAGACGAACATCCGTGGAGGGATGCAGGCAAAGCCGATGAGTCAGACGCCTTCTATGACCTCCTGTCACAGGTGCTGGCTAAAGTGGCCCCTCAGGATAGAGTCATCATGTTGGGTGACTTCAATGCCCGAGTTGGTCATGATACTGGCACCTGGTCTGGAGTGATTGGAGGGCATGGGCCAGATCAGCTCCATAACAACGGTAGGAGGCTGCTAGATTTTTGTGCAGCCCATGGGCTTGTAATTACCAACACGCTGTTCCGGCATCGGCGCATCCACACAACATCATGGATGCATGCCGGGTCCAAGCAAGAACATCTGCTGGACTACATAGTGACGGACCAGCGGATGCGAGCCCATGTCCTTGACACCAGGACCTACCGTGGAGCTGATCTGCCCTCTGACCATCGACTAGTCATCTGTAAGATGCGCCTGCCATTCTTCCACTCCGGTGGTGGGTGTATACCCAGGACCCCATTCCAACCTAAAGTGGCCTGGTCTCAGTTATCTGATGAAAGTTGCAAGCGAGAATTTTATCATCGCTTGCGGCTGGGGTTGGCATCGTCCCCCACTCCTCCTGATGTCGAGGGTAAATGGGCGAGGTTTAGGACTGTGACTCATGCAGCTGCATTGGCTGCTTTGGGTACGCGGTCCAGACCTCCCCAGAGACCCTGGCTGACAGAGGAGGTGTTCAGGATAGTTGAGAAAAAGCGACAGGCCCACTGTCATCGGCTACAGAATCCCACATCAGAGAATGAGGAGGTTTACCGCAGCCTTCGCTCGGAGGTTCGGAGAGCCGTGAGGCGCTGCAAGGATGGGTGGTGGTCGCGGGTTGCTGAGGAGATGGAGTCTGCCTCAGTGGCCCACGATCACAAATCTCTATATAACTCCATCAAAAAAGTAACCTGCAGCGCCACTCCTATTACCATCATTAGCGGAAAAAACGGTGATCCAATCTCCGACCCCCAGGAACAGGTTTGCAGATTTGCTGAGCATTTCTGTGAGGTCCTGGGGGAGGGAAAATCCCTCAGCCAGGAAAACATCGTGGCACAAAGTGGGGATGACTCTGCTGATGCTGCGGTGCCTCAAATATTGGAAGAAGTCACCCCCTGTGAGTGGCTGGCTGAGGTGCCATCTGTTGAGGAAGTACTGAAGGCGATCCAGAGTCTGGGACCAGGAAAGGCGGCGGGCAGAGATTATCTCCCAAGCGAAATGCTGAGGGAGGGTGGCGTTTGTGCACAGACTGCCCTATATACATCATAACAACAGTCTGGACCACTGGACGGGTTCCGCAGGATTGGAAGGATGCCCTGGTGGTCCCCCTCTTTAAGAAGGGGGACCGCACAGACTGTAACAACTACAGGAGCATCTCACTCAGTGTGCTGGCAAAGGTCCTGGCAAGGATTATTCAACATCGCCTTGCCAGGCACGCTGAGGAGAGGCTTGCGGAGCCCCAATGCGGTTTCAGGAAAGGGCGGTCCTGCACAGATGCCATATTTTCTGTCCGTCTGCTACAGCAGAGGTGTAGGGAATTCCAGCAAGACCTACATCTCTGCTTTTTTGACCTGGTCAAGGCCTATGATACCATCAGTAGGCCCGGGTGCGGTCAAGGGATGGCTCCCTATTGCTCAACTACGTTATGTATGCTGATGATTTGGTAATAGCTGCTCATTCATAGGAGGAGTTGGAGACGCTGCTGCTGAGACTGGAGCGTGCCACTAAGAGATGGGGCCTTACCATCAGCCCCACAAAAACTAAGCACCTGCCTGGGTATTGTGTACAATCGGACACTCCACCCTCACAACTCCCAATCGGTGATGGGGCAGTTGTAGAGAGAGTGGAGAGTTTCCCAAATCTGGGCAGTGTGCTTATGACCGGCTCCAGTTTAACTGCAGAGGTCTCACTCCGAATCAGTCGAGCGGCAATATCTTTTCATCGGTTGCGTAACGTTGTGTGGAAGCTACCTGGTCTGTCGCTCCGCACTAAGCTTCAGGTCTTCTCGGCCACGGTCATTCCCTCCCTTCTCTACGCTTGCGAAACGTGGACCCCCCTAATGGAACATCTTCGCCGGTTAGAAACATTTAGCCTGGCCTGCCTACGATCCATCCTGGGTTTAACCAGGCTGGACTGTGTGAGGAGCTCACAAATCCTTGAAAGATCTGGGCAAGGTCCCATCGGTGAGCTCCTCCGGCGGGCAAGGCTGCGATGGCTGGGTCATGTAGCCCGCATGCCCAGCCACCGCATGCCGAAACAGCTTTTGTTCGGCCGGATTGAGGGGGCTAAGCGGGCGCGGCACGGGCTAGAGAAGAGATGGAGTGATGTGGTACAGGAGGACGTGGAGCTGAGTGGACTTGCCGATGACCGGTACCAGCGGTGTCAAGATCGGCCTCTGTGGAGGAGGCTCGTGAAGGACGCTACTGGGCAGTTGGAGGCAGTCGCCCTCCAACAACAACGGAGGGCGGAGGAGCGCCGCTCACAACAACGAGCGGAGCGCCGGGTGGCTAAAGCACAGCAGGTTGACACAGTAGGGGGCACAGGTGGTGCATCCGCCAGTCATCTCAGTCAGTCGACCCGTGGCACCTGGGTCTGCCCCGTGACCTCCTGCCAGCGGGCGTTCGACACTTCACGTGGCCTCAACGTGCACATAGCCTGGCACAAGCGTCGTGGTGACGTCACCGCCACTTAGTGGCGAATGGCGGTTGTTGTTGTTGTTGTTGCGTGTGATTGTGTGACTGTGTGATTGTGAATGTATGTGACTGTGTATGTGTGTGTGTGATTGTGTGACTGTGTGATTGTGAATGTGTGTGACTGTGTGTGTGAGATTGTGTGTGATTGTGAATGTGTGATTGTGTGACTGTGTGATTGTGAATGTGTGTGATTGTGAATGTGTGTGACTGTGTGTGTGAGATTGTGTGTGATTGTGTGTGTGTGTGGTTGTGTGTGTGTGTGACTGTGTGTGTGTGACTGTGTGTGTGACTGTGTGTGTGACTGTGTGTGTGTGACTCTGTGTGTGTGTGGTTGTGTGTGTGTGACTGTGTGTGTGTGGTTGTGTGTGTGTGTGACTGTGTGTGTGACTGTGTGTGTGACTGTGTGTGTGGTTGTGTGTGTGTGTGACTGTGTGTGTGTGACTGTGTGTGTGACTGTGTGTGTGGTTGTGTGTGTGTGACTGTGTGTGTGTGACTGTGTGTGTGTGGTTGTGTGTGTGTGAGTGTGTGTGTGACTGTGTGTGTGTGTGGTTGTGTGTGTGTGACTGTGTGTGTGTGTGACTGTGTGTGTGTGACTGTGTGTGTGGTTTTGTGTGTGTGTGTGACCGTGTGTGTGTGCCTGTGTGTGTGTGCCTGTGTGTGTGTGACTGTGTGTGTGTGGTTGTGTGTGTGACTGTGTGTGTGTGACTGTGTGTGTGGTTGTGTGTGTGTGTGAGATGAAGGCTGAATACAGTCAATCCATCAGCTGTTTATATAAAAAAAGAACTCCAAACAGCATCAACAACAGGCAGAGTGACAAAACGACAGTCGGCCGCGTGTGTCAGTCAACAACAACACCCCCCCCTCCCCCAGCGTGCGCACGTTTCTGTGTGACACAGTCCGGGTGACACAGTGTGGGTGACAGTGTGTCACAGTCAGGGTGACACAGTCAGGGTGACACAGTGTGGGTGACAGTGTGGGTGACAGTGTGTCACAGTCAGGGTGACACAGTGTAACAGTGTGTCACAGTCAGGGTGACACAGTGTAACAGTGTGTCACAGTGTGGGTGACAGTGTGGGTGACACAGTGTGGGTGACACAGTGTAACAGTGTGTCACAGTGTGGGTGACACAGTGTGGGTGACACAGTGTAACAGTGTGTCACAGTGTGGGTGACACAGTGTAACAGTGTGTCACAGTCAGGGTGACACAGTGTGGGTGACACAGTGTAACAGTGTGTCACAGTGTGGGTGACACAGTGTAACAGTGTGTCACAGTCAGGGTGACACAGTGTGGGTGACACAGTGTAACAGTGTGTCACAGTCAGGGTGACACAGTGTAACAGTGTGTCACAGTCAGGGTGACACAGTCAGGGTGACACAGTGTGGGTGACACAGTGTGGGTGACACAGTGTAACAGTGTGTCACAGTCAGGGTGACACAGTGTAACAGTGTCACAGTGTGGGTGACACAGTCAGGGTGACACAGTGTAACAGTGTGTCACAGTCAGGGTGTCACAGTGTGGGTGACACAGTGTAACAGTGTGTCACAGTGTGGGTGACACAGTGTGGGTGACACAGTGTGGGTGACACAGTGTAACAGTGTGTCACAGTCAGGGTGACACAGTGTAACAGTGTCACAGTGTGGGTGACACAGTCAGGGTGACACAGTGTAACAGTGTGTCACAGTCAGGGTGTCACAGTGTGGGTGACACAGTGTAACAGTGTGTCACAGTGTGGGTGACACAGTGTGGGTGACACAGTGTGGGTGACACAGTGTGGGTGACACAGTGTAACAGTGTGTCACAGTGTGGGTGACACAGTGTGGGTGACACAGTGTGGGTGACACAGTGTGGGTGAGACAGTGTGGGTGACAGTGTGTCACAGTGTGGGTGACAGTGTGGGTGACACAGTGTGGGTGACACAGTGTGGGTGACACAGTGTAACAGTGTGACACAGTCAGGGTGACACAGTGTAACAGTGTGTCACAGTCAGGGTGACACAGTGTGGGTGACACAGTGTGGGTGACACAGTGTAACAGGGTGACACAGTGTGGGTGACACAGTGTAACAGTGTGACACAGTGTGGGTGACACAGTGTAACAGGGTGACACAGTGTGTCACAGTCAGGGTGACACAGTGTGGGTGATGGTGTGGGTGACAGTATGGGTGACACAGTGTAACAGTGTCACAGTGTAACACAGTGTAACAGTGTGACACAGTGTAACAGTGTCACAGTGTAACAGTGTCACAGTGTAAAAGTGTAACAGGGTGTAACAGTGTAACAGTGTCACAGGGTGTAACAGTGTAACAGTGTAGCAGTGTCACAGTCTAACAGTGTAACAGGGTGTAACAGTGTAACACAGTGTAACAGTGTAACAGGGTGTAACAGTGTAACAGGGTGTAACAGGGTGTAACAGTGTAACAGTGTCACAGTGTAACAGTGTAACAGGGTGTAACAGTGTAACAGGGTGTAACAGTGTCACAGTGTAACAGTGTAACAGGGTGTAACAGTGTAACAATGTAACACAATGTAACAGTGACACAGGGTAACAGGGTGTAACAGTGTAACACAATGTAACAGTGTCACAGTGTAACAGTGTAACACAATGTAACAGTGTAACAGTGTAACAGGGTGTAACAGTGTAACAATGTAACACAATGTAACAGTGTAACAGTGTAACAGGGTGTAACAGTGTAACAATGTAACACAATGTAACAGTGTCACAGTGTAACAGTGTAACACAGTGTAACAGTGTAACAGGGTGTAACAGTGTAACAATGTAACACAATGTAACACAGTGTAACAATGTAACACAATGTAACAGGGTGTACAGTGTAACAATGTAACACAATGTAACAGTGTCACAGTGTAACAGGGTGTAACAGTGTAACAATGTAACACAATGTAACAGTGTCACAGTGTAACAGGGTGTAACAGTGTAACAATGTAACACAATGTAACAGTGTCACAGTGTAACAGGGTGTAACAGTGTAACAGAGTAACACAGTGTCACAGTGTAACAATGTAACACAGTGTAACAGGGTGTAACAGTGTAACAGGATGTAACAGTGTAACAGGGTGTAACAGTGTAACAGGGTGTAACAGTGTAACAGTGTAACAATGTAACACAGTGTAACAGGGTGTAACAGTGTAACAGGATGTAACAGTGTAACAGTGTAACAGGGTGTAACAGTGTAACAGGGTGTAACAGGGTGTAACAGTGTAACAGGATGTAACAGTGTCACAGTGTCACAGTGTAACACAGTGTAACAGTGTAACACAGTGTCACAGTGTAACAGTGTAACAGGGTGTAACAGGGTAACAATGTAACACAATGTAACAGTGTAACAGTCTAACAGGGTGTAACAGTGTAACACAGTGTAACAGTGTAACAGGGTGTAACAGTGTAACAGGGTGTAACAGTGTAACAGTGTAACAGGGTGTAACAGTGTAACAGGGTGTAACAGGGTGTAACAGTGTAACAGGATGTAACAGTGTAACAGTGTAGCAGTGTCACAGTGTAGCAGTGTAACAGTGTAGCAGTGTCACAGTGTAGCAGTGTAACAGTGTAACACAGTGTAACAGGGTGTAACAGTGTCACAATGTAACACAATGTAACACAATGTCACAGTGTAACAATGTAACAGGGTGTAACAGTGTAACAATGTAACACAATGTAACAGTGTAACAGTGTCACAATGTAACACAATGTAACACAGTGTAACAATGTAACACAATGTAACACAATGTCACAGTGTAACAGTGTAACAGGGTGTAACAGTGTAACAATGTAACACAGTGTAACAGGGTGTAACAGGATGTAACAGTGTAACACAGTGTAACAGGGTGTAACAGGATGTAACAATGTAACACAGTGTAACAGGGTGTAACAGGATGTAACAGTGTAACAGTGTAACAATGTAACACAATGTAACAGTGTAACAGGGTGTAACAATGTAACACAGTGTGACAGGGTGTAACAGTGTAACAATGTAACAATGTAACAGTGTAACACAATGTAACAGGGTGTAACAGTGTAACAATGTAACACAATGTAACAGTGTAACAGTGTAACAGGGTGTAACAATGTAACACAGTGTGACAGGGTGTAACAGTGTAACAATGTAACAATGTAACAGTGTAACACAATGTAACACAATGTAACAGGGTGTAACAGTGTAACAATGTAACACAATGTAACAGTGTAGCAGTGTAGCAGTGTAACAGGGTGTAACAGTGTAACACAATGTAACACAATGTAACAGTGTAACAATGTAACACAATGTAACACAGTGTAACAATGTAACAGGGTGTAACAGTGTAACAGTGTAACAATGTAACACAATGTAACAGTGTCACAGTGTAACAGGGTGTAACAGTGTAACAATGTAACACAATGTAACAGTGTAACAGTGTAACAGGGTGTAACAGTGTAACACAATGTAACACAGTGTAACAGGGTGTAACAATGTAACAATGTAACACAATGTAACAATGTAACAATGTAACACAATGTAACACAGTGTAACAGTGTCACAGTGTAACAATGTAACACAATGTAACACAATGTAACAGGGTGTAACACAGTGTAACAGTGTAACAATGTAACAGTGTAACAATGTAACAGGGTGTAATAGTGTAACACAGTGTAACAGTGTAACAATGTAACACAATGTAACACAGTGTAACAGTGTAACACAGTGTAACAGTGTAACAGGGTGTAACAGTGTAACACAGTGTAACAGTGTAACAATGTAACAGTGTAACAATGTAACAGGGTGTAACAGTGTAACACAGTGTAACAGTGTAACACAGTGTAACAAGGTAACACAGTGTAACAGTGTAACAGGGTGTAACAGTGTAACAATGTAACACAGTGTAACAGTGTAACACAGTGTAACAAGGTAACACAGTGTAACAGTGTAACAGGGTGTAACAGTGTAACAATGTAACACAGTGTAACAGTGTGACAGTGTAACACAATGTAACAGTGTAACAGTGTAACACAGTGTAACACAGTGTAACAATGTAACACAATGTAACAGTGTAACAATGTAACACAATGTAACAATGTAACACAGTGTAACAGTGTAACAATGTAACACAATGTTACAGGGTGTAACAATGTAACAATGTAACACAATGTAACACAGTGTAACAGTGTAACACAATGTAACAGTGTAACACAATGTAACAGTGTAACAGTGTAACACAGTGTAACACAGTGTAACAATGTAACACAATGTAACAATGTAACAGTGTAACACAATGTAACAATGTAACAGTGTAACACAGTGTAACAATGTAACACAATGTAACACAGTGTAACACAGTGTAACAATGTAACACAATGTAACAGTGTAACACAATGTTACAATGTAACACAGTGTAACAGGGTGTAACAATGTAAC
>NW_027422611.1:259889-322389 GCF_048934315.1 Petromyzon marinus | reverse complement strand
CACGTGTACACACACACAGTACACACACACGTGTACACACACACAGTACACACACACAGTACACACACACACAGTGTACACACACACACGTGTACACACACACACACGTGTACACACACACATGTGTACACACACACACGTGTACACACATACACGTGTACACACACGTGTACACACACACACGTGTACACACACACACGTGTACACACACACACACACGTGTACACACACCACACACGTGTACACACACACGTGCACACACACAGTGTACACACACACACGTGTACACACATCACACACGTGTACACACACACACGTGTACACACAGTGTACACACACAGTGTACACACACACACGTGTACACACACAGTACACACACACACGTGTACACACACAGTACACACACACACACGTGTACAGACATACACGTGTACACACACACACGTGTACACACATACACACACGTGTACACACACACGTGTACACACACACGTGTACACACACACACACCACACACGTGTACACACACACACGTGTACACACACACACGTGTACACACACACCACACACGTGTACACACACACACTTGCACACACACAGTGTACACAAACACACGTGTACACACACACACGTGTACACACACACACGTGCACACACACACGTGTACACACACACACACACGTGTACACACAAACACGTGTACACACACACGTGTACACACACACACGTGTACACACACACACACGTGCACACACACACGTGTACACACACACGTGCACACACACGTGTACACACACACCACACACGTGTACACACACACCACACACGTGTACACACACACACGTGCACACACACACACGTGTACACACACACCACACACGTGTACACACACACACGTGTACACACGCACACACGTGTACACACACACACGTGCACACACACACAGTGTACACACACACACGTGTACACACACACGTGCACACACGTGTACACACACATACGTGTAGACACACACACGTGTACACACACACACACACACGTGTACACACACACGTGTACACACACACACACGTGTACACACACGTGTACACACACGTGTATACACACGTGTACACACACACGTGCACACACACATGTGCATACATGTACACACACATACGTGTAGACACACACACAGTGTTCACACACACACGTATACACACATGTGCACACATACACACACATGTGTACACACACACACGTGTACACACACAGTGTACACACACACAGTGTACACACACACACAGTGTACACACACACACACACGTGTACACACACACACGTGTACACACACACAGTACACACACACGTGTACACACACACAGTACACACACACAGTACACACACACACAGTGTACACACACACACGTGTACACACACACACACGTGTACACACACACATGTGTACACACACACACGTGTACACACATACACGTGTACACACACGTGTACACACACACGTGTACACACACACGTGTACACACACACACGTGTACACACACACACACGTGTACACACACCACACACGTGTACACACACACGTGCACACACACAGTGTACACACACACACGTGTACACACATCACACACGTGTACACACACACACGTGTACACACAGTGTACACACACAGTGTACACACACGTGTACACACACAGTACACACACACACGTGTACACACACAGTACACACACACACACGTGTACAGACATACACGTGTACACACACACACGTGTACACACATACACACACGTGTACACACACACGTGTACACACACACGTGTAAACACACACACACCACACACGTGTACACACACACACGTGTACACACACACACGTGTACACACACACCACACACGTGTACACACACACACTTGCACACACACAGTGTACACAAACACACGTGTACACACACACACGTGTACACACACACACGTGCACACACACACGTGTACACACACACACACACGTGTACACACAAACACGTGTACACACACACGTGTACACACACACGTGTACACACACACACACGTGCACACACACACGTGTACACACACACGTGCACACACACGTGTACACACACACCACACACGTGTACACACACACCACACACGTGTACACACACACACGTGCACACACACACACGTGTACACACACACCACACACGTGTACACACACACACGTGTACACACGCACACACGTGTACACACACACACGTGCACACACACACAGTGTACACACACACACGTGTACACACACACGTGCACACACGTGTACACACACATACGTGTAGACACACACACGTGTACACACACACACACTCACGTGCACACACACACACACACACGTGTACACACACACGTGTACACACACACACACGTGTACACACACGTGTACACACACGTGTATACACACGTGTACACACACACGTGCACACACACATGTGCATACATGTACACACACATACGTGTAGACACACACACAGTGTTCACACACACACGTATACACACATGTGCACACATACACACACATGTGTACACACACACACGTGTACACACACACACGTGTACACACACACGTGCACACACACACACACGTGTAGACACACACACGTGCACACACACACGTGCACACACACACACGTGTACACACACACGTGTACACACACACGTGCACACACGTGTACACACGTGTACACACACACACACGTGTACACACACACGTGTACACACACACACAGTGTACACACACACACGTGTACACACGTGTAGACACACACAGTGTACACACACACAGTGTACACACACACACACACGTGTACACACACACACACGTGTACACACACACACGTGTACACACACACGTGTAGACACACACACACGTGTACACACACACGTGTAGACACACACACGTGTAGACACACACACACGTGTACACACACACACGTGTACACACACACACACGTGTAGACACACACACACGTGTACACACACACACACACGTGTACACACACACGTGTACACACACACGTGTACACACACACAGTGTAGACACACACACACGTGTACACACACACAGTGTAGACACACACACACACACGTGTACACAACAACAACAACAACAACCGCCATTCGCCACTAAGTGGCGGTGACGTCACCACGACGCTTGTGCCAGGCTATGTGCACCCTGAGGCCACGTGAAGTGTCGAACGCCCGCTGGCAGGAGGTCACGGGGCAGACCCAGGTGCCACGGGTCGACTGACTGAGATGACTGGCTGATGCACCACCTGTGCCCCCTACTGTGCCAACCTGCTGTGCTTTAGCCACCCGGCGCTCCGCTCGCTGTTGTGAGCGTCGCTCCTCCGCCCTCCGTTGTTGTTGGAGGGCGACTGCCTCCAACTGCCCAGTAGCATCCTTCACGAGCCTCCTCCACAGAGGCCGATCTTGACACCGCTGGTACCAGTCATCGGCAAGTCCACTCAGCTCCACGTCCTCCTGTACCACATCACTCCATCTCTTCTCTAGCCCGTGCCGCGCCCGCTTAGCCCCCTCAATCCGGCCAAACAAAAGCTGTTTCGGCATGCGGTGGCTGGGCATGCGGGCTACATGACCCAGCCATCGCAGCCTTGCCTGCCGGAGGAGCTCACCGATGGGACCCTGCCCAGATCTTTCAAGGATTTGTGAGCTCCTCACACAATCCAGTCTGGTTAAACCCAGGATGGATCGTAGGCAGGCCAGCCTAAATGTTTCTAACCGGCGAAGATGTTCCATTAGGGGGGTCCACGTTTCGCAAGCGTAGAGAAGGGAGGGAATGACCGTGGCCGAGAAGACCTGAAGCTTAGTGCGGAGCGACAGACCAGGTAGCTTCCACACAGCGTTACGCAACCGATGAAAAGATATTGCCGCTCGACTGATTCGGAGTGAGACCTCTGCTGTTAAACTGGTGCCAGTCATAAGCACACTGCCCAGGTATGGGAAACTCTCCACTCTCTCCACAACTGCCCCATCACCGATTGGGAGTTGTGGGGGTGGAGTGTCCGATGGTACAAAATACCCAGGCAGGTGCCTGGTTTTGGTGGGGCTGATGGTAAGGCCCCACCTCTTAGTGGCACGCTCCAGTCTCAGCAGCAGCGTCTCCAACTCCTCCTCTGACTGAGCAGCTATTACCAAGTCATCAGCATACATAACGTGGTTGAGCAATAGGGAGCCATCCCTTGACCGCACCCGGGCATCGATTAGCCTCCCATTATATCTGTACCATATGGAGATTCCCCCGGTACAGCTATTGAAGGCTTCACGAACTACGTGGTCAAAATAGATGTTAAATAATGTGGGAGCCAGAGGACATCCCTGTCGCACCCCAAGGTGTACAGGGAATGGCTCTGACTCCCGGCCACGTAGTTTTACCCGGGCCCGCTCACCATCATGAAGGTCCTTAATGATCGTGAGCAGAGGGTCAGGTACTCCAATAGCACGAAGAACGACCCAGAGCCCAGGCCTACTGATGGTATCATAGGCCTTGACCAGGTCAATAAAGCAGAGATGTAGGTCTTGTTGGAATTCCCTACACCTCTGCTGTAGCAGACGGACAGAAAATATGGCATCTGTGCAGGACCGCCCTTTCCTGAAACCGCATTGGGGCTCCGCAAGCCTCTCCTCAGCGTGCCTGGCAAGGCGATGCTGAATAATCCTTGCCAGGACCTTTCCCGACACACTGAGGAGTGAGATGCCCCTGTAGTTGTTACAGTCTGTGCGGTCCCCCTTCTTAAAAAGGGGGACCACCAGGGCATCCTTCCAATCCTGCGGAACCCGTCCAGTGGTCCAGACTGTTGTTATGATGTCATATAGGGCAGTCTGTGCACAAACGCCACCCTCCCTCAGCATTTCGCTTGGAAGATCATCTCTGCCCGCTGCCTTTCCTGGTCTCAGACTCCGAATCGCCTTCAATACTTCCTCAGCAGATGGCACCTCAGCCAGCCACTCACAGGGGGTGACTTCATCCAATATTTGAGGCACCGCAGCCTCAGCAGGGTCATCCTCACTTTGTGCCACGATGTTTTCCTGGCTGAGGGATTTTCCCTCCCCCAGGACCTCACAGAAATGCTCAGCAAATCTGCGAACCTGTTCCTGGGGGTCGGAAATTGGATCGCCGTTTTTTCCCCTAATGATGGTAATAGGTGTGGCGCTGCAGGTTACTTTTTTGATGGAGTTAAATAGAGATTTGTGATCACGGGCCACTGAGGCAGACTCCATCTCCTCAGCAACCCGCGACCACCACCCATCCTTGCAGCGCCTCACGGCTCTCCGAACCTCCGAGCGAAGGCTGCGGTAAGCCTCCTCATTCTCTGACGTGGGACTCTGTAGCCGATGACAGTGGGCCTGTCGCTTTTTCTCAACCATCGTGAACAACTCCTCTGTCATCCAGGGTGTCTGGGGAGGTCTGGACCGCGTACCCAAAGCAGCCATTGCAGCTGCATGAGTCACAGTCCTAAACCTCGCCCATTTACCCTCGACATCAGGAGTCGGGGACGATGCCAATCCCAGCCGCAAGCGATGATGAAATTCTCGCTTGCAACTTTCATCAGATAACTGAGACCAGGCCACTTTAGGTTGGAATGGGGTCCTGGGTGTACACCCACCACCGGAGTGGAAGAATGGCAGGCGCATCTTACAGATGACTAGTCGATGGTCAGAGGGCAGATCAGCTCCACGGTAGGTCCTGGTGTCAAGGACATGGGCTCGCATTCGCTGGTCCGTCACTATGTAGTCCAGCAGATGTTCTTGCTTGGACCCGGCATGCATCCATGATGTTGTGTGGATGCGCCGATGCCGGAACAGCGTGTTGGTAATTACAAGCCCATGGGCTGCACAAAAATCTAGCAGCCTCCTACCGTTGTTATTGAGCTGATCTGGCCCATGCCCTCCAATCACTCCAGGCCAGGTGCCAGTATCATGACCAACTCGGGCATTGAAGTCACCCAACATGATGACTCTATCCCGAGGGGCCACTTTAGCCAGCACCTGTGACAGGAGGTCATAGAAGGCATCTGACTCATCGGCTTTGCCTGCATCCCTCCACGGATGTTCATCTTCGGTGGGGGCATAAGTAACCACGACCACCATTCCTCGCCTCCTGTTGATGGGAAGGCGAGCCCAAAGTAGCCTGGGGCTTACAGCTTCCCACACCTCACCGCCACGCTCCCACGCCCCCTTCATTCTTTTGTTCAAAAGAAGACCCACACCCTGTTGTTTGGCAGTCTGCTGCCCCGAGTAGAGGACTGTCCACCCCTCATGGTGGCAGGAGCCAGAGCCGGTCCACCGGACCTCCTGAATGCCGCATAGATCCAGGCGGTACCGGTCCAGCTCCCGACAGAGGAGTGGCATCCTCTCCTCTGCAGTGAGCGTTCGAACATTCCACGTGGCCAACCGTAGTGGCTTTTCGTTGTTTCTGGAGTAGCCCCGAGGGTAGGTATTCAATCTCCTGGCTCCGCCAATTGGGGTTTGGCCAGGAGACGTCATAGACGCCTGGCCCCCCGGGGCCTCCGGCACAAGCTTAGTTGTTACATATTTAAGTTTAATTCGTAGTTTCGTGGTAATTAATTGAAGGTGGAGGGGTTACCAGCCCCTCGCACCCGTCCAGAGCCCCCGTTTAGCCCCTGTGGTGGATACATATGCCATGAGGGGAGGAGCCAATCAAAATTGGATCTCCCCCCACAGCGCTGTCCACGACAGAGTTGCCCGTCCGGCACCGCGAGGAGGTAGGGGGTTGTTGTACACACACACGTGTACACACACACACGTGTAGACACACACACACACGTGTACACACACACACGTGTACACACACACACACGTGTACACACACACAGTGTAGACACACACACACGTGTACACACACACAGTGTAGACACACACACACACGTGTACACACACACGTGTACACACACACACGTGTACACACACACACACACGTGTACACACACACACGTGTACACACACAGACGTGTACACACACACGTGTACACACACAGTGTAGACACACACACACGTGTACACACACAGTGTAGACACACACACACACACGTGTACACACACACGTGTACACACACACACGTGTACACACACACACGTGTACACACACACTGTGTACACACACACACACGTGTACACACACACGTGTACACACACACACACACGTGTACACACACACGTGTAGACAATACTGAACCGACAACCCTCCCCTAGGTGGATTCGGACTCAAATTAGTGGCTTGGTGGTGGTGGTGGTGTAGTGGTGGTGGTGTAGTGGTGGTGTAGTGGTGGTGGTGTAGTGGTGGTGGTGGTGATGTAGTGGTAGTGTAGTGGTGATGTAGTGGTGGTGGTGTAGTGGTGGTGTAGTGGTGGTGGTGATGTAGTGGTAGTGTAGTGGTGATGTAGTGGTGGTGGTGTAGTGGTGGTGTAGTGGTGGTGTAGTGGTGGTGGTGATGTAGTGGTAGTGTAGTAGTGGTGTAGTGGTGGTGGTGATGTAGTGGTAGTGTAGTGGTGGTGTAGTGGTGGTGGTGTAGTAGTGGTGGTGGTTGTGGTGGTTGTGTAGTAGTGGTGGTGTAGTGGTGGTGGTGTAGTAGTGGTGGTGTAGTGGTGGTGGTGTAGTAGTGGTGGTGTAGTGGTGGTGGTGTAGTAGTGGTGGTGGTTGTGGTGGTTGTGGTGGTGGTGTAGTAGTGGTGGTGTAGTGGTGGTGGTGTAGTAGTGGTGGTGTAGTGGTGGTGGTGTAGTAGTGGTGGTGTTGTGGTGGTGGTGTTGTGGTGGCGGTGGTGTTGTGGTGGTGGTGTTGTGGTGGTGGTGTAGTGGTGGTGGTGGTGTTGTGGTGGTGGTGTTGTGGTGGTGGTGGTGTTGTGGTGGTGGTGTAGTAGTGGTGTAGTGGTGGTGGTGGTGTAGTGGTGGTAGTGTAGTGGTGGTGTAGTGGTGATGGTGGTGTAGTGATGGTGTGGTGGTGTTGTGGTGGTGCTGGTGGCCACCCACCCCCTCTGTGTGTTCCACAGTGCCCCGGTAGCCTTCATAGACGCTGCTGCTGCTGCTATTCGCTAACAGCACTTGCCCCTACAGCCCTGCTAGAGGCTACCTGGGGGAGCTTTGTCTGTGTATGTCACAGCACTTGCCCCTACAGCCCTGCTAGAGGCTACCTGGGGGAGCTTTGTCTGTGTATGTCATAGCACTTGCCCCTACAGCCCTGCTAGAGGCTACCTGGGGGAGCTTTGTGTGTGTGTGTAACAGCACTTGCCCCTACAGCCTACTAGAGGCTACCTGGGGGAGCTTTGTCTGTGTGTGTAACAGCACTTGCCCCTACAGCCTACTAGAGGCTACCTGGGGGAGCTTTGTCTGTGTGTGTGTGTAACAGCACTTGCCCCTACAGCCTGCTAGAGGCTACCTGGGGGAGCTTTGTCTGTGTGTGTAACAGCACTTGCCCCTACAGCCCTGCTAGAGGTTAGCTGGGGGAGCTTTGTCTGTGTGTGTGTAACAACACTTGCCCCTACAGCCCTGCTAGAGGCTACCTGGGGGAGCTTTGTCTCTTTACTGTGTTCGTGTGGCCGCGGTCAGTGGTTGGACCGTAAATAAATAAACAATAAAATGACATCGATTTATACAAATGAGATCGATTATGCAAATCGGTTTCATGCCCACGGTCTGTTAGAGGATACACTGGGGATCGCTGTCTGTGTGTGATTGTGTGTGTGTGTGTGATTGTGTGTGATGGTGTGTGTGTGTGATTTTGTGTGAGTGTGTGCGTCTGTGTGTGTGTCTGTGTGAGTGTGTGTGTCTGTGTGAGTGTGTGAGTCTGTGTGTGTGTGTGATTGTGTGTGAGTGTGTGTGTCTGTGTGATGGTGTGTGTGTGTGATTGTGTGTGTGTGTGATTGTGTGTGATGGTGTGTGATGGTGTGTGTGTGTGCGTCTGTGTGTGTGTCTGTGTGAGTGTGTGAGTCTGTGTGTGTGATTGTGTGTGAGCGTGTGCGTCTGTGTGTGTGTCTGTGTGAGTGTGTGAGTCTGTGTGTGTGTGTGAGTCTGTGTGTGTGTGTGATTGTGTGTGATGGTGTGTGATGGTGTGTGTGTGCGTCTGTGTGTGTGTGATTGTGTGTGAGTGTGTGCGTCTGTGTGTGTGAGTGTGTGAGTCTGTGTATGTGTGTGAGTCTGTGTGTGTGTGATTGTGTGTGAGTGTGTGATTGTGTGTGATGGTGTGTGATGGTGTGTGTGTGTGCGTCTGTGTGTGTGATTGTGTGTGAGTGTGTGCGTCTGTGTGTGTGTGTGTGAGTCTGTGTGTGTGTGTTATTGTGTGTGATGGTGTGTGATGGTGTGTGTGTGTGCGTCTGTGTGTGTGATTGTGTGTGAGTGTGTGCGTCTGTGTGTGTGTCTGTGTGTGTGTCTGTGTATGTGTGTGAGTCTGTGTGTGTGTGATTGTGTGTGAGTGTGTGATTGTGTGTGAGCGTCTGTGTGTGTGATTGTGTGTGAGTGTGTGCGTCTGTGTGTGTGTCTGTGTGAGTGTGTGAGTCTGTGTGAGTGTGTGAGTCTGTGTGTGTGTGTGAGTCTGTGTGTGTGTGTTATTGTGTGTGATGGTGTGTGATGGTGTGTGTGTGTGCGTCTGTGTGTGATTGTGTGTGAGTGTGTGCGTCTGTGTGTGTGTCTGTGTGAGTGTGTGAGTCTGTGTGTGTGAGTCTGTGTGTGTGTGTTATTGTGTGTCTGTGTGTGTGTGTGTCTGTGTGTGCGTGTGTCTGTGTGTGTGTGTCTGTGTGCGTGTGTCTGTGTGTGTGTCTGTGTGCGTGTGCCTGTGTGCGTGTGTCTGTGTGCGTGTGAGTCTGTGTGTGTGTCTGTGTGCGCCTGTGTGTGTGTGCGTCTGCGTGTGAGTCTGTGTGTGTGTGTGAGTCTGTGTGTGTGTGTTATTGTGTGTCTGTGTGTGTGTGTCTGTGTGTGCGCCTGTGTGTGTGTGCGTCTGTGTGTGAGTCTGTGTGTGTGCATTTGTGTGTGTGTCTGTGTGTGTGTCTAATGGAACATCTTCGCCGGTTAGAAACATTTAGGCTGGCCTGCCTACGATCCATCCTGGGTTTAACCAGACTGGATTGTGTGAGGAGCTCACAAATCCTTGAAAGATCTGGGCAGGGTCCCATCGGTGAGCTCCTCCGGCAGGCAAGGCTGCGATGGCTGGGTCATGTAGCCCGCATGCCCAGCCACCGCATGCCGAAACAGCTTTTGTTCGGCTGGATAGAGGGGGCTAAACGGGCGCGGCACGGGCTAGAGAAGAGATGGAGTGATGTGGTACAGGAGGACGTGGAGCTGAGTGGACTTGCCGATGACCGGTACCAGCGGTGTCAAGATCGGCCTCTGTGGAGGAGGCTCGTGAAGGACGCTACTGGGCAGTTGGAGGCAGTCGCCCTCCAACAACAACGGAGGGCGGAGGAGCGACGCTCACAACAACGAGCGGAGCGCCGGGTGGCTAAAGCAAAGCAGGTTGGCACAGTAGGGGGCACAGGTGGTGCATCAGCCACGGCCATCTCGGTCAGTCGACCCGTGGCACCTGCTGGGTCTGCCCCGTGACCTCCTGCCAGCGGGCGTTCGACACTTCACGTGGCCTCACGGTGCACATGGCCTGGCACAAGGGTCGTGGTGACATCACCGCCACTTAGTGGCGAATGGCGTTTGTTGTTTATGTTGTGTGATTGTGCGTGTGTGATTCATTCAAAATCAAATATCCCACGTGTAGCCTCTAGCAGGCTGTAGGGGCAAGTGCTGTTACACACACGTAGATACACACACACGTACACACACATAGATATATACACACACATACACATAGATAGATACACAGATACACATACACACCTAGATACATTCACACAGATACACACACACACATATATACACACACATAGATACACACACACATAGACAGATACACACACATAGATAGCTATATACACACACACACATAGATACACACACACACATAGACACACACACATAGATACACACACACATAGATACACCCACACAGATACACACACACATAGATAGATATATATACACACACACACATAGATACACACACGTAGATACACACACACATAGATACACACACAGATAGATATACACACACATAGATAGATATATACACACATAGATAGATACACACACATAGATACACACACGTAGATACACACACACATAGATACACACACACATAGATACACACACATAGATACACACACATAGATACACACACATAGATACACACACACATAGATACACACACACACATAGATACACACAGATAGATACACACACACATCGATATATATACACACACAGGATATACACACACATAGATACACACACACATAGATACACACACAGAGATACACACATAGATACACACATAGATACACACACACACACAGATACACACACACACACATAGATACACACACATAGATACACACATACATAGATACACACACATACATAGATACACACACACACATAGATACAAAGATCCCCCGTGTAACCTCACCAGACTGTAGGGGCAAGTGCTGTTAGCGAGCACCTATGAAGGCCGGCATGGCAAACGAGGGGGTGGGTGGCCAGCACCACGCCCGACCGCCTTTGTCTCCCCAGTGGCGATGTTCACACACCGCACCAGGTACTCATTTTGAGGCTGAGTCGACCTAGGGGAGGCCCGGGACCGGTTCAGATAATCGTCACTGGTGTTGGCCGTGAACGGGAATCGAACCCGGGTCACCAGGTTCATAGCGCAGCGTAGCGCTAACCACTACACTACCGCTCCCCATAGACACACACACACAGAGACACACGTAGACACACACACACGTACATACACACACACACGTACATACACACACACGTACATACACACACACGTACATACACACACACGTACATACACACACAGAGACACACACACACGTACATACACACACACGTACATACACACACGTACATACACACACAGAGACACACACACACGTACATACACACACACGTACATACACACACACGTACATACACACACACACGTACATACACACAGAGACACACACACACGTACATACACACACACGTACATACACACACACAGAGAGACACACACACACACGTAAATTCACACACACGTACACACACACGTACACACACACACACGTACACACACACACGTACACACACACACACGTACATACACACACACACGTACATACACACACACGTACATACACACACGTACATACACACACAGAGACACACACACGTACATACACACACACGTACATACACACACACACGTACATACACACACGTACATACACACACAGACGTAGATACACACACGTGTGTAGTACACACACACACACATATACATGTATATACACGTACACACATTTACACACGTGTGTGTAGTACACACACACACATTAATACACACACAGTACACACACACACATTAATTCACACACAGTACACACACGTTAATACACACACAGTACACACACACACATTAATTCACACACAGTACACACACGTTAATACACACACAGTACACACACATTAATACACACAGTACACACACACACATTAATACATGTATATACACATACACACATTTACACACGTGTGTACTATACACACACACATGTATATATACATACACACTTTTACACACGTTAGTGTGTATGTGTATACACATGTATATATACATGTATACACACATACACGTGTGTAGTACACACACACACACATACACGTGTGTAGTACACACACACACGTATGTAGTACGTACACACACATGTATATACACACACACGTGTGTAGTACACACAGTACACACACACACATTAATACCCACACAGCACACACAAACATTAATACACACACACATTAATACACACACAGCACACACATTAATACACACACAGCACACACATTAATACACACGTACACACAAACATTAATACACACACAGCACACACATTAATACACACACAGCACACACATTAATACACACACAGCACACACATTAATACACACGTACACACAAACACTAATACACACACAGCACACACATTAATACACACAGCACACACATTAATACACACAGTACACACACATTAATACACACACAGCACACACACATTAATACACACACAGCACACACACATTAATACACACAGCACACACACACACATTAATACACACAGTACACACACACACACACTAATACACACACAGTACACACACACACATTAATACACACACAGTACACACACACATTAATACACACACAGCACACACACACACATTAATACACACAGTACACACACACACACTAATACACACACAGTACACACACACATTAATACACACACAGTACACACACACATTAATACACACACAGTACACACACACACATTAATACATGTATATACACATACACACATTTACACACGTGTGTACTATACACACACATGTATATATATACATACACACTTACATAAGTGTGTAAGTGTATACAAATGTATATATACATGTATCCACACACACGTGTGTAGTACACACACACATATACATGTATATATACACACGTATGTAGTACACACAGTACACACACACATTAATACACACACAGTACACACACATTAATACACACACAGTACACACACATTAATACACACAGTACACACACACATTAATACACACACATTAATACACACAGCACACACACAACACATTAATATACACACACAGTACACACACACACATTAATACACACAGTACACACACACACATTAATACACACACAGTACACACACACACACATTAATACACACACAGTACACACACACAAACACACATTAATACACACACAGTACACACACACACACATTAATACACACAGTACACACACACACATTAATACACACACAGTACACACACACACATTAATACACACACAGTACACACACACATTAATACACACAGTAAACACACACATTAATACACACACAGTACACACACACACACATTAATACACACAGTACACACACACATTAATACACACACAATCACACACAACAACAACCACCATTCACCACTAAGCGGCGGTGACGTCACCACGACGCTTGTGCCAGGCTATGTGCACCCTGAGGCCACGTGAAGTGTCGAACGCCCGCTGGCAGGAGGTCACGGGGCAGACCCAGGTGCCACGGGTCGACTGACTGAGACGACTGAGATGACTGGCTGATGCACCACCTGTGCCCCCTACTGTGCCAACCTGCTTTGCTTTAGCCACCCGGCGCTCCGCTCGTTGTTCTGAGCGTCGCTCCTCCGCCCTCCGTTGTTGTTGGAGGGCGACTGCCTCCAACTGCCCAGTAGCATCCTTCACGAGCCTCCTCCACAGAGGCCGATCTTGACACCGCTGGTACCGGTCATCGGCAAGTCCACTCAGCTCCACGTCCTCCTGTACCACATCACTCCATCTCTTCTCTAGCCCGTGCCGCGCCCGCTTAGCCCCCTCGATCCGGCCAAACAAAAGCTGTTTCGGCATGCGGTGGCTGGGCATGCGGGCTACATGACCCAGCCATCGCAGCCTTGCCCGCCGGAGGAGCTCACCGATGGGACCTTGCCCAGATCTTTCAAGGATTTGTGAGCTCCTCACACAATCCAGCCTGGTTAAACCCAGGATAGATCGTAGGCAGGCCAGCCTAAATGTTTCTAACCGGCGAAGATGTTCCATTGGCGGGGGTCCACGTTTCGCAAGCATAGAGAAGGGAGGGAATGACCGTGGCCGAGAAGACCTGAAGCTTAGTGCGGAGCGACAGACCAGGTAGCTTCCACACAGCGTTACGCAACCGATGAAAAGATATTGCCGCTCGACTGATTCGGAGTGAGACCTCTGCTGTTAAATCGGAGCTGGTCATGAGCACACTGCCCAGGTATGGGAAACTCTCCACTCTCTCCACAACTGCCCCATCACCGATTGGGAGTTGTGGGGGTGGTGTGTCCGATGGTACAAAATACCCAGGCAGGTGCTTAGTTTTGGTGGGGCTGATGGTAAGGCCCCACCTCTTAGTGGCACGCTCCAGTCTCAGCAGCAGCGTCTCCAACTCCTCCTCTGAGTGAGCAGCAATTACCAAATCATCGGCATACATAACGTGGTTGACCAATAGGGAGCCATCCCTTGACCGCACCCGGGCATCGATCAGCCTCCCATTATATCTGTACCAGATGGAAATTCCTTCGATGCAGCTATTGAAAGTTTCACGAACTACGTGGTCGAAATAGATGTTAAATAATGTGGGAGCCAGAGGACATCCCTGTCGCACCCCAAGGTGTACAGGGAATGGCTCTGACTCCCGGCCACGTAGTTTTACCCGGGCCCGCTCACCATCATGAAGGTCCTTAATGATCGTGAGCAGAGGGTCAGGGACTCCAAAAGCACGAAGAACGACCCAGAGCCCAGGCCTACTGATGGTATCATAGGCCTTGACCAGGTCAATAAAGCAGAGATGTAGGTCTTGTTGGAATTCCCTACACCTCTGCTGTAGCAGACGGACAGAAATAACGGCATATGTTGTACCTGTGGTGACTGCTGTATCGGGGAGACCGAATTCGCGAACACGATTCAGATTTGAAACACGGCAGAACGAATTCTTCGGCCGTGGCTGATCATAGTTTCAACACAGCGGGTTCTCATGATATTATTTTTTTTCCGAGACCAAGGTGCTTTGCAAGCCGTCTGGATACCACCAAAGGTTTGCCCATGAGGCCATCCAGATGTACAAACATAAGGCATAACCTCAGCCGAGAAGATGGATTCAAATTGAGCAATCATTGGAACGATGTTGTTAACCAAGTGAAACCCTAGCTGCCTTAACAGTTTTATATTAATACCCACATCACCAGCCTTTTACTCCCAGCCTTGCACATCACTAGGAAATTTGAGATGCACCTTTTCCAAGCGTGTCGTACGTTTGTCCGATTCAACTCTCCCCCACTCCACCTTTGGGACTTGAGCTGTGTCCACGTTTTGATTGAAAGCTTTCGTGACTGCAGGGATTCATATTCTTGGTTCTTTCGGTAAAGTCACCACCACGTAGATAGGGAAACAATAAAATAATAAAAATATAAAACAATAAAATTATTGTAAAACAATACAATTATTATTCTTGGTTCTTTGGGTAAAGTCACCACCACGTAGAAGGGAAACAATAAAATAATAAAAAATATAAAACAATAAAATTATTATTCTTGGTTCTTTCGGTAAAGTCACCACCACGTAGAAGGGAAACAATAAAATAATAAAAATATAAAACAATACAATTATTGTAAAACAATAAAATTATTATTCTTGGTTCTTTCGGTAAAGTCACCACCACGTAGAAGGGAAACAATAAAATAATATAAAAATATAAAACAATACAATTATTGTAAAACAATAAAATTATTATTCTTGGTTCTTTGGGTAAAGTCACCACCACGTAGAAGGGAAACAATAAAAAAAAATATAAAACAATAAAATTCTCACGACGTTTCTACTGCAACACAAAGCAGCAATCATCATCAGGTGTGAAAACCACCACTTAGAAGGGAAACAATAAAATAATAAAAATATAAAACAATAAAATAATAAACATTTAAAACAATAAAATAATAAAAATATAAAACAATAAAATAATAAAAAAATTAAAACAAAAAATTAGTAAAAATATAAAACAATAAAATAATAAAAATATAAAACAATAAAATAATAAAAATATAAAACAATAAAATAATAAAAAATTTAAACAATAAAATAATAAAATATAAAACAAAAAAATAATAAAAAATTAAAACAATAAAATAATAAAATGTAAAACAATAAAATAATAAAAATATAAACCAATAAAATAATAAAAAAATAAAACAATAAAATAATAAAAAAATTAAACAATAAAATAATAAAATATAAAACAATAAAATAATAAAAATATAAAACAATAAAATAATAAAAATATAAAACAAAAAATAATAAAAATATAAAACAATAAAATTCTCACAACGTTTCTACTGCAACACGAACAGCAATCATCATCAGGTGTGAAAACCACAGCAAGAACAATTTGAAACCACAACAAGAAAATTCGCATTTTCTTGTTGTGATTTTCACACCTGATGATGATTGCTGCTTTGTGTTGCAGTCGAAACGTCGTGAGAATTTTATTGTTTTATATTTTTATTATTTTATTGTTTCCCTTCTACGTGGTGGTGACTTTACCCCCAAAGAACCAAGAATAATAATTTTATTGTTTTATATTTTTATTATTTTATTGTTTCCCTTCTAACGTGGTGGTGACTTTACCGAAAGAACCAAGAATAATAATTTTATTGTTTTATATTTTTATTATTTTATTGTTTCCCTTTCTACGTGGTGGAGACTTTACCGAAAGAACCAAGAATACATTTTTTATTGTTTTATATATATATTTTATTATTTTCAATGTTTCCCTTCTACGTGGTGGTGACTTTACCGAAAGAACCAAGAATAATAATTTTAAAGTTTTATATTTTTATTATTTTAATGTTTCCCTTCCTACGCGGTGGAGACTTTACCGAAAGAACCAAGAATAATAATCCACAGCTTTTGGATTGGCTCCTCCAGCCCACGCCTCACCCCCATACTCACCGTGCCCTCGTTCCAACCACCCACCCACCCACCCGCCCACCCACCCACCCACCTCATCCTCCTCAGCTATATAAACCCGTGTTAGACAGAGCGACCTCTTTGACAAATCCCAGCAACTGCCCTGGCTGTTGGACTCTTGAGATTGGAAGCTTTCGCGACCGCAACGATTCGCACGCTCTGGTCCTGTCCTATTCGGCAGAGCCACCACGTAGCCGAAAAACGAACGAGAATCGAATTACATTAAATTAAATTAAAACAAACGATTAAAAAGCACCACGTTTCTGGAGGCAACGACCTTCATCAGGTGCGTCCATTCGCAGCCGGAATCGCTGCAACCAATTCGGCGAGGCTTCTGGGCACCCAGAGCTTAAGTTACAGGTCGGGGGGTGGGAGGTGCGGGAGGTGGCCATGCGGGAGGTGGCCATGCGGGGGTGGACTTTGGCTGGGTGCGTTGCCGAGTCAATCCCGTCTTTTCGCTGCGTGTGGGAGATGGGTCTCCGTGTGCGTAAAATATAGACGGCAAGATTATCGGCCCAGGCCCTCCTGCAAAGGGGGAGGCGGTAGCAAACAACAACAACAAAGGAAAATGGGAACAGTTCGGAAAGAATACGTTTGGTAAGCCAGCTGGCGCTTGTGGCGTGGTTCAAAACGTCTCTTCTAGTGGTTTGCTCAACATGAAACCATCCTCTCGGTTCAAGCAACGCCCCCGGATCAACCTGTACTTAAGCGCTAGGTTTTCCCAGAAGCCTCGCCACTTGGTGGAGCGGTTCCGGCTGCGAGTGGACCCGCCTGAAGAGGGATTGCTTGGGTTTCCTCCGAAACGTTGCGTTTCAATCGTTTATTTAATTGTAACTTAACGTGTTTTACCGACGCGGTGACTTTACCGAACAGAACCAAAGAGTATGCCTTTGGCTGCGTTTGTCCCCCACGTGACGACGGACCGCTTGTGTTTCACTCGAAACGTCGTGATTTTAATTATTTGGTTGTTTTCATTTATCTTGTCGATTTTTTGTTGTTGTTTTTGTTACACCTACCTACTACGTGACTTTACCGAAACCCCCCCCCCCCCCCCCAAAGATGACTCCATCACCGAGGGGTCCGCTTTAGCCAGCACCTGTGACAGGAGGTCACAGAAGGCATCTGACTTATCGGCCTTGCCTGCATCCCTCCACGGATGTTCGTCTTCGGTGGGGGCATATGTAACCACGACCACCACTCCTCGCCTCCGGTTGATGGGAAGGCGAGCCCAAAGTAGCCTGGGGCTTACAGCTTCCCACACATCACCGCCACGCTCCCACACCCCCTTCATTATTTTGTTCAAAAGAAGAGCCACACCCTGTTGTTTGGCAGTCTGCTGCCCCGAGTAGAGGACTGTCCACCCCTCATGGTGGCAGGAGCCAGAACCGGTCCACCGGACCTCCCGAATGCCACAGAGATCCAGGCGGTACCGGTCCAGCTCCCGACGGAGGAGTGGCAGCCTCTCCTCCGCAGTGAGCGTCCGAACATTCCACGTGGCCACACAAAGTGGCTTTTCGTTGTTTCTGGAGGAGCCCCGAGGGTGGAGATTCAATCTCCTGGCTCCGCCAATTGGGGTTTGGCCAGGAGACGTCATAGACGCCTGGCCCCCCGGGGCCTCCGGCACAAGCTTATTAATTACATTTTCCATCGTGGTTTAGCGGTAAGAAATAATTAATTGATTGCACACCTGCACACACATCTGTACACAACAACAACCGCCATTCACCACTAAGTGGCTGTGACGTCACCACGACGCTTGTGCCAGGCCATGTGCACCTTGAGGCAACGTGAAGTGTCAAACGCCCGCTGGCAGGAGGTCACGGGGCAGACCCAGGTGCCACGGGTCGACTGACTGAGATGACTGGCTGATGCACCACCTGTGCCCCCTACTGTGCCAACCTGCTGTGCTTTAGCCACCCGGCGCTCCGCTCGTTGTTGTGAGCGTCGCTCCTCCGCCCTCCGTTGTTGTTGGAGGGCGACTGCCTCCAACTGCCCAGTAGCATCCTTCACGAGCCTCCTCCACAGAGGCCGATCTTGACACCGCTGGTACCGGTCATCGGCAAGTCCACTCAGCTCCACGTCCTCCTGTACCACATCACTCCATCTCTTCTCTAGCCCGTGCCGCGCCCGCTTAGCCCCCTCTATCCGGCCGAACAAAAGCTGTTTCGGCATGCGGTGGCTGAGCATGCGGGCTACATGACCCAGCCAACGCAGCCTTGCCTGTACACACCCCTGTACACACACACACACACACCTGTACACACACACGCACCTGTACACACACACACACCTGTACACACACACACACCTGTACACACACACACACACCTGTACACACACACCTGTACACACACCTGTACACACACCTGTACACACACACACACACCTGTACACACACACACACCTGTACACACACACACACACACCTGTACACACACACACACCTGTACACACACACACACCTGTACACACACACCTGTACACACACACACCTGTACACACACACACACCTGTACACACACACACACACCTGTACACACACACACACCTGTACACACACCTGTACACACACACACACACCTGTACACACACACACACCTGTACACACACACACACCTGTACACACACACACACCTGTACACACACCTGTACACACACACACACACCTGTACACACACACACACACACCTGTACACACACACACACCTGTACACACACACACACCTGTACACACACCTGTACACACACACACACACCTGTACACACACACACACACCTGTACACACACACACACCTGTACACACACACACACCTGTACACACACCTGTACACACACACACACACCTGTACACACACACACACACACCTGTACACACACACACACCTGTACACACACACACACCTGTACACACACCTGTACACACACACACACACCTGTACACACACACACACACCTGTACACACACACACACACCTGTACACACACCTGTACACACAGGCACGTGCGCGTGTCTTCGCTCAGCGTAACGGCGATCGCATCCCACCTCCACCTCCTCCTCCTCGTCCACCTGCACCACCTCGTCCACCACCACCTCGTCCACCACCACCACCACCACCACTTCGTCGTCCACCACCACCACCACCACCACCTCCAGCTGCTCCTCGTCTTGACGGCACAACCACCACCACCTCCTCGTCCTCCGCACCGCCGCCGCCGCTGCTGTCACTGTCACCGCCGTCACCGCCTCCTCCACCGCCTCCGCCGCCACCACCACCGCCTCCGCCGCCTCCGCCGCCTCCGCCGCCTCCGCCGCCTCCGCCGCCACCACCACCGCCTCCACCGCCTCCTCCACCGCCTCCGCCGCCTCCGCCGTCACCACCACCGCCACCACCGCCTCCACCGCCTCCTCCGCCGCCTCCTCCGCAAGCCGTCATCCGCTTCTCCTTCTGCCGCCGATTGCAGAACCACACCCGCACCACCTCCCGTTCCAGCTGCAGCTGCTCGCCGATGGCCGCGATGTCCGACGCGGCGGGCTTGGGGCAGCGCAGGAAGTGCTTCTCCAGGGCCCCCTTGACGGACACGTCGATGGAGGTCCTCTTCTTCCGCTTGCGCCCCTGGGCGGCGATCTTGTCGATGCTCCCCGCACCGCCGCCGCCGCCGCCGCCGCCGCCGCCGATGCCGCCGACGCCGCCGATGCCGCCGGAACCGGCCGACGACTCGTCGGCCTCCTGCAACCACTTGCGGAGCAGCGGCCGCAGCTTGCACATGTTCTTGAAGCTCAGCTGCAGGGCCTCGAAGCGGCAGATGGTCGTCTGCGAGAAGACGCTGCCGTAGAGGGTGCCCAGGGCGAGGCCCACGTCGGCCTGTGTGAAGCCCAGCTTGATGCGCCGCTGCTTGAAGTGCCGCGCGAACGTCTCCAGCTGGTCAGAGGTCGGCGTGTCCTGCTGCTGCTGGTGATGTTGGTGTTGGTGGTGCTGGTGGTGATGCTGGTCGAGCTCCTCCTCCTGCTGCTGCTGATGGTGGTGGTGGTGGAGCTGTTGCTGATGATGATGATGGAGCTGATGATGATGATGATGATGGAGCTGTAGATGCTGTGGTGGTGGTGGTGGTGGAGGTGGTGGTTGTGGTGGTTGTGGTTGTTGTGGCTGCTCCATCAGGACAGTGTCCAGCGCTCCATCCATCATGGCGTGTGACAGCATGGTTGTGGTGGTGGTGGTGGTGGTGCTGGTGGTGGTGGTGTTGCTGGTGGTGGTGTTGGTGGTGGTGGTCAGTGGTTGTTGTTGTTGTGGTTGTGGTGGTTGTGGTGGTGGTGGTGAGGAGGAGGAGCTTGAGGAGCTGCTGCTGCTGGTGGTTGTTGTTGATGTAGTTGTGGTGGTGGTGGTGGCGAGTGATAGAACATTAATGGGGGTCAGTCTCGACATGATAAGTTCCTGGGAGTGCTGCTGCTGGTGCTGGTGGTGATGGTGGTGGTGGTGCAGTTGTTGTTGTGGTTGGTGGTGGTGCTGCTGCTGGTGATGGTAATGCTGTAGAGAGTCGTTATCCATCTCATCGTGCTGCTGATGATGATGCTGATGATGATGATCGGTCAAAATGCTGTTTTCACCGTATCCATAATTATCTATCGGATCTCCATTGGACGGCAGCTGCTGCTGATGCTGCTGATGAACACTCCACAGTGTCTGCTGATGATGATGATGCTGCTGCTGCTGCTGATGATGATGATGATGTTGATGCAGTATTTCTCGTCTGCTTCCAACGATACCAAGACTAACGCTGCCGTCACCATCATCATCATCAGCATCATCAGCAGCAGCAACCACCACACCATCAACACCACCACCATCATCATCATCAGCAGCAGCTACATCATCGACATCATCATCATCGGCTACGTTAGCCTGAGGTAGCGTCAGCCACTGATGAGGCGATACGGAAATCAACGGAGCGTGCTGCTGCTGATGATGCTGCTGCTGATGATGATGCTGCTGATGATGCTGATGCTGATGATGATGATGCTGATGATGATGATGGGGCAAGTTTAGTACCTGCCGGATGAGGTCAGGATCAGGTGGCAGGCTGTCGGTCAGATCGACGAGCTGAGGCGATAGGTCCATCATCTCATCCACTTCGTCATCATCATCAGCATCATCATCATCCTGTTGTTGTTGACGAGGTGATGGTTGTTGATTAGGTGGTGGTGGTGGTTGTGGTACCAGCGTTAGATCCAGTCGTGACCTCCTTCCGTGAAGGTCCATCATCTCATCCACTTCGTCATCATCATCAGCATCATCATCATCATCCTGTTGTTGTTGACGAAGTGATGGTTGTTGATTTGGTGGTGGTGGTGGTGGTTGAACCAGCGTTAGATCCAGTCGTGACCTCCTTCCGTGAAGGTCCATCATCTCATCCACTTCGTCATCATCATCAGCATCATCATCATCATCCTGTTGTTGTTGACGAAGTGATGGTTGTTGATTTGGTGGTGGTGGTGGTGGTGGTGGTGGTTGAACCAGCGTTAGATCCAGTCGTGACCTCCTTCCGTGAAGGTCCATCATCTCATCCACTTCGTCATCATCATCAGCATCATCATCCTGTTGTTGTTGACGAGGTGATGGTTGTTGATTAGGTGGTGGTGGTGGTGGTGGTGGTACCAGCGTCAGATCCAGTCGTGACCTCCTTCCGTGAAGGTCCATCATCTCATCCACTTCGTCATCATCATCATCATCCTGTTGTTGTTGACGAGGTGACGGTTGTTGATTAGGTGGTGGTGGTGGTGGTTGTGGTACCAGCGTTAGATCCAGTCGTGACCTCCTTCCGTGAAGGTCCATCATCTCATCCACTTCGTCATCATCATCAGCATCATCATCCTGTTGTTGTTGACGAGGTGATGCAGGTGGTGGTGGTTGTTGTGATGGTCCCACCTCCTCATGCATCGCCTCCTCTACGTGACCACCACCATCACCACCGTCTCTCGCTGCTGCTGCTGCTGATGATGATGGTTGTGTTGGTTGTGGTGGTGGTGGTGGTGATGATGGTTGTTGTGGTAGTGATGGAGGTGGGGGTGGCGGCGGCGGTGATGATGATGGTGGTGGTGGTAGTGATGGAGGTGGTGGTGGAGGTGGTGGAGATGCTGCTGCTGCTGATGGTGGTGGTGGTGTTGATGGTGCTGCTGCTGCTGATGATGATGGTGTTGATGGTGGCTGTGGTGGTGGTGCTGCTGATGATGGTTGTGGCGGTGCTCCTGATGTTGTTGTTGGTGATGTTGTTGTTGGTGATGATGATGGTGGTGCTGATGATGATGGTGTTGATATTGATGATGATGGTGGTGTTGATGATGGTGGTGCTGATGATGGTGGCGTTGCTGATGGTGGTGTTGATGATGATGATGGTGGTGGTGCTGATGGTGATGGTGCTGATGGTGGTGGTGGTGGTGTTGATGGTGGTGGTGCTGATGGTGGTGGTGGTGGTAGTGGTGTTGATGATGATGGTGGTGGTGTTGTTGATGATGGTGGTGGTGGTGTTGATGGTGGTGGTGGTGCTGTTGGTGGTGGTGCTGATGATGATGATGCTGATGATGGTGATGATGATGGTGGTGGTGCTGTTGGTGGTGTTGCTGATGATGATGATGGTGGTGGTGTTGCTGATGATGATGATGGTGGTGGTGTTGCTGATGGTGGTGGTGGTGTTGCTGATGATGATGGTGGTGGTGTTGCTGATGGTGGTGGTGGTGTTGCGAGCGTCGCCATGTCAAGAGCTCTGTTCAGAACGAGAGGGGGAGAGGGGAGGGGGAGAGAGGGAGGGAGAGGGGGGGAGAGGGGAGGGGGGGAGGGGAAGGGGGGAGGGGGAGAGGGGGGAGGAGGAGAGAGGGAGGGAGAGGGGGAGAGGGGAGGGGGAGAGAGGGGGAGAGGGGAGGGAGAGGGGGGGGGAGAGGGGAGGGAGAGGGGAGGGGGAGAGGGGGAGAGAGAGGGGCAGGAGGGGGAGAGGGGAGGGGGGGAGGGAGAGGGGAGAGAGAGGGGGAAGAGGGGGGGAGAGGGAGAGGGGGGGAGGGAGAGGGGAGGAGAGGGGAGGGGGGAGAAGGGGGGAGGGAGAGGGGGGGAGAGGGGAGGGGGGAGAGGGGAGGGGGGAAGGGAGCGAGGGGAGGGGGGAGAGAGAAAGGGGGAGAAGATTTTACACAATTGTGTGTGTGTGGTTGTGTGTGTGGTTGTGTGTGTGGTTGTGTGTGTGGTTGTGTGTGTGTGGTTGTGTGTGTGGTTGTGTGTGTGGTTGTGTGTGGTTGTGTTTGGTTGTGTGTGTGGTTGTGTGTGTGTGGTTGTGTGTGTGTGGTTGTGTGTGTGTGGTTGTGTGTGTGGTTGTGTGTGTGGTTGTGTGTGGTTGTGTTTGGTTGTGTGTGTGGTTGTGTGTGTGGTTGTGTGTGTGTGGTTGTGTGTGTGTGGTTGTGTGTGTGTGTGGTGGTGTGTGTGTGGTGGTGTGTGTGTGGTTGTGTGTGTGGTTGTGTGTGTGTGGTTGTGTGTGTGTGGTGGTGTGTGTGTGGTTGTGTGTGTGGTTGTGTGTGGTTGTGTGTTTGGTTGTGTGTGTGGTTGTGTGTGTGGTTGTGTGTGTGTGGTTGTGTGTGTGTGGTTGTGTGTGTGTGTGTGTGGTGGTGTGTGTGTGGTTGTGTGTGTGGTTGTGTGTGTGTGGTTGTGTGTGTGTGGTGGTGTGTGTGTGGTTGTGTGTGTGTGGTTGTGTGTGTGTGTGGTTGTGTGTGTGGTTTTGTGTGTGTGTGTGGTTGCGTGTGTGTGTGGTTATGTGTGTGTGTGTGGTTGTGTGTGTGTGGTTGTGTGTGTGTGTGGTTGTGTGTGTGTGTGTGGTTGTGTGTGTGGTTGTGTGTGTGGTTGTGTGTGTGTGTGGTTGTGTGTGTGTGGTTGTGTGTGTGTGTGGTTGTGTGTGTGGTTGTGTGTGTGTGGTTTTGTGTGTCCGGCAAAACAACCACCTACCTCCTCGCGGTGCCGGACGGGCAACTCTGTCCTGGACAATGCTGTGGGGGGAGGTCCAATTTTGATTGGCTCCTCCCCTCATGGCGTCTGTGTCCACCACAGGGGCTAAACGGGGGCTCTGGACGGGTGCGAGGGGCTGGTAACCCCTTCACCTTCAATTAATTACCACTAAACCACGAATTAAGTATATAACTAATAAGCTTGTGCCGGAGGCCCCGGGGGGCCAGGCTTCTATGACGTCTCCTGTCCAAACCCCATTTGGCGGAGTCAGGAGATTGAATCTCTACCCTCGGGGCTCCTCCAGAAACAACGAAAAGCCACAACGGGTGGCCACGTGGAATGTTCGAATGCTCACTGCGGAGGAGAGGCTGCCACTCCTCTGTCGGGAGCTGGACCGGTACCGCCTGGATCTGTGTGGCATTCAGGAGGTCCGGTGGACGGCTCTGGCTCCTGCCACCATGAGGGGTGGACAGTCCTCTACTCGGGGCAGCAGACTGCCAAACAACAGGGTGTGGCTCTTCTTTTGATCAAAAGAATGAAGGGGGCGTGGGAGCGTGTCGGTGAGGTGTGGGAAGCTGTAAGTCCCAGGCTACTTTGGGCTCGCCTTCCCATCAACCCGAGGTGAGGAATGGTGGTCGTGGTTACTTATCCCCCCACCGAAGATGAACATCCGTGGAGGGATGCAGGCAAAGCCGATGAGTCAGATTCCTTCTATGACCTCCTGTCACAGGTGCTGGCTAAAGTGTCCCCTCGGGATAGAGTCATCATGTTGGGTGACTTCAATGCCCGAGTTGGTCATGATACTGGCACCTGGTCTGGAGTGATTGGAGGGCATGGGCCAGATCAGCTCAATAACAACAGTAGGAGGCTGCTAAATTTTTGTGCAGCCCATGGGCTTGTAATTACCAACACGCTGTTCCGGCATCGGCGCATCCACACAACATCATGGATGCATGCCGGGTCCAAGCAAGAACATTTGCTGGACTACATAGTGACGGACCAGCGGATGCGAGCCCATGTCCTTGACACCAGGACCTACCGTGGAGCTGATCTGCCCTCTGACCATCGACTAGTCATCTATAAGATGCGCCTGCCATTCTTCCACTCCGGTTGTGGGTGTACACCCAGGACCCCATTCCAACCTAAAGTGGCCTGGTCTCAGTTATCTGATGAAAGTTGCAAGCGAGAATTTCATCATTGCTTGTGGCTGGGATTGGCGTCGTCCCCGACTCCTCCTGATGTCGAGGGTAAATGGGCGAGGTTTAGGACTGTGGCTCATGCAGCTGCATTGACTGCTTTGGGTACGCGGTCCAGACCTCCCCAGAGACCCTGGCTGACAGAGGAGGTGTTCAGGATGGTTGAGAAAAAGCGACAGGCCCACTGTCATCGGCTACAGAATCCCACGTCAGAGAATGAGGAGGCTTACGGCAGCCTTCGCTCGGAGGTTCGGAGAGCCATGAGGCGCTGCAAGGATGGGTGGTGGTCGCGGGTTGCTGAGGAGATGGAGTCTGCCTCAGTGGCCCGCGATCACAAATCTCTATTTAACTTCATCAAAAAAGTAACCTGCAGCGCCACACCTATTACCATCATTAGGGGAAAAAAACGGTGACCCAATCTCCGACCCCCAGGAACAGGTTTGCAGATTTGCTGAGCATTTCTGTGAGATCCTGGGGGAGGGAAAATCCCTCAGCCAGGAAAACATCGTGGCACAAAGTGGGGATGACCCTGCTGAGGCTGCGGTGCCTCAAATATTGGAAGAAGTCACCCCCTGTGAGTCGCTGGCTGAAGTGCCATCTGTTGAGGAAGTACTGAGGGCGACCCAGAGTCTGAGACCAGGAAAGGCAGCGGGCAGAGATGATCTCCCAAGCGAAATGCTGAGGGAGGGTGGAGTTTGTGCACAGACTGTCCTATGTGACATCATAACAGTCTGGACCACTGGACGGGTTCCGCAGGATTGGAAGGATGCCCTGGTGGTCCCCCTCTTTAAGAAGGGGGACCGCACAGACTGTAACAACTACAGGGGCATCTCCCTCCTCAGTGTGCCGGGAAAGGTCTTGGCAAGGATTATTCAACATCGCCTTTCCAGGCACGCTGAGGAGAGGCTTGCGGAGCCCCAATGCGGTTTCAGGAAAGGGCGGTCCTGCACAGATGCCATATTTTCTGTCCGTCTGCTACAGCAGAGGTGTAGGGAATTCCAGCAAGACCTTCATCTATGCTTTATTGACCTGGTCAAGGCCTATGATACCATCAGTAGGCCTGGGCTCTGGGTTGTTCTTCGTGCTTTTGGAGTACCTGACCCTCTGCTCACGATCATTAAGGACCTTCATGATGGTGAGCGGGCCCGGGTAAAACTACGTGGCTGGGAGTCCGAGCCTTTCCCTGTACACCTTGGGGTGCGACAGGGATGTCCTCTGGCTCCCACATTATTTAACATCTATTTGACCACGTAGTTCGTGAAGCGTTCAATAGCTGTACCGGGGGAATCTCCATATGGTACAGATATAATGGGAGGCTGATCGATGCCCGAGTGCGGTCAAGGGATGGCTCCCTATTGCTCAACCGTGTTACGTATGCCGATGATTTGGTAATAGCTGCTCATTCAGAGGTGTTGGAGACGCTGCTGCTGAGACTGGAGCATGCCACTAAGAGATGGGGCCTTACCATCAGACCCACCAAAACTAAGCACCTGTCTGGGTATTTTGTACCATCGGACACTCCACCCTCAAAACTCCCCATCGGTGATGGGGCAGTTGTGGAGAGAATGGAGAGTTTCCCATACCTGGCCAGTGTGCTTATGACCGGCTCCAGTTTAACAGCAGAGGTCTCACTCCGAATCAGTCGAGCGGCAACATCTTTTCATCGGTTGCGTAACGCTGTGTGGAAGCTACCTGGTCTGTCGCTCCGCACTAAGCTTCAGATCTTCTCGGCCACGGTCATTACCTCCCTTCTCTACGCTTGCGAAACGTGGACCCCCCTAATGTAACATCTTCGCTGGTTAGAAACATTTAGGCTGGCCTGCCTACGATCCATCCTGGGTTTAACCATGCTGGATTGTGTGAGGAGCTCACAAATCCTTGAAAGATCTGGGCAAGGTCCCATCGGTGAGCTCCTCCGGCGGGCAAGGCTGCGATGGCTGGGTCATGTAGCCCGCATGCCCAGCCACCGCATGCCGAAACAGCTTTTGTTCGGCCGGATTGAGGGGGCTCAGCGGGCGCGGCACGGTCTAGAGAAGAGATGGAGTGATGTGGTACAGGAGGACGTGGAGCTGAGTGGACTTGCCGATGACTGGTACCAGCGGTGTCAAGATCGGCCTCTGTGGAGGAGGCTCGTGAAGGATGCTACTGGGCAGTTGGAGGTAGTCGCCCTCCAACAACAACGGGAGGGCGGAGGAGCGACGCTCAGAACAACGAGCGGAGCGCCAGGTGGCTAAAGCACAGCAGGTTGGCACAGTAGGGGGCACAGGTGGTGCATCAGCCAGTCATCTCAGTCAGTCGACCCGTGGCACCTGGGTCTGCCCCGTGACCTCCTGCCAGCGGGCGTTCGACACTTCACGTGGCCTCAGGGTGCACATAGCCTGGCACAAGCGTCGTGGTGACGTCACCGCCACTTAGTGGCGAATGGCGGTTGTTGTTGTGTCTCTGTGTGAGTGTCTCTCTCTCTGTCTGTGTGTGTGTCTCTGTGTGTGTGTCTCTGTGTGAGTGTCTCTCTGCCTGTGTGTGTGTCTCTGTGTGTGTGTCTCTGTGTGAGTGTCTCTCTGCCTGTGTGTGTGTCTCTGTGTGTGTGTCTCTGTGTGAGTGTCTCTGTGTGAGTGTGTGTGTGCGTGTTAATTTTGGGAAATAAGTATTTGACCCCCTCTGCAAAACACGACTTAGTACTTGGTGGCAAAACCCTTGTTGGCAATCACAGAGGTCCGACGTTTCTTGTAGATGGCCACCAGGTTTGCACACATCTCAGGAGGGATTTTGTCCCACTCCTCTTTGCAGATCTTCTCCCAAGTCGTTAAGGTTTCGAGGCTGACGTTTGGCAACTCGAACCTTCGGCTCCATCCACAGATTTTCTACGGGATTAAGGTCTAGAGACTGGCTAGGCCACTCCAGGACCTTAATGTGCTTCTTCTTGAGTCACTCCTTTGTTGCCTTGGCCGTGTGTTTTGGGTCATTGTCATGCTGGAATACCCATCCACGGACCCATTTTCAATGCCCTGGCTGAGGGATGGAGGTTGTTCTCACCCAAGATTTGACGGTACATGGCCCCGTCCATCGTCCCTTCGATGCGATGGAAGTTGTCCTGTCCCCCTTAGCAGAAAAAGTCGACCAAAGTGTAACGTTTCCACCTCCACGTCTGACGGTGGGGGATGGTGTTCTTGGGGTCATAGGCGGCATTCCTCCTCCTCCTCCTCCTCCAAACACGGCGAGTTGAGTTGATGCCAAAGAGCTCCATTTTGGTCTCATCTGACCACAACACTTTCACCCAGTTGCCCTCTGAATCATTCAGATGTTCATTGGGCAAACTTCAGACGGGCATGTACACGTGCTTTCTTGAGCATGGGGGACCTTGCGGGCGCTGCAGGATTTCGGTCCTTCACGGCGTAGTGTGTTACCAATTGTTTTATTGGTGGCTATGGTCCCAGCTGCCTTGAGATCATTGACAAGATCCTCCCGTGTAGTTCTGGGCTGATTCCTCACCGTTCTCATGATCATTGCAACTCCACTAGGTGAGATCTTGCATGGAGCCCCAGGCCGAGGGAGATTGACAGTTCTTTTGTGTTTCTTCCATTTGCGAATGAATCGCACCAACTGTTGTCACCTTCTCACCAAGCTGCTTTGGCAATGGTCTTGTAAGCCCACTCCAGCCTTGTGTAGGTCTACAATCTTGTCCCTGATATCCTTGGAGAGAGCTCTTTGTGGTCTTGGCCATGGTGGAGGAGTCTGGGAATCTGATTGATTGATTGCTCCTGTGGACAGGTGTCTTTTATACAGGTGACGAGCTGAGATTAGGAGCACTCCCTTTAAGAGTGTGCTCCTAATCTCAGCTCGTTACCTGTCTAGAAGACACCTGGGAGCCAGAAATCTTTATGATCTAGAGGGGGTCAAATACTGATTTCCCTCATTAAAATGCAAATCAATTTAGAACATTTTTGACATGCGTTTTTCTGGATTTTGTTGTTGTTGTTATTCTGTCTCTCACTGTCAAAATAAACCTACCATTAAAATTATAAACTGACCATTTCTATCTCAGTGGGCAAACGTACAAAATCAGCAGGGGATCAAATACTTTTTTTCCCTCACTGTATGTCTCTGACCAGAGAGAGAGAGAGAGTGGGAGAGAGAGAGAGAGTGTGTTGGTTATCGTGATAATTGCTTTGTCTAGTATCGGTCGGGAGAGAGAGGTGGGGGGGAGAGAGAGAGAAATAGAGATAAGGGAGATGGGAGAGAGAGGGGGGAGAGATGAGAGAGAGATGAGAGAGAGGAGAGATGGGAGAGAGATGGGGGAGAGATGTAGGAGAGAGATGAGAGAGATGGGAGAGAGAGAGAGAAGGGGGAGATGGGAGAGAGAGATGAGAGAGATGGGAGAGAGCTGGTGGAGAGAGATGAGGGAGAGAGATGGTGGAGAGAGATGAGGGAGAGAGAGATGGGAGAGAGATGGGGGAGAGATGGAGGAGAGAGATGAGAGAGAGATGGGAGAGAGAGAGAAGGGGGAGATGGGAGACAGAGATGGGAGAGAGATGGGAGAGAGATGGTGGAGAGAGATGAGAGAGAGATGGTGGAGAGAGATGAGGGAGAGAGATGGTGGAGAGAGATGAGGGAGAGAGAGATGGGAGAGAGATGGTGGAGAGAGATGAGAGAGATGAGAGAGAGATGGTGGAGAGAGAGATGGGAGAGAGAAATGGGAGAGAGATGAGGGAGAGAGTGATGGGAGAGAAATGGGAGAGAGATGGTGGAGAGAGATGAGGGAGAGATGGGAGAGAGATGGTGGAGAGAGATGAGAGAGATGGTGGAGAGAGATGAGAGAGATGGGAGAGAGATGGGAGAGAGATGAGAGAGAGATGAGAGAGAGAGATGGTGGAGAGAGAGATGGGAGAGAGAGATGGGAGAGAGATGAGGGAGAGAGTGATGGGAGAGAGATGGGAGAGAGATGGTGGAGAGAGATGAGGGAGAGATGGGAGAGAGATGGTGGAGAGAGATGAGAGAGATGGTGGAGAGAGATGAGAGAGATGGGAGAGAGATGAGAGAGATGGGAGAGAGATGAGAGAGAGATGAGAGAGAGAGATGGTGGAGAGAGATGGGAGAGAGAGATGGGAGAGAGATGGTGGAGAGATGTGAGAGAGAGATGGAGAGAGATGAGAGAGAGATGGAGAGAGAGATGAGAGAGAGATGAGAGAGATGAGAGAGATGGGAGAGAGAGATGGAGAGAGATGAGAGAGAGATGGAGAGAGAGATGAGAGAGAGATGAGAGAGAGATGAGAGAGATGAGGGGGAGAGATGAGGGGGAGAGATGGGAGAGAGATGAGAGAGATGGAGAGAGAGATGAGAGAGAGATGAGAGAGATGTGAGAGAGAGATGGAGAGAGATGAGAGAGAGATGGAGAGAGAGATGAGAGAGAGATGAGAGAGATGAGAGAGATGGGAGAGAGAGATGGAGAGAGATGAGAGAGAGATGGAGAGAGAGATGAGAGAGAGATGAGAGAGAGATGAGAGAGATGAGGGGGAGAGATGAGGGGGAGAGATGGGAGAGAGATGAGAGAGATGGAGAGAGAGATGAGAGAGAGATGAGAGAGATGTGAGAGAGAGATGGAGAGAGATGAGAGAGAGATGGAGAGAGAGAGAGATGAGAGAGAGATGAGAGAGATGAGAGAGATGGGAGAGAGAGATGGAGAGAGATGAGAGAGAGATGGAGAGAGAGAGAGAGAGAGATGAGAGAGAGATGAGAGAGATGAGGGGGAGAGATGAGGGGGAGAGATGGGAGAGAGATGAGAGAGATGGAGAGAGAGATGAGAGAGAGATGAGAGAGATGTGAGAGAGAGATGGAGAGAGAGAGAGAGAGATGGAGAGAGAGATGAGAGAGAGATGAGAGAGATGAGAGAGATGGAGAGAGAGATGGAGAGAGATGAGAGAGAGATGGAGAGAGAGATGAGAGAGAGATGAGAGAGAGATGAGAGAGATGAGGGGGAGAGATGAGGGGGAGAGATGGGGAGAGATGAGAGAGATGGAGAGAGAGATGAGAGAGAGATGAGAGAGATTAGAGAGAGATGAGGGAGAGAGAGATGAGAGATGAGAGAGAGATGAGGGGAGAGAGATGGTGGAGAGAGATGGGAGAGAGAGAGATGGGAGAGAGATGGGAGAGAGATGGAGAGAGATGAGGGAGAGAGATGAGAGAGAGATGGAGAGAGATGAGAGAGAGATGAGGGACAGAGAGATGAGAGAGATGAGAGAGAGATGAGAGAGAGATGGGAATGAGAGATGGAGAGAGATGAGGGAGAGATGGAGAGAGATGAGGGAGAGATGGAGAGAGGATGAGAGAGATGAGAGAGAGATGAGGGAGAGAGATGAGAGAGATGAGAGAGATGGGAGAGAGATGAGGGAGAGAGAGATGTAGAGAGATGGGAGAGAGATGGAGAGAGATGAGGGAGAGAGATGAGAGAGATGGAGAAAGATGGAGAGAGATGAGGGAGAGAGAGATGAGAGAGAGATGGTGGAGAGAGATGGGAGAGAGATGAGAGAGATGGGGGAGAGAGAGATGGTGGAGAGAGATGATGGAGAGATGGGAGAGAGATGAGAGAGAGATGGAGAGAGATGGAGAGAGAGAGATGGAGAGAGATGAGGGAGAGATGAGAGAGAGATGGGAGAGAGATGGAGAGAGATGAGGGAGAGAGATGAAAGAGAGATGGGAATGAGAGATGGAGAGAGATGGAGAGAGATGAGGGAGAGATGAGAGAGATGAGAGAGAGATGAGGGAGAGAGATGAGAGAGATGGGGAATGAGAGATGGAGAGAGATGGAGAGAGATGAGGGAGAGATGAGAGAGAGATGAGAGAGAGATGAGGGAGAGAGATGGTGGAGAGAGATGAGGGAGAGATGAGGGAGAGATGAGAGAGATGAGGGAGAGATGAGGGAGAGAGGATGAGAGAGATGAGAGAGAGATGGAGAGAGAGATGGTGGAGAGATGGGAGAGAGATGGGAATGAGAGATGGAGAGAGATGAGGGAGAGAGATGGTGGAGAGAGAGATGAGAGAGATAAAAGAGAGATGGTGGAGAGAGAGAGATGGTGGAGAGAGATGGGAGAGAGATGAGGGAGAGAGAGATGGTGGAGAGAGAGAGAGAGATGGAGAGAGATGGTGGAGAGATGGTGGAGAGAGAGATGAGAGAGAGATGGTGGAGAGAGAGAGATGAGAGAGAGATGGTGGAGAGAGAGATGGTGGAGAGAGAGATGAGGGGAGATGGTGGAGAGAGAGATGGTGGAGAGAGAGAGATGAGAGAGATGGATGAAAGAGAGATCAGAGAGAGATGGTGGAGAGAGATGAGGGAGAGAGAGATGGTGGAGAGAGATGGTGGAGAGAGAGATGGTGGAGAGAGAGATGGAGAGAGAGATGGTGGAGAGAGAGAGATGGAGAGAGATGGTGAGAGAGAGATGGAGAGAGAGATGGTGGAGAGAGATGGAGAGTGATGGAGAGAGAGATGGTGGCGAGAGAGAGATGGTGGAGAGAGATGGTGGAGAGAGATGATGGAGAAATGAGAGAGAGATGAGAGAGAGATGAGAGAGAGATGGGAATGAGAGATGGAGAGAAATGAGGGAGAGATGATAGAGAGATGAGCGAGAGATGAGAGAGATGAGAGAGATAAGAGAAAATAGTGGAGAGCGATGGTGGAGAGAGAGAGATGAGGGAGAGATGGTGGAGAGAGAGATGAGGGAGAGATGAGAGATGGTGGAGAGAGATGGTGGAGAGAGAGAGATGAGGGAGAGATGAGAGATGGTGGAGAGAGATGGTGGAAAGAGATGGTGGGGAGAGAGAGGGATGGAGAGAGATGGTGGAGAGAGATGGTGGAGAGAGATGGTGGAGAGAGAGAGAGATGGAGAGAGATGGAGAGAGATGAGGGAGAGAGAGATGGAGAGAGATGAGGGAGAGATGAGAGAGAGAGAGATGGTGGAGAGAGATGAGAGAGAGATGGTGGAGAGAGAGATGAGGGAGAGATGAGAGATGGTGGAGAGAGAGATGGTGGAGAGAGATGGTGGAGAGAGATGGTGGAGAGAGATAGATGAGGGAGAGATGAGAGATGGTGGAGAGAGATGGTGGAGAGAGATGGTGGAGAGAGAGAGAGAGATGGAGAGATGAGAGATGGTGGAGAGAGATGGTGGAGAGAGAGAGATGAGGGAGAGATGAGAGATGGTGGAGAGAGATGGTGGAGAGAGATGGTGGAGAGAGAGAGATGGAGAGAGATGGAGAGAGATGAGGGAGAGATGAGAGATGGTGGAGAGAGAGATGGTGGAGAGAGATGGTGGAGAGAGAGAGATGGAGAGAGATGGAGAGAGATGAGGGAGAGAGAGATGGAGAGAGATGGAGAGAGATGGTGGAGAGAGAGATGGTGGAGAGAGATGGTGGAGAGAGAGATGGAGAGAGATGGAGAGAGATGAGGGAGAGAGAGATGAGAGATGAGAGAGAGATGGTGGAGAGAGAGATGGTGGAGAGAGATGGTGGAGAGAGAGAGAGATGGAGAGAGATGAGAGAGAGATGAGGGAGAGAGAGATGGAGAGAGATGGAGAGAGATGGTGGAGAGAGAGAGATGAGAGAGAGATGGTGGAGAGAGAGATGAGGGAGAGATGGTGGAGAGAGAGATGAGGGAGAGATGAGAGATGGTGGAGAAAGATGGTGGAGAGAGAGATGAGGGAGAGATGAGAGATGGTGGAGAGAGATAGTGGAGAGAGAGAGATGGTGGAGAGAGATTGGAATGAGAGATGGGAGAGAGATGGTGGAGAGAGATGGTGGAGAGAGATGGAGAGAGAGATGGTGGAGAGAGATGAGAGAGAGAGATGGTGGAGAGAGAGAGATGGAGAGAGAGATGGAGAGAGATGGTGGAGAGAGATGAAAGAGAGATGGTGGAGAGAGAGATGGTGGAGAGAGATGGTGGAGAGAGAGATGGTGGAGAGAGATGGTGGAGAGAGAGATGAGGGAGAGATGAGAGATGGTGGAGAGAGAGATGAGAGAGAGATGAGAGAGAGATGGTGGAGAGAGATGGTGGAGAGAGAGATGAGAGAGAGATGGTGGGGAGAGATGGTGGAGAGAGATGAGAGAGAGATGAGAGAGATGAGGGAGAGATGGTGGAGAGAGATGAGAGAAAGATGGTGGAGAGAGATGGTGGAGAGAGATGAGAGTGAGAGATGGTGGAGAGAGAGAGATGAGAGAGAGATAAGAGAGAGATGGTGGAGAGAGAGATGGTGGAGAGAGAGAGATGAGGGAGAGATGGTGGAGAGAGCGATGGTGGAGAGAGATGAGAGTGAGAGATGGTGGAGAGAGAGATGGGGGATGAAGAGGGGGGGGGGAGGGGGTAATTTCTCGAGACGCTGCGGTGGTTTCCATGGAGACTCCTCCAGGGGAGACAAAGGCGGCCGCGGCGGAGCGAGGCGTGAATAGGAATTCCCAGAATGCATCTCGGCGTCTTTCAATATCGCGACCCTTGACCCAGAGATCCCACACGGAGGACACAAAGGTACTGACAAAGCTCCCCCAGGTAGCATCTAACAGGCTGTAGGGGCAAGTGCTGTTACACACACACAGACAAAGCTCACCCAGGTAGCCTCTAGCAAGGCTGTAGGGGCAAGTGCTGTTACACACACAGACAAAGCTCCCCCAGGTAGCCTCTAGCAGGGCTGTAGGGGCAAGTGCTGTTACACACACAGACAAAGCTCCCCCAGGTAGCCTCTAGCAGGGCTAAAGGGGCAAGTGCTGTTACACACACAAAGCTCCCCTAGGTAGCCACTAGCAGGGCTGTAGGGGCAAGTGCTGTTACACACAGACACAGACAAAGCTCCCCCAGGTAGCCTCTAACAGGCTGTAGTGGCAAGTGCTATTACACACACAGACAAAGCTCCCCCAGGTAGCTTCTAGCAGACTGTAGGGGCAAGTGCTGTTACACACACACAGACAAAGCTCCCCCATGTAGCCTATAGCAGGGCTGTAGGGGCAAGTGTTGTTACACACAGACACAGACAAAGCTCCCCCAGGTAGCCTCGAACAGGCTGTAGGGGCAAGTGCTGTTACACACACAGAAAAAGCTCCCCCAGGTAGCCTCTAGCAGGCTGTAAGGGCAAGTGCTGTTACACACACAGACAAAGCTCCCCCAGGTAGCCTCTAGCAGGCTGTAGGGGCAAGTGCTGTTACACACACAGACACAGACAAAGCTCCCCCAGGTAGCCGCTAGCAGGGCTGTAGGGGCAAGTGCTGTTACACACACAGACAAAGCTCCCCCAGGTAGCCTCGAACAGGCTGTAGGGGCAAGTGCTGTTACACACACATAGACAAAGCTCCCCCAGGTAGCCTCTAGCAGCTGTAGGGGCAAGTGCTGTTACACACAGACACAGACAAAGCTCTCCCAGGTAGCCTCGAACAGGCTGTAGGGGCAAGTGCTGTTACACACACACAGACAAAGCTCCCCCAGGTAGCCTCGAACAGGCTGTAGGGGCAAGTGCTGTTACACACACACAGACAAAGCTCCCCCAAGTAGCCTCTAGCAGGGCTGTAGGGGCAAGTGCTGTTACACAGACACAGACAAATCTCCCCCAGGTAGCCTCTCTAGCAGGCTGTAGGGGCAAGTGCTGTTACACACACAGACAAAGCTCCCCCAGATAGCCTCTAGCAGGGCTGTAGGGGCAAGTGCTGTTACACACACACAGACAAAGTTCCCCCAGGTAGCCTCTAGCAAGGCTGCAGGGGCAAGTGCTGTTACACACACAGACAAAGCTCCCCCAGGTAGCCTCTAGCAGGGCTGCAGGGGCAAGTGCTGTTACACACACAGACAAAGCTCCCCCAGGTAGCCTCCAGCAGGCTGTAGGGGCAAGTGCTGTTACACACACACAGACAAAGCTCCCCCAGGTAGCCTCTAGCAGGCTGTAGGGGCAAGTGCTGTTACACACACACAAAGCTCCCCCGTGTAGCTTCTAGCAGGGTGTGGGGGCAAGTGCTGTTACACACACAGACAAAGCTCCCCCAGTTATCCTCTAGCAGGCTGTAGGGGCAAGTGCTGTTACACACACACAGACAAAGCTCCCCCAGGTAGCTTCTAGCAGGGCTGTAGGGGCAAATTCTGTTACACACACAGACAAAGCTCCCCCAGGTAGCCTCTAGCATGGCTGTAGGGGCAAGTGCTGTTACACACACAGACAAAGCTCCCCCAGGTAGCCTCTAGCAGGGCTGTAGGGGCAAGTGCTGTTACACACACAGACAAAGCTCCCCCAGGTAGCCTCTAGCAGGGCTAAAGGGGCAAGTGCTGTTACACACAGACACAGACAAAGCTCCCCCAGGTAGCCTCTAGCAGGGCTGTAGGGGCAAGTGTAGTGACACACACAGACAAAGCTCCCCTAGGTAGCCACTAGCAGGGCTGTAGGGGCAAGTGCTGTTACACACAGACACAGACAAAGCTCCCCCAGGTAGCCTCTAACAGGCTGTAGTGGCAAGTGCTATTACACACACAGACAAAGCTCCCCCAGGTAGCTTCTAGCAGACTGTAGGGGCAAGTGCTGTTACACACACAGACAAAGCTCCCCCAGGTAGCCTCTAGCAGGGCTGTAGGGGCAAGTGCTGTTACACACACACACAGACAAAGCTCCCCCAGGTAGCCTCTAGCAGGGCTGTAGGGGCAAGTGCTGTTACACAAACACAGACAAAGCTCCCCCAGGTAGCCTCTAGCAGGGCTGAAGGGGCAAGTGCTGTTACACACAAACAGACAAAGCTCCCTCAGGTAGCCTCTAGCAGGGCTGTAGGGGCAAGTGCTGTTACACACATAGACAAAGCTCCCCTAGGTAGCCACTAGCAGGGCTGTAGGGGCAAGTGCTGTTACACACAGACAAAGACAAAGCTCCGCCAGGTAGCCTCTAACAGGCTGTAGTGGCAAGTGCTATTACACACACAGACAAAGCTCCCCCAGGTAGCTTCTAGCAGACTGTAGAGGCAAGTGCTGTTACACACACACAGACAAAGCTCCCCCAAGTAGCCTCTAGCAGGGCTGTAGGGGCAAGTGCTGTTACACAGACACAGACAAATCTCCCCCAGGTAGCCTCTCTAGCAGGCTGTAGGGGCAAGTGCTGTTATACACACACAGACAAAGCTCCCCCAGATAGCCTCTAGCAGGGCTGTAGGGGCAAGTGCTGTTACACACACACAGACAAAGTTCCCCCAGGTAGCCTCTAGCAAGGCTGCAGGGGCAAGTGCTGTTACACACACAGACAAAGCTCCCCCAGGTAGCCTCTAGCAGGGCTGCAGGAGCAAGCGCTATTACACACACAGACAAAGCTCCCCCAGGTAGCCTCTAACAGGCTGTAGGGGCAAGTGCTGTTACACACACAGACAAAGCTCCCCCAGATAGCCTCTAGCAGGGCTGTAGGGGCAAGTGCTGTTACACACACAGACAAAGCTCCCCCAGGTAGCCTCTAGCAGGGCTGTAGGGGCAAGTGCTGTTACACACACAGACAAAGCTCCCCCAGGTAGCCTCTAGCAGGCTGTAGGGGCAAGTGCTGTTACACACACACAGACAAAGTTCCCCCAGGAAGCCTCTAGCAGGGCTGTAGGGGCAAGTGCTGTTACACAGACACAGACAAATCTCCCCAGGTAGCCTCTAGCAGGGCTGCAGGGGCAAGTGCTGTTACGCACACAGACAAAGCTCCCCCAGGTAGCCTCTAGCAGGGCTGTAAGGGCAAGTGCTGTTACACACACAGACAAAGCTCCCCCAGGTAGCCTCTAGCAGGGCTGTAGGGGCAAGTGCTGTTACGCACACACAGACAAAGCTCCCCCATGTAGCCTCTAGCAGGGCTGTAAGGGCAAGTGCTGTTACACACACAGACAAAGCTCCCCCAGGTAGCCTCTAGCAGGGCTGTAGGGGCAAGTGCTGTTACGCACACACAGACAAAGCTCCCCCATGTAGCCTCTAGCAGGGCTGTAGGGGCAAGTGTTGTTACACACAGACACAGACAAAGCTCCCCCAGGTAGCCTCGAACAGGCTGTAGGGGCAAGTGCTGTTACACACACAGAAAAAGCTCCCCCAGGTAGCCTCTAGCAGGCTGTAAGGGCAAGTGCTGTTACACACACAGACAAAGCTCCCCCAGGTAGCCTCTAGCAGGCTGTAGGGGCAAGTGCTGTTACACACACAGACACAGACAAAGCTCCCCCAGGTAGCCGCTAGCAGGGCTGTAGGGGCAAGTGCTGTTACACACACAGACAAAGCTCCCCCAGGTAGCCTCGAACAGGCTGTAGGGGCAAGTGCTGTTACACACACATAGACAAAGCTCCCCCAGGTAGCCTCTTGCAGCTGTAGGGGCAAGTGCTGTTACACACAGACACAGACAAAGCTCTCCCAGGTAGCCTCGAACAGGCTGTAGGGGCAAGTGCTGTTACACACACACAGACAAAGCTCCCCCAGGTAGCCTCGAACAGGCTGTAGGGGCAAGTGCTGTTACACACACACAGACAAAGCTCCCCCAAGTAGCCTCTAGCAGGGCTGTAGGGGCAAGTGCTGTTACACAGACACAGACAAATCTCCCCCAGGTAGCCTCTCTAGCAGGCTGTAGGGGCAAGTGCTGTTACACACACAGACAAAGCTCCCCCAGATAGCCTCTAGCAGGGCTGTAGGGGCAAGTGCTGTTACACACACACAGACAAAGTTCCCCCAGGTAGCCTCTAGCAAGGCTGCAGGGGCAAGTGCTGTTACACACACAGACAAAGCTCCCCCAGGTAGCCTCTAGCAGGGCTGCAGGGGCAAGTGCTGTTACACACACAGACAAAGCTCCCCCAGGTAGCCTCCAGCAGGCTGTAGGGGCAAGTGCTGTTACACACACACAGACAAAGCTCCCCCAGGTAGCCTCTAGCAGGCTGTAGGGGCAAGTGCTGTTACACACACACAAAGCTCCCCCGTGTAGCTTCTAGCAGGCTGTGGGGGCAAGTGCTGTTACACACACAGACAAAGCTCCCCCAGTTATCCTCTAGCAGGCTGTAGGGGCAAGTGCTGTTACACACACACAAAGCTCCCCCAGGTAGCTTCTAGCAGGGCTGTAGGGGCAAATTCTGTTACACACACAGACAAAGCTCCCCCAGGTAGCCTCTAGCATGGCTGTAGGGGCAAGTGCTGTTACACACACAGACAAAGCTCCCCCAGGTAGCCTCTAGCAGGGCTGTAGGGGCAAGTGCTGTTACACACACAGACAAAGCTCCCCCAGGTAGCCTCTAGCAGGGCTAAAGGGGCAAGTGCTGTTACACACAGACACAGACAAAGCTCCCCCAGGTAGCCTCTAGCAGGGCTGTAGGGGCAAGTGTAGTGACACACACAGACAAAGCTCCCCTAGGTAGCCACTAGCAGGGCTGTAGGGGCAAGTGCTGTTACACACAGACACAGACAAAGCTCCCCCAGGTAGCCTCTAACAGGCTGTAGTGGCAAGTGCTATTACACACACAGACAAAGCTCCCCCAGGTAGCTTCTAGCAGACTGTAGGGGCAAGTGCTGTTACACACACAGACAAAGCTCCCCCAGGTAGCCTCTAGCAGGGCTGTAGGGGCAAGTGCTGTTACACACACACACAGACAAAGCTCCCCCAGGTAGCCTCTAGCAGGGCTGTAGGGGCAAGTGCTGTTACACAAACACAGACAAAGCTCCCCCAGGTAGCCTCTAGCAGGGCTGAAGGGGCAAGTGCTGTTACACACAAACAGACAAAGCTCCCTCAGGTAGCCTCTAGCAGGGCTGTAGGGGCAAGTGCTGTTACACACATAGACAAAGCTCCCCTAGGTAGCCACTAGCAGGGCTGTAGGGGCAAGTGCTGTTACACACAGACAAAGACAAAGCTCCGCCAGGTAGCCTCTAACAGGCTGTAGTGGCAAGTGCTATTACACACACAGACAAAGCTCCCCCAGGTAGCTTCTAGCAGACTGTAGGGGCAAGTGCTGTTACACACACACAGACAAAGCTCCCCCAAGTAGCCTCTAGCAGGGCTGTAGGGGCAAGTGCTGTTACACAGACACAGACAAATCTCCCCCAGGTAGCCTCTCTAGCAGGCTGTAGGGGCAAGTGCTGTTATACACACACAGACAAAGCTCCCCCAGATAGCCTCTAGCAGGGCTGTAGGGGCAAGTGCTGTTACACACACAGACAAAGTTCCCCCAGGTAGCCTCGAGCAAGGCTGCAGGGGCAAGTGCTGTTACACACACAGACAAAGCTCCCCCAGGTAGCCTCTAGCAGGGCTGCAGGAGCAAGCGCTATTACACACACAGACAAAGCTCCCCCAGGTAGCCTCTAACAGGCTGTAGGGGCAAGTGCTGTTACACACACAGACAAAGCTCCCCCAGGTAGCCTCTAGCATTGCTGTAGGGGCAAGTGCTGTTACACACACACAGACAAAGCTCCCCCAGATAGCCTCTAGCAGGGCTGTAGGGGCAAGTGCTGTTACACACACAGACAAAGCTCCCCCAGGTAGCCTCTAGCAGGGCTGTAGGGGCAAGTGCTGTTACACACACAGACAAAGCTCCCCCAGGTAGCCTCTAGCAGGCTGTAGGGGCAAGTGCTGTTACACACACACAGACAAAGTTCCCCCAGGAAGCCTCTAGCAGGGCTGTAGGGGCAAGTGCTGTTACACAGACACAGACAAATCTCCCCAGGTAGCCTCTAGCAGGGCTGCAGGGGCAAGTGCTGTTACGCACACAGACAAAGGTCCCCCAGGTAGCCTCTAGCAGGGCTGTAAGGGCAAGTGCTGTTACACACACAGACAAAGCTCCCCCAGGTAGCCTCTAGCAGGGCTGTAGGGGCAAGTGCTGTTACGCACACACAGACAAAGCTCCCCCATGTAGCCTCTAGCAGGGCTGTAAGGGCAAGTGCTGTTACACACACAGACAAAGCTCCCCCAGGTAGCCTCTAGCAGGGCTGTAGGGGCAAGTGCTGTTACGCACACACAGACAAAGCTCCCCCATGTAGCCTCTAGCAGGGCTGTAGGGGCAAGTGCTGTTACACACAGAGACAAAGCTCCCCCAGGTAGCCTCTAGCAGGGCTGTAGGGGCAAGTGCTGTTACACACACAGACAAAGCTCCCCCAGGTAGCCTCTAGCAGGCTGTAGGGGCAAGTGATGTTACACACACAGACAAAGCTCCCCCAGGTAGCCTCTAGCAGGCTGTAGGGGCAAGTGCTGTTACACACAGACACAGACAAAGCTCCCCCAGGTAGCCTCTAGCAGGGCTGTAAGGGCAAGTGCTGTTACACACACAGACAAAGCTCCCCCAGGTAGCCTCTAACAGGGCTGTAGGGGCAAGTGCTGTTACACACACAGACAAAGCTCCCCCAGGTAGCCTCTAGCATTGCTGTAGGGGCAAGTGCTGTTACACACACACAGACAAAGCTCCCCCAGATAGCCTCTAGCAGGGCTGTAGGGGCAAGTGCTGTTACACACACAGACAAAGCTCCCCCAGGTAGCCTCTAGCAGGGCTGTAAGGGCAAGTGCTGTTACACACACAGACAAAGCTCCCCCAGGTAGCCTCTAACAGGGCTGTAGGGGCAAGTGCTGTTACACACACAGACAAAGCTCCCCCAGGTAGCCTCTAGCATTGCTGTAGGGGCAAGTGCTGTTACACACACACAGACAAAGCTCCCCCAGATAGCCTCTAGCAGGGCTGTAGGGGCAAGTGCTGTTACACACACAGACAAAGCTCCCCCAGGTAGCCTCTAGCAGGCTGTAGGGGCAAGTGCTGTTACACACACACACAGACAAAGCTCCCCCAGGTAGCCTCTAGCAGGCTGTAGGGGCAAGTGCTGTAACACACACAGACAAAGCTTCCCCAGGTAGCTTCTAGCAGGGCTGTAGGGGCAAATTCTGTTACACACACAGACAAAGCTCCCCCAGGTAGCCTCTAGCATTGCTGTAGGGGCAAGTGCTGTTACACACACACAGACAAAGCTCCCCCAGGTAGCCTCTAGCAGGCTGTAGGGGCAAGTGCTGTAACACACACAGACAAAGCTTCCCCAGGTAGCTTCTAGCAGGGCTGTAGGGGCAAATTCTGTTACACACACAGACAAAGCTCCCCCAGGTAGCCTCTAGCAGGGCTGTAGGGGCAAGTGCTGTTACACACACAGACAAAGCTCCCCCGTGTAGCCTCTAGCAGGCTGTGGGGGCAACTGCTGTTCGTGAGCAGCACTTAGAAATCCTGGCACGGCACACAGAGGGATTCATTGGCTAGCACCACGCCCGGCCGCCTTTGTCTCTCCCCCAGTGCTACACTACCACCACCGCTACACCACCACCACCACCGCTACACCACCACTACACCACCACCACCGCTACTCCACTACCACCACCGCTACACCACCATCACCGCTACACCACCATCACCGCTACACCACCATCACCGCTACACCACCATCACCGCTACACCACCACCACCGCTACACCACCACCACCACTACACCACTATCACCGCTACACCACTACCACCACCGCTACACCACCACCACACCACCACCACCACCATTACACCACTACCACCACCGCTACACCACCACCACCGCTACACCACCACCGCTACACCACCATTACACCACTACCACCACCGCTACACAACCACTACACCACAATCACCGCTACACCACCACCACCGCTCCACCACCACCACTACACCACCATCACCACCACCGCTACAACACCATCACCACTGCTACACCACCACTACACCACCACCGCTACACCACCACCGCTACACCACGTCACTCATTTGAGGTTGAGTCGACCTAGAGGATGGTGCACGATGGGGTTCAGATATTGGTTCTTAGTCACCGATCTTGGCAGTGAGTCTCTGAGTGAGTCTCTGAGTGAGTCTGTGAGTGAGTCTCTGAGTGAGTCTCTGAGTGAGTCTCTGAGTGAGTCTGTGAGTGAGTCTGTGAGTGAGTCTCTGTGTGAGTCTGTGAGTGAGTCTCCGTATGAGTCTGTGAGTGAGTCTGTGAGTGAGTGAGTGAGTCTGTGAGTGAGTCTGTGAGTGAGTGAGTCTGTGAGTGAGTCTGTGAGTGAGTCTCTGTGTGAGTCTGTGAGTGAGTCTGTGAGTGAGTCTCTGTGTGAGTCTGTGGGTGAGTCTGTGAGTGAGTCTGTGAGTCTCTTAGTGAGTCTGTGAGTCTCTGTGTGAGTCTGTGAGTGAGTCTGTGAGTCTGTGAGTGAGTCTGTGAGTGAGTCTCTGTGTGAGTCTGTGAGTGAGTCTGTGAGTCTGTGAGGGAGTGAGTGAGTCTGTGAGTGAGTCTGTGAGTGAGTATCTGTGTGAGTCTGTGAGTGAGTCTGTGAGTGAGTCTGTGAGTGAGTCTCTGTGTGAGTCTGTGAGTGAGTCTCTGTATGAGTCTGTGAGTGAGTCTGTGAGTGAGTGAGTCTGTGAGTGAGTCTGTGAGTGAGTCCCTGAGTGAGTCTCTGTGTGAGTCTCTGAGTGAGTCTCTGAGTGAGTCTGTGAGTGAGTCTCTGAGTGAGTCTGTGAGTGAGTCTGTGAGTGAGTCTGTGAGTAAGTCTCTGAGTGAGTCTGTGAGTGAGTGAGTGAGTCTGTGAGTGAGTGAGTCTGTGAGTGAGTCTGTGAGTGAGTGAGTGAGTTTGTGAGTGAGTCTGTGAGTGAGTCTCTATGTGAGTTTGTGAGTGAGTGAGTCTGTGAGTGAGTCTGAGTGAGTCTGTGAGTGAGTGAGTCTGTGAGTGAGTCTTTGAGTGAGTGAGTCTGTGAGTGAGTCTGTGAGTGAGTGAGTGAGTCTGTGAGTGAGTGAGTCTGTGAGTGAGTCTGTGAGTGAGTCTGTGAGTCTGTGAGTGAGTCTGTGAGTGAGTCTCTGAGTGAGTCTCTGAGTGAGTCTGTGAGTGAGTCTCTGAGTGAGTCTCTGAGTGAGTCTGTGAGTGAGTCTCTGAGTGAGTCTCTGAGTGAGTCTCTGTGTGAGTCTGTGAGTGAGTCTCTGTGTGAGTCTGTGAGTGAGTCTCTGTGTGAGTCTGTGAGTGAGTCTCTGTATGAGTCTGTGAGTGAGTCTGTGAGTGAGTGAGTCTGTGAGTGAGTCTGTGAGTGAGTGAGTGAGTCTGTGAGTGAGTCTGTGAGTGAGTCTCTGTGTGAGTCTGTGAGTGAGTCTGTGAGTGAGTGAGTCTGTGAGTGAGTCTGTGAGTGAGTCTCTGTGTGAGTCTGTGGGTGAGTCTGTGAGTGAGTCTGTGAGTCTCTTAGTGAGTCTGTGAGTCTCTGTGTGAGTCTGTGAGTGAGTCTGTGAGTCTGTGAGTGAGTGAGTCTGTGAGTGAGTCTCTGTGTGAGTATGTGAGTGAGTCTGTGAGTCTGTGAGGGAGTGAGTGAGTCTGTGAGTGAGTCTGTGAGTGAGTCTCTGTGTGAGTCTGTGAGTGAGTGAGTCTGTGAGTGAGTCTGTGAGTGAGTCTCTGTGTGAGTCTGTGGGTGAGTCTGTGAGTGAGTCTGTGAGTCTCTTAGTGAGTCTGTGAGTCTCTGTGTGAGTCTGTGAGTGAGTCTGTGAGTCTGTGAGTGAGTGAGTCTGTGAGTGAGTCTCTGTGTGAGTCTGTGAGTGAGTCTGTGAGTCTGTGAGGGAGTGAGTGGGTCTGTGAGTGAGTCTGTGAGTGAGTCTCTGTGTGAGTCTGTGAGTGAGTGAGTCTGTGAGTCAGTCTGTGAGTGAGTCTCTGTGTGAGTCTGTGAGTGAGTCTGTGAGTGAGTCTGTGAGTCTCTTAGTGAGTCTGTGAGTCTCTGAGTGAGTGAGTCTCTGAGTGAGTCTGTGAGTGAGTCTCTGTGTGAGTCTGTGAGTGAGTCTCTGTGTGAGTCTGTGAGTGAGTCTCTGTGTGAGTCTGTGAGTGAGTCTCTGTATGAGTCTGTGAGTGAGTCTGTGAGTGAGTGAGTCTGTGAGTGAGTCTGTGAGTGAGTGAGTGAGTCTGTGAGTGAGTCTGTGAGTGAGTCTCTGTGTGAGTCTGTGAGTGAGTCTGTGAGTGAGTGAGTCTGTGAGTGAGTCTGTGAGTGAGTCTCTGTGTGAGTCTGTGGGTGAGTCTGTGAGTGAGTCTGTGAGTCTCTTAGTGAGTCTGTGAGTCTCTGTGTGAGTCTGTGAGTGAGTCTGTGAGTCTGTGAGTGAGTGAGTCTGTGAGTGAGTCTCTGTGTGAGTCTGTGAGTGAGTCTGTGAGTCTGTGAGGGAGTGAGTGAGTCTGTGAGTGAGTCTGTGAGTGAGTCTCTGTGTGAGTCTGTGAGTGAGTGAGTCTGTGAGTGAGTCTGTGAGTGAGTCTCTGTGTGAGTCTCTGTATGAGTCTCTGAGTGAGTATCTGTGTGAGTCTGTGAGTGAGTCTGTGAGTGAGTCTGTGAGTGAGTCTCTGAGTGAGTCTGTGAGTGAGTCTCTGAGTGAGTCTGTGTAAGTCTCTGAGTGAGTCTCTGTGTGAGTCTGTGAGTGAGTATGTGAGTGAGTCTCTGAGTGAGTCTGTGAGTGAGTCTGTGAGTGAGTCTGTGAGTGAATTTCTGCGTGAGACTGTGAGTGAGTCTCTGAGTGAGTCTCTGTGTGAGTCTGTGAGTGAGTCTGTGAGTCTGTGAGTGAGTGAGTCTGTGAGTGAGTCTCTGTGTGAGTCTGTGAGTGAGTCTGTGAGTCTGTGAGGGAGTGAGTGAGTCTGTGAGTGAGTCTGTGAGTGAGTCTCTGTGTGAGTCTGTGAGTGAGTGAGTCTGTGAGTGAGTCTGTGAGTGAGTCTCTGTGTGAGTCTCTGTATGAGTCTCTGAGTGAGTATCTGTGTGAGTCTGTGAGTGAGTCTGTGAGTGAGTCTGTGAGTGAGTCTCTGAGTGAGTTTCTGTATGAGTCTATGTGTGAGTCTCTGAGTGAGTCTCTGTGTGAGTCTGTGAGTGAGTATGTGAGTGAGTCTCTGAGTGAGTCTGTGAGTGAGTCTGTGAGTGAGTCTGTGAGTGAATTTCTGCGTGAGACTGTGAGTGAGTCTCTGAGTGAGTCTCTGTGTGAGTCTGTGAGTGAGTCTGTGAGTCTGTGAGTGAGTCTGTGAATGAGTCTGTGAGTGAGCCTCTGTGTGAGTCTGTGAGTGAGTCTGTGAGTGAGTCTGTGAGTGAGTGAGTGAGTCTGTGAGTGAGTCTCTGAGTGAGGCTTTGAGTGAGTCTCTGAGTGAGTCTCTGAGTGAGTCTCTGTGTGAGTCTCTGAGTGAGTCTCTGTGTGAGTCTGTGAGTGAGTCTCTGAGTCTGTGAGTGAGTCTGTGAGTGAGTCTCTGAGTGAGTCTCTGTGTGAGTCTCTGTATGAGTCTCTGAGTGAGTCTCTGTGTGAGTCTGTGAGTGAGTCTCTGAGTGAGTCTCTGAGTGAGTTCGTGAGTGAGTCTGTGAGTGAGTCTCTGTGTGAGTCTGTGAGTGAGTCTGTGAGTGAGTCTGTGAGTGAGTGAGTGAGTCTGTGAGTGAGTCTCTGAGTGAGTCTTTGAGTGAGTCTCTGAGTGAGTCTCTGAGTGAGTCTCTGTGTGAGTCTCTGAGTGAGTCTCTGTGTGTGTCTGTGAGTGAGTCTCTGAGTGAGTGAGTGAGTCTGTGAGTGAGTCTGTGAGTGAGTCTCTGAGTGAGTCTCTGTGTGAGTCTCTGTATGAGTCTCTGAGTGAGTCTCTGTGTGAGTCTGTGAGTGAGTCTCTGAGTGAGTCTCTGAGTGAGTCTGTGAGTGAGTCTATGAGTGAGTCTCTGAGTGAGTCTGTGAGTGAATCTCTGAGTGAGTTTGTGAGTTAGTCTGTGGGTGAGTCTGTGAGTGATTCTATGTGTGAGTCTCTGAGTGAGTCTCTGAGTGAGTCTTGAGTGAGTCTCTGAGTGAGTCTCTGAGTGAGTCTGTGGGTGAGTCTGTGAGTGATTCTATGTGTGAGTCTCTGAGTGAATCTCTGAGTGAGTCTGTGAGTGAGTCTGTGAGTGAGTCTCTGATTGAGTCTATGTGTGAGTCTGTGAGTGAGTCTGTGAGTGAGTCTCTGAGTGAGTCTTTGAGTCGGTGTGTGAGTGAGTCTCTGAGTGAGTCTGTGAGTGAGTCTCTGAGTGAGTCTGTGAGTCGGTGTGTGAGTCTCTGAGTGAGGCTGTGAGTGAGTCTCTGAGTGATTCTCTGAGTGAATCTCTGAGTAAGTCTGCGAGTGAGTCTCTGAGTGAGTCTCAGAGTGAGTCTGTGAGTGAGTCTCTGAGTGAGTCTGTGAGTGAGTCTGTGAGTGAGTCTCTGAATGAGTCTCTGAGTGAGTCTGTGGGTGAGTCTGTGAGTGATTCTATGTGTGAGTCTCTGAGTGAGTCTCTGAGTGAGTCTGTGAGTGAGTCTGTGAGTGAGTCTCTGAGTGAGTCTCTGTGTGAGTCTGTGAGTGAGTCTGTGAGTGAGTCTCTGAGTGAGTCTGTGAGTCGGTGTGTGAGTGAGTCTCTGAGTGAGTCTGTGAGTGAGTCTCTGAGTGAGTCTGTGAGTCGGTGTGTGAGACTCTGAGTGAGTCTGTGAGTGAGTCTGTGGGTGAGTCTCTGAGTGAGTCTGTGAGTGAGTCTCTGAGTGAGTCTCTGAGTGAGTCTCTGAGTGAGTCTGTGAGTGAGTCTGTGAGTGAGTCTGTAAGTCGGTGTGTGAGTCTGTACGTCTCTGTGAGTCTCTGTGCATTGGTATAGCGGCCTCTTGTGGCGAATGCTCTGTACTGCATTACATCGAGATCAGCGTCACTCACTCACTCACCCACTCACTCGCCCACTCACTCATCCACTCACCCACCCAGTTACTCACCCAGTTACTCACCCACTCACTCACTCACCCACCCACTCATTCATTCACCCACTCACTCACCCACCCACTCACTCACTCGCCCACTTACTCACCCACTCACCCACCCACTCACCCACCCAGTTACTCACTCACTCACCCACTCACTCACCCACTCACTCACCCACTCACTCACTTACTCACCCACCCACTCACTCACCCACCCACTCACTCACCCACTCACTCACCCACTCACTCACCCACTCACTCACTTACTCACCCACTCACTCATCCACTCACTCACTTAATCACCTACTTACTCACCCACTCACCCACTCACTCACCCACTCACTCACCCACTCACTCACTCACCCACTCACTCACTCACTCACCCACTCACTCACTCACGCACTCACTCACCCACTCACTCACCCACTTATCCACCCACTCACCCACCCAGTTACTCACCCACTCACTCACTCACCCACTCACTCACTCACTCACCCACTCACTCACTCACGCACTCACTCACCCACTCACTCACCCACTTATCCACCCACTCACCCACCCAGTTACTCACCCACTCACTCACTCACCCACTCATTCACTCACCCACTCACTCACCCACTCACTCACCCACTCACTCACTCACCAACTCACTCACTCACCCACCCACTCACTTACTCACCTACTTACTCACCCACCCATAGACTTCAATGTTAAAGGCTCCCATAGACTTCAATGTCTAATCCCTATTAGATTACATTGCCAAGTACCCGGATGTCCATTCCCCTATTAGATTACATTGCAAAGTACCCGGATGTCCAATCCCCTATTAGATTACATTGCCTAGTACCCGGATGTCCAATCCCCTATTAGATTACATTGCCTAGTACCCGGATGTCCAATCCCCTATTAGATTACATTGCCAAGTACCCGGATGTCCAATCCCCTATTAGATTACATTGCAAAGTACCCGTATGTCCAATCCCCTATTAGATTACATTGCCTAGTACCCAGATGTCCAATCCCCTATTAGATTACATTGCCAAGTACCCGGAAGTCCAATCCCCTATTAGATTACATTGCAAAGTACCCGGATGTCCAATCCCTTATTAGATTGCATTGCCTAGTACCCGGATGTCCAATCCCCTATTAGATTACATTGCCTAGTACCCGGATGTCCAATCCCCTATTAGATTACATTGCAAAGTACCCGGATGTCCAATCTCCTATTAGATTACATTGTCTAGTACCCGGATGTCCAATCCCCTATTAGATTACATTGCAAAGTACCCGGATGTCCAATCCCCTATTAGATTACATTGCCTAGTACCCGGATGTCCAATCCCCTATTAAATTACATTGCCTAGTACCCGGATGTCCAATCCCCTATTAGATTACATTGCAAAGTACCCGGATGTCCAACCCCCTATTAGATTACATTGCCTAGTACCCGGATGTCCAATCCCCTATTAGATTACATTGCCTAGTACCCAGATGTCCAATCCCCTATTAGATTACATTGCCAAGTACCCGGAAGTCCAATCCCCTATTAGATTACATTGCAAAGTACCCGGATGTCCAATCCCCTATTAGATTACATTGCAAAGTACCCGGATGTCCAACCCCCTATTAGATTACATTGCCTAGTACCCGGATGTCCAATCCCCTATTAGATTACATTGCCTAGTACCCAGATGTCCAATCCCCTATTAGATTACATTGCCAAGTACCCGGAAGTCCAATCCCCTATTAGATTACATTGCAAAGTACCCGGAAGTCCAATCCCCTATTAGATTACATTGCAAAGTACCCGGATGTCCAATCCCCTATTAGATTGCATTGCCTAGTACCCGGATGTCCAATCCCCTATTAGATTACATTGCCTAGTACCCGGATGTCCAATCCCCTATTAGATTACATTGCCTAGTATCCGGATGTCCAATCTCCTATTAGATTACATTGCCTAGTACCCGGATGTCCAATCCCCTATTAGATTACATTGCCTAGTACCCGGATGTCCAATCCCCTATTAGATTACATTGCCAAGTACCCGGATGTCCAATCCCCTATTAGATTACATTGCAAAGTGTCCCGGATGTCCAATCCCCTATTAGATGACATTACCTAGTACCCGGATGTCTAATCCCCTATTAGAATACATTGCCAAGTACCCGGATGTCCAATCCCCTATTAGATTACATTGCAAAGTACCCGGATGTCCAATCCCCTATTAGATTACATTGCAAAGTACCCGGATGTGCAACCCCCCAAATAGATTGCATTGCCGAGTACCCGGATCTTGAAGGAACCGGTTCCGGTTTGGCGCCAAATCATCCCTAAGTCGCTTTCGTGAGGTAAAAAGCGACATTTACAAGATCGTTCAACTCGCAAATATTTGCACGAAAACTCATTGATTAGCAATTAGATTTTGTTCGCTTGCAAAAATTAATCGTTCAAGAATTAATAAGCGCCGAGGAGCGAGGCGGCCGTGGCGTTATGGGGGGGGTGGTTGGTGAGGAGGTTGTTTAGGCCTCAGCCTCGGTGCTCGCCTGGATCTCAGGCCCGGCTCGGTGGCCCGGAGTCGCTAGGCGAGACCGTGGTCCCCTAACGTGAGGCGAGGCCTGGTGATTACAGCTTACTCCGAAGTTAACATTGGTACACTTGCAATGATATTTTTTTTATATTACTCGTGGGTTATAGGCTTTAATTGTGACGTTGCCGTGCTTTAAACATTGTTATTTGTGTTCTAATAGCGGTTAACAGACGCGAATTATTGTACCGTACACACACGAGACAACGCTGCCCTGTGTAGCCTCGTGCAGGCTGTAGGGGCGAGTGATGTTAGCTAAGGGATGGGTGGCCGGCTACATGCACGGCCGCCTTTGTCTCTCCTCGAATGGAATTTCCATGTTTATACAGACACCCAGTCACTCACCCAGCTACTCACCCACCCACTCACTCACCCACCCAGTCACCAACCCACTCACCAACCCACTCACCCAGTCAATCACCCAGCTACTCAACAACCCACTCACCAACCCACTCACCCAGCCACTCACCCACTCACTCACCAACCCACTCACCCAGTCAATCACTCACCCACCCAGTCACTCACCCAGCTACTCACCAACCCACTCACTCACCCACCCAGTCATCAACCCACTCACCCAGCCACTCACCCAGTCAATCACCCAGTAAATCACCCAGCTACTCACCAACCCACTCACCAACCCACTCACCCAGCCACTCACCCACTCACTCACCAACCCACTCACCCACCCACTCACCCACTCACCCACCCAGTCACTCACCAACCCACTCACCCACCCAGTCACCAACCCACTCACCAACCCACTCACCCAGTCAATCACCCAGTCAATCACCCAGCCACTCACCCACCCACTCACACAGCCACTCACCCAGTCAATCACTCACCCACCCAGTCACTCAGCCAGCTACTCACCAACCTACTCACTCACCCACCCAGTCACCAACCCACTCACCAACCCACTCACCCAGTCAATCACCCAGTCAATCACCCAGCCACTCACCCACCCACTCACCCAGCCACTCACCCAGTCAATCACTCACCCACCCAGTCACTCACCTAGCTACTCACCTACCTACTCACTCACCCACCCAGTCACCAACCCACTCACCAACCCACTCACCCAGCCACTCACCCAGTCAATCACCCAGCCACTCAACCCACTCACCCAGCCACTCACCCAGTCACTCACCCAGCCACTCACCCAGTCACTCACCCACCCACTCACCAACCCACTCACTCACCAACCCACTCACCAACCCACTCACCCAGCCACTTACTCACCCAGCCACTTACTCACCCAGCCACTCACCCAGCTACCCACTCACCAACCCACTCACCCACTCACCAACCCACTCACCCAGCCACTCACCCAGTCAATCACTCACCCACCCAGTCACTCACCCAGCTACTCACCAACCTACTCACTCACCCACCCACTCACCAACCCACTCACCAACCCACTCACCCAGCCACTCACCCAGTCAATCACCCACCCACTCACCAACCCACTCACCCAGCCACTCACCCAGTCACTCACCCAGCCACTCACCCAGTCACCCACCCACTCACCAACCCACTCACCAACCCACTCACCAACCCACTCACCCAGCCACTCACCCAGCCACTTACTCACCCAGCTACCCACTCACCCAGCTACCCACTCGCCAACCCACTCACCAACCCACCCACCCACTCACCCACCCACTCACTCACCCACTCACCCAGCAGCTGCCATGGATTGACTGCTGCTGTGCCAGGCTAGGTGCATGAGGAGGAGGTCACGTGACAGACCCTGCAGGTGCCATTGGTTGTACTGCCGTGCCAAGCTAGGTGCAGGAGGAGGAGGTCACGTGACAGACCCTGCAGGTGACATGGGTTGTACTGCTGTGCCAGGCTAGGTGCATGAGGTCACGTGACAGACCCAGCAGGTGCCATGGGTTGAATGCCGTGCCAGGCTAGGTGCATGAGGAGGAGGTCACGGGACAGACCCAGCAGGTGCCATGAGTTGACTGCTGCTGCTGCTGTGCCAGGCTAGGTGCATGAGGATGAGGCCACGTGACAGACCCTGCAGGTGCCATTGGTTGTACTGCCGTGCCAGGCTAGGTGCATGAGGAGGAGGCCACGTGACAGACCCTGCAGGTGCCATTGGTTGTACTGCCGTGCCAGGCTAGGTGCATGAGGAGGAGGCCACGTGACAGACCCTGCAGGTGCCATTGGTTGTACTGCCGTGCCAGGCTAGGTGCATGAGGAGGAGGCCACGTGACAGACCCTGCAGGTGCCATTGGTTGTACTGCCGTGCCAGGCTAGGTGCATGAGGAGGAGGCCACGTGACAGACCCTGCACGTGCCATTGGTTGTACTGCCGTGCCAGGCTAGGTGCATGAGGAGGAGGCCACGTGACAGACCCTGCAGGTGCCATTGGTTGTACTGCCGTGCCAGGCTAGGTGCATGAGGAGGAGGCCACGTGACAGACCCTGCAGGTGCCATGGGTTGTACTGCCGTGCCAGGCTAGGTGCATGAGGAGGAGGCCACGTGACAGACGCTGCAGGTGCCATTGGTTGTACTGCCGTGCCAGGCTAGGTGCATGAGGAGGAGGCCACGTGACAGACCCTGCAGGTGCCATTGGTTGTACTGCCGTGCCAGGCTAGGTGCATGAGGAGGAGGCCACGTGACAGACCCTGCAGGTGCCATGGGTTGTACTGCCGTGCCAGGCTAGGTGCATGAGGAGGAGGCCACGTGACAGACCCTGCAGGTGCCATTGGTTGTACTGCTGTGCCAGGCTAGGTGCATGAGGAGGAGGCCACGTGACAGACCCTGCAGGTGCCATGGGTTGTACTGCCGTGCCAGGCTAGGTGCAGCTCCACCTCCTGTGCCCCCTCCCTCCCCACCCCACCCGTGCCAACTTCCCGCCCCCTTAAATCTCTCCTCCCCTCCCCCCGTTGTGTTTGCGAGCGTAGCTCCTCCACCCTCGGTAGCTGTAGCATGCGGACCACCTTCCAGCCGCCCCAGCCAGGGGCCTCGCCCCCGTGCATCCAGCCTGGCACCGCCCGGCAGTCACGAGCCTCCTCCTCCCCTCCTCCGCTGACTGACCTCTCTCTCTCTCCGTGTCTCTGTGTGTCTCTGTGTGTCTCCGTGTGTCTCCGTGTGTGTGTGTCTCTGTGTGTGTCTGTGTGTGTGTCTCTGTGTGTCTCTGTGTGTCTCTCCGTGTCTCTGTGTCTCTGTGTGTCTCTGTGTGTCTCTGTGTGTCTCTGTGTGTCTCTCTGTGTGTATGTCTCTGTGTGTATGTCTCTGTGTGTCTCTGTGTGTCTCTGTGTGTGTCTCTGTGTGTGTCTCTGTGTGTGTCTCTGTGTGTCTCTGTGTGTCTCTGTGTGTCTCTGTGTGTCTGTGTGTGTCTGTGTGTCTCGGTGTGTCTCTGTGTGTCTCTGTGTGTCTCTGTGTGTGTCTGTGTGTCTCTCCGTGTCTCTGTGTCTCTGTGTGTCTCTGTGTGTGTCTGTGTGTGTGTCTCTGTGTGTCTCTGTGTGTCTCTCCGTGTCTCTGTGTCTCTGTGTGTCTCTGTGTGTCTGTGTGTCTCTGTGTGTCTCTGTGTGTCTCTCTGTGTGTATGTCTCTGTGTGTCTCTGTGTGTCTCTGTGTGTCTCTGTGTGTGTCTCTGTGTGTGTCTCTGTGTGTCTCTGTGTGTCTCTGTGTGTCTCTGTGTGTCTGTGTGTGTCTGTGTGTCTCTGTGTGTCTCTGTGTGTCTCTCTGTGTGTATGTCTCTGTGTGTCTCTGTGTGTCTCTGTGTGTGTCTCTGTGTGTCTCTGTGTGTGTCTCTGTGTGTCTCTGTGTGTCTCTGTGTGTCTTTGTGTGTCTCTGTGTGTCTCTGTGTGTCTCTGTGTGTGTCTGCGTGTCTCTGCGTGTCTCTGTGTGTGTCTCTGTGTGTGTCTGTGTGTCTCTGTGTGTGTCTGCGTGTCTCTGTGTGTCTCTGTGTGTCTCTGTGTGTCTCTCTCTCTCCGTGTCTCTGTGTGTCTCTGTGTGTGTCTGTGTGTCTCTGTGTGTCTCTGTGTGTCTCCGTGTGTCTCTGTGTGTCTCTGTGTGTCTCTGTGTGTGTGTCTCTCTCTCTCTCCGTGTCTCTGTGTGTCTGTGTGTGTCTCCGTGTCTCTGTGTGTGTATGTGTGTCTCTGTGTGTCTCTGTGTGTGTCTCTGCGTGTCTCTGTGTGTCTCTGTGTGTCTCCGTGTGTCTCTGTGTGTCTCTGTGTGTCTCTGTGTCTCTCTGTGTGTCTCTGTGTGTCTCTCTGTGTCTCTGTGTGTCTCTCTCTCCGTGTCTCTGTGTGTCTCTGTGTGTCTCTGTCTCTCTCTCTCTCCGTGTCTCTGTGTGTCTCCGTGTGTCTCCGTGTGTCTCTGTGTGTCTCCGTGTGTCTCTGTGTGTCTCTGTGTGTGTCTCTGTGTGTGTCTCTGTGTGTGTCTCTGTGTGTGTCTCTGTGTGTCTCTGTGTGTCTCTGTGTGTCTCTCCGTGTGTCTCCGTGTGTGTCTGTGTGTGTCTCTGTGTGTCTCTGTGTGTGTGTGTCTCTCTGTGTGTCTCTGTGTGTCTCTCTCCGTGTCTCTGTGGGTCTCTGTGGGTCTCTGTGTGTCTGTGTGTGTCTGTGTGTCTCTGTGTGTCTCTGTGTGTCTCTGTGTGTGTCTCGGTGTGTCTCGGTGTGTCTCTGTGTGTCTCTGTGTGTCTCTGTGTGTGTCTGTGTGTCTCTCCGTGTCTCTGTGTGTCTCTGTGTGTGTCTCTGTGTGTGTCTCTGTGTGTGTCTCTGTGTGTCTCTGTGTGTGTCTCTGTGTGTGTCTCTGTGTGTCTCTGTGTGTCTCTGTGTGTCTCTGTGTGTGTCTCTGTGTCTCTGTGTGTCTCTGTGTGTGTCTGTGTGTCTCTGTGTGTCTCTGTGTGTGTCTGCGTGTCTCTGCGTGTCTCTGCGTGTCTCTGTGTGTGTCTCTGTGTGTGTCTGTGTGTCTCTGTGTGTGTCTGCGTGTCTCTGTGTGTCTCTGTGTGTCTCTGTGTGTCTCTCTCTCTCCGTGTCTCTGTGTGTCTCTGTGTGTGTCTGTGTGTCTCTGTGTGTCTCTGTCTCCGTGTGTCTCTGTGTGTCTCTGTGTGTCTCTGTGTGTGTGTCTCTCTCTCTCCGTGTCTCTGTGTGTCTGTGTGTGTCTCCGTGTCTCTGTGTGTGTCTGTGTGTCTCTGTGTGTCTGTGTGTGTGTCTCTGCGTGTCTCTGTGTGTCTCTGTGTGTGTCTCCGCGTGTCTCTGTGTGTCTCTGTGTGTCTCTGTGTCTCTCTGTGTGTCTCTGTGTGTCTCTCTGTGTCTCTGTGTGTCTCTCTCTCCGTGTCTCTGTGTGTCTCTGTGTGTCTCTGTGTGTCTCTGTCTCTCTCTCTCTCCGTGTCTCTGTGTGTCTCCGTGTGTCTCCGCGTGTCTCCGTGTGTCTCTGTGTGTCTCCGTGTGTCTCTGTGTGTCTCTGTGTGTCTCTCCGTGTCTCTCCGTGTCTCCGTGTGTCTCTGTGTGTCTCTGTGTCTTTCTGTGTGTCTCTGTGTGTCTCTGTGTGTCTCTCTGTGTCTCTGTGTGTCTCTCTCTCTCTCCGTGTCTCTGTGTGTCTCTGTGTGTCTCTGTGTGTCTCTGTGTGTCTCTGTCTCTCTCTCTCTCCGTGTCTCTGTGTGTCTCTGTCTCTCTCTCTCTCCGTGTCTCTGTGTGTCTCCGTGTGTCTCCGTGTGTCTCTGTGTGTGTCTCTGTGTGTGTCTCTGTGTGTGTCTCTGTGTGTCTCTGTGTGTCTCTCCGTGTGTCTCTGTGTGTCTCCGTGTGTCTCTGTGTGTGTCTCTGTGTGTCTCCGTGTGTCTCTGTGTGTCTCCGTGTGTCTCTGTGTGTCTCTCTCTCTCCGTGTCTCTGTGTGTCTCTGTGTGTCTCTGTGTGTCTCTGTGTGTCTCTCTCTGTGTCTCTCTGTGTGTCTCTGTGTGTCTCTGTGTCTCTCCGTGTGTCTCTCCGTGTCTCTGTGTGTCTCTGTGTGTCTCTGTGTGTCTCTCTCTCTCCGTGTCTCTGTGTGTCTCTCCGTGTCTCTGTGTGTCTCTCCGTGTGTCTCTCTCCGTGTCTCTGTGGGTCTCTGTGGGTCTCTGTGTGTCTGTGTGTGTCTGTGTGTCTCTGTGTGTCTCTGTGTGTCTCTGTGTGTGTCTCGGTGTGTCTCGGTGTGTCTCTGTGTGTCTCTGTGTGTCTCTGTGTGTGTCTCTGTGTGTCTCTGTGTGTCTCTGTGTGTCTCCGTGTGTCTCTGTGTGTCTCTGTGTGTGTCTCTGTGTGTCTCTGTGTGTGTCTCTCTCTCTCCGTGTCTCTGTGTGTCTCTGTGTGTCTCTGTGTGTCTCTCTCTCTGTGTGTCTCTGTGTGTCTCTGTGTGTCTCTGTGTGTGTCTCTGTGTGTCTCTCCGTGTGTCTCTGTGTGTCTCTGTGTGTCTCTCTCTCTCTCCGTGTCTCTGTGTGTCTCTGTGTGTCTCTGTGTGTCTCTCTCCGTGTCTCTGTGTGTCTGTGTGTGTCTCCGTGTGTCTCCGTGTCTCCGTGTGTCTCTGTGTGTCTCTGTGTGTCTCTCTCTCCGTGTCTCTGTGTGTCTCTCCGTGTGTCTCTGTGTGTCTCTGTGTCTCTCTGTGTGTCTCTGTGTGTCTCTCTCTCTCTCCGTGTCTCTGTGTGTCTCTCCGTGTCTCTGTGTGTCTCTGTGTGTCTCTGTGTGTCTCTGTGTGTGTTTCTGTGTGTCTCTCCGTGTGTCTCTGTGTGTCTCTGTGTGTCTCTGTGTGTCTCTCCGTGTCTCTGAGTGTCTCTCCGTGTGTCTCTGTGTGTCTCTCCGTGTCTCTGTGTGTCTCTCCGTGTGTCTCTGTGTGTGTCCCCGGCCCCCTGCCAAGGGTGTTGCCGGTGAGTTGGCGTGCAGGGGCGGCGGTGCGTCGCCGTTCAGCGGCGCCTAGGTGGGGCCCAGGCTGCGCCATGGACGACCGGAGAGTGAACGCCGAGTTCTACGAGCAGCTACAGCTGCAGCAGCAGCAGCAGCAGCAGCAGGAGGAGGCGGGGGAGCAGGCGGGGCCCCTGATCCGCGTGGATCCCACGGACGGAGCGGAGTACGAGTGGGATTCCCAGCGTCAGGCCTGGTTCCCCAGGGTGAGTGGGCGGGCGGGTGAGTGGGTGGGTGAGTGGGTGGGTGGGTGGGTGAGCGGGTGGGTGGGTGGGTTGGTGGGTGAGTGGGTGGGTGAGTGGGTGGGTGGGTGGGTGAGTGAGTGAGTAGGTGGGTGAGTGGGTGAGTGGGTGGGTGGGTGGGTGAGTGGGTGAGTGGGTGGGTGAGTGGGTGAGTGGGTGAGTGGGTGGGTGGGTGGGTGAGTGGGTGAGTGGGTGGGTGAGTGGGTGAGTGGGTGAGTGGGTGGGTGGGTGGGTGAGTGGGTGAGTGGGTGGGTGAGCGGGTGAGTGGGTGAGTGGGTGGGTGGGTGGGTGAGTGGGTGAGTGGGTGGGTGGGTGGGTGAGTGGGTGGGTGGGTGGGTGGGTGAGTGGGTGAGTGGGTGGGTGAGTGGGTGAGTGGGTGAGTGTGTGAGTGGGTGGGATGGTGAGTGAGTGGGTGGGTGAGCGGGCGGGCGGGTGGGTGAGTGGGTGAGTGGGTGGGTGGGTGGGTGAGTGGTGAGTGGGTGGGTGAGTGGGTGGGTGAGTGAGTGAGTGAGTGTGTGGGTGAGTGGGTGGGTGAGAGAGAGATGTCATTGTGTGTGAGTGGTAGTTGCCAAACCCTGTGAGTGGGTGAGTGAGTTGATTCTGTCTCTTGTCGCCTCCGTTATGGGCCTCTATGTGGAGACTCAACCACCCACTCACTCACTCACCCACCCACTCACCCAACCACCCACTCACTCACTCATTCACTCACTCACTTCACCCACTCACCACCCACTCACCCACCCACTCACTCACTCACCCACCCACTCACTCACCCACCCACTCACTCATTCACTCACTCACTCACTCACCCACTCACCCACCCACTCACCCACCCACTCACTCACTCACTCATCACTCACTCACTCACCCACCCACTCACTCACCCCCCACTCACCCACCCACTCACTCACTCATTCACTCACCCACCCACTCACTCACCACCCACTCACCCACCCACTCACTCACTCACTCACCCACTCACTCACCCACCCACCCACTCACTCACCCACCCACCCACTCACTCACCCACCCACCCACTCACTCACCCACCCACTCACCCACCCACTCACCCACCCACTCACTCACCCACACTCACCCACACCACCCACTCACTCACTCACCCACTCACCTCACCCACCCACTCACCCACCCACTCACTCACCACCCACCCAACCCACCCACCCACTCACTCACCCACCCACCCCACTCACTCACCCACCACCCACTCACTCACCCACCCACTCACTCACCCACTCACCCACTCACTCACTCACCCACCCACTCACCCACCCACTCACTCACGCACCCACTCACCCACCACTCACTCACTCACCCACTCACCTCACTCACCCACCCACTCACCCACCCACTCACTCACTCACCCACTCACTCACCACCCACCCACTCACTCACCCACCCACCCACTCACTCACTCACCCACTCACTCCACCCACCCACCCACACACTCACTCACCCACTCACTCACTCACCCACCCACTCACTCACCACCCCACACACTCACTCACTCACCCACCCCACCCACTCACCCACCCCACTCACCCACCCACACCACTCACCACTCACTCACCCACCCACCCACCACCCACCCACTCACTCACTCACCCACCCACCCACTCACTCACACCACCCCCCCACCCACTCACCCACCCACCCACTCACTCACCCACCCACCCACTCTCTCACTCACCCACCCACTCACTCACCCCTCACCCACTCACCCACCCACTCACTCACTCACCCACCCACTCACCCACCCCACTCACTCACTCACTCACCCACTCACCCACCCACTCACCCACCCACTCACTCACTCACCCACCCACTCACTCACCCACCCACTCACTCATTCACTCACTCACTCACCCCACTCACCCACCCACTCACCCACCCACTCACTCACTCACTCACCCACTCACTCACTCACTCACCCACCCACTCACTCACCCACCCACTCACCCACCCACTCACTCACTCATTCACTCACCCACCCCACTCACTCACCCACCCACTCACCCACCCACTCACTCACTCACCCACTCACTCACTCACCCACCCACCCACTCACCCACCCACCCACTCACTCACCCACCCACTCACCCACCCACCCACTCACCCACCCACTCACTCACCCACCCACTCACCCACCCACCCACTCACTCACTCACCCACTCACTCACCCACCCACTCACCCACCCACTCACTCACTCACTCACCCACTCACTCACCCACCCACCCACTCACTCACCCACCCACTCACTCACCCACCCACCCACTCACTCACCCACCCACTCACTCACCCACTCCACCCACCCACTCACTCACCCACCCACTCACCCACCCACTCACTCACGCACCCACTCACCCACCCACTCACTCACTCACCCACTCACTCACCCACCCACTCACCCCCCACTCACCCACCCACTCACTCACTCAATCACCCACTCACTCACCCACCCACCACCTCACCCACCCACCCACTCACTCACCCACCCACTCACTCACCCACCCACTCACCCACCCACTCACCCACCCACTCACTCACCCACCCACTCACCCACCCACCCACTCACTCACTCACTCACCCACTCACTCACCCACCCACTCACCCACCCACTCACTCACTCACTCACCCACTCACCCACCCACCCACTCACTCACCCACCCACCCACTCCACTCACCCACCCACCACTCACTCACCCACACTCACTCACCCACACCCACCCACTCACTCACCCACCCACTCACCACACACTCACTCCACTCACCACCCACTCCACTCCCACTCACTCACTCACCCACTCACCCACCCACTCACCCACCACTCACTCACTCACTCACCCACTCACTCACCCACCCACCCACTCACCCACCCACCCACTCACTCACTCACCCACTCACTCACCCACCCACCCACACACTCACTCACCCACTCACTCACTCACCCACCCACTCACTCACCCACCCACCCACACACTCACTCACTCACCCACCCACCACCCACCACCCACCCACCCACTCACTCACCCACTCACACACCTCACTCACTCACTCACCCACCCACCCACTCACCCACCCACCCACTCACTCACTCACCCACCATCCCACTCACTCACTCACCCACCCCACCCACCCACTCACCCAC